>NC_060180.1:34568487-34943487 GCF_021184085.1 Oncorhynchus gorbuscha | reverse complement strand
GGAGAGAGGACAGATAGGTAGACGTGGAAAGAGAGAGAGGCAGAGAAAAAGGAGAGAGGACAGATAGGTCGGATAGGTAGATGTAGAAAGAGAGAGAGAGAGAGAGAGAGAGAGAGAGAGAGAGAGAGAGAGAGAGAGAGAGAGAGAGAGAGAGAGAGAGAGAGAGAGAGAGAGAGAGAGAGAGAGGCAGAGAAAAAGGAGAGAGGACAGATAGGTAGATGTGGAAAGAGAGAGAGAGAGAGAGGCAGAGAAAAAGGAGAGAGGACAGATAGGTAGACGTGGAAAGAGAGAGAGAGAGAGAGAGAGAGAGAGAGAGAGAGGCAGAGAAAAAGGAGAGAGGACAGATAGGTAGATGTGGAAAGAGAGAGAGAGAGAGATGCAGAGAAAAAGGAGAGAGGACAGATAGGTAGACGTGGAAAGAGAGAGAGGCAGAGAAAAAGGAGAGAGGACAGATAGGTAGACGTGGAAAGAGAGAGAGGCAGAGAAAAAGGAGAGAGGACAGATAGGTAGATGTGGAGAGAGAGAGAGAGAGAGAGAGAGGCAGAGAAAAAGGAGAGAGGACAGATAGGTAGATGTGGAGAGAGAGAGAGAGAGAGAGAGAGGCAGAGAAAAAGGAGAGAGGACAGATAGGTAGATGTGGAAAGATAGAGAGAGAGAGAGGCAGAGAAAAAGGAGAGAGGACAGATAGGTAGACGTGGAAAGAGAGAGAGAGAGAGAGAGAGAGAGAGAGAGAGAGAGAGAGAGAGAGAGAGAGAGAGAGAGAGAGAGAGAGAGAGAGAGAGAGAAAGAGAGAGGACAGATAGGTAGACGTGGAAAGAGAGAGAGAGAGAGAGGCAGAGGAAAAGGAGAGAGGACAGATAGGTAGATGTGGAAAGAGAGAGAGAGAGAGGCAGAGAAAAAGGAGAGAGGACAGATAGGTAGTCCTGGAAAGAGAGAGAGAGAGAGGCAGAGAAAAAGGAGAGAGGACAGATAGGTAGACGTGGAAAGAGAGAGAGGCAGAGAAAAAGGAGAGAGGACAGATAGGTCGGATAGGTAGATGTAGAAAGAGAGAGAGAGAGAGAGAGAGAGAGAGAGAGAGAGAGAGAGAGAGAGAGAGAGAGAGAGAGAGAGAGAGAGAGAGAGAGAGAAAAGGAGAGAGGACAGATAGGTAGATGTGGAAAGAGAGAGAGAGAGAGAGAGAGAGAGAGAGAAAAGGAGAGAGGACAGATAGGTAGATGTGGAAAGAGAGAGAGGGCAAGGAGGTGGAGATAAATAGATGGATGGATGGATGTGTATTATTATGTGGCTCCCTGCAGTCAAGGACAATGAGACAGAGGTCCCACTCAATCTCCTGAAGAGGAGTCCCTATGGGAATGACACCGTGTCCTCTCCACCCTCCCTGCAGTGTGTCCTATTCTTCCATGCTATATCTGCCATAGGTCTATCCCCCCTCTCTCTCTTCTGTCTCCCTCCTGTATGTTTCTCCCTCTGCTACTAGCTTCCTCTAGCCCCCCCTTTTCTCATTCCCTCACTGTATCCCCCTCACTGTCTTCTTCAACCCTTTACGTCTTTCTCCATCCCCTTGAATATAAGAGTACAATATAAACCTCTCTCTCTCTCTCTCTCTCTCTCTCTCTCTCTCTCTCTCTCTCTCTCTCTCTCTCTCTCTCTCTCTCTCTCTCTCTCTCTCTCTCTCTCTCTCTCTCTCTCTCAGTGGTGAGGAGGTATCCTGTGTTTGTGGGTAGAGCTCATCGTTCCTCACAGAGACAGGAGCTGCACATTCACACAGTGCTCCAGGTGAACCGCACACTCTACATAGGAGCCAGGTAACCAACAACATCAACAGTCACCTCTCAGCCATAGTCCTTACCACACCCCTAACAATCCTCACTTCTATCTTTCAGCAGTTATATCGACTGGTTTACGATAAGGTCACTGTTAAACCATTTTGATCCACTCTGCTCTCCCCCTGTTTCTCTCCACTCCTGATCTATATCCCAGAGATGATCTATATAGAGTGGAGCTGGACAATATGTCAGGGGACGAAATATTCTACAGCAAGGTGAGACACACACACACACACGCGCGCGCTAACTGTATAACCGCACTGGTATCACATACACCTGATTAAATCATACCCCAGTGTGGTAACCCTCCGGTCATGTCATTTTGTGTTCTTCTGCTAGAAGCGGACGTGGGAATCCAATAAGAATGACATTCGAGTCTGTAGGATGAAGGGAAAACATGAGGTTAGTTCCCATCCCTGTGTCAGCCGACATGTGTCAGCCTACACACACCCAACACTGTCGCACACACACACTCCTTTAGAAATCATATACCCCGACAGATATCTATACACATCTGCCCACCCACACACACATAAGGGAACTTTATATGTCCGACTCACAATCATTAGCCATGAAATACACGCTCTCTCCCATACACACTCACAGGGAAATGTTCTCTACAATACACACCTGCATCGCTGGCCACACACAGAGAAACTCTATCCCCACTACAGTGCGAGAGGCGTCATTACAAACCCTGGTTCAATTCCAGGCCGAGTCCCATAGGGTGGCGCACAATTGGCCCAGCGTCGTCCGGGTTAGGGTTTGGCCGGGGTAGGCCTTCATTGTAAATAAGAATGTGTTCTTAACTGACTTGCCTAGTTAAATATATATATATTTTTTAACAACAATTATTTTTTGTAGAAATGCTGTAAGCTGTAAACTGTAAGCTACAAAACGAAATAAAGAGTGTGCGACTCTCTTCCTAATGTTATAAAATACATTTTACCAAGTCAAATATGTTTATTCATGTTCTGAATCGTTCAGTGGGGTCTTTCTCTAACATATCATTAGCATTATATCCAAAAAGTCAGATTTCATAACCTAATTCATCCGATAATAAGCACTGAGCTCTGACATAGTGGTGCAGGTTTCTCATGACAACTTTTGAGGTTTTACATTTTGTGGTCTTCGTTCTTCAAAGTTGTTTATGTGGGTCGCAAAAATCTAAATTAGCACGAGCCGAATTTAACATAAAATACGCTCAGCGATCCGTTGACAATTCACAGGGACCCGCTTGTTTTTGTGAGAAATCTTTGAAAAAGAACAGTCATTTTTTTTTGTGAGAAATCTTTGAAAAAGAACAGTCATTTTCTAATGAATATGATATAAGTGTATATTCAAATATGAAAATATGTCACAAAAACAATATCCATCTTACCTCTATATTGTTTTATGTCCCGCGAATCGAAAAGAAAGAATGACTAGTTCAATGGGAGAGTGAGCCTGTAAATTCTTGCACAGAATCCAGATTTCCAGATTTCCTACCACTCTTTTGTCTATGGTCTCCATTGAATTAGTCACCCTACTTCTGGCCATCCTACAAAGGTAAAAACTCTAACAACCTTTAAACAGATTATGATAGAGACATGATGTTTGAGCCATTGGTTTTCTTAGAGGTGTGGCTACACAATTAACATGTTTTACCCATTGGTCAAAATATGTGTTTTTGATTGGGCACTCTAATATGAGTACTATGGGATGACATGATCAAAGGGAATAATGAAGGCAAAAAAGAGACCTAAGAGATAAAGGAAAGAGGGTATAGAGAGAGAGAGAGAGAGAGAGACTTGACTTGACTTGTATATCAGTCTTTTTAGCAGAGAAGGGGAGCGAGAGAGAGTAGGAGAAGGAGAAAATCAGGACAGGAAGAGGGCGGGAGTAACCACTGGAGATAAATAAATAGAGGGGGTAGAAGACCACACAGTCACAGATCAAATGGGAGAGATGGAGAGAGACCGTGGAGGTAAAGAGAGCGTGGGAGATATAAAGCGGTGTATGACATTAAGGTAGACAGATGAAAGGGAGAGAAAGAAACGGAGACGGCAGATACATCAAAGGTGTGAGAGGCCGTCGGGCCGAGAGAGGGAAGGAGGAAGGAGACTGAGGGGGAGCTGAAAGTGAGAGAGAGCAAAAGTGTAAGGGAGAAGGAATGAGGAAGGGAGAGAAGAAAAACGAGAAGGTGCAGAGGTACTTCTAGCTCACATGAACCCAAGGGGAAAGCATGGTGTGATGAGCTCAGGCTAAAGCACGGTGTGATGAGCTCAGGCTAAAGCACGGTGTGATGAGCTCAGGCTAAAGCGCAGGGATACATCTGAACGGTGTGATGAGCTCAGGCTAAAGCGCAGGGATACATCTGAACGGTGTGATGAGCTCAGGCTAAAGCGCAGGGATACATCTGAACGGTGTGATGAGCTCAGGCTAAAGCACAGGGATACATCTGAACGGTGAGATGAGCTCAGGCTAAAGCACGGTGTGATGAGCTCAGGCTAAAGCGCAGGGATACATCTGAACGGTGTGATGAGCTCAGGCTAAAGCGCAGGGATACATCTGAACGGTGTGATGAGCTCAGGCTAAAGCGCAGGGATACATCTGAACGGTGTGATGAGCTCAGGCTAAAGCACAGGGATACATCTGAACGGTGAGATGAGCTCAGGCTAAAGCACGGTGTGATGAGCTCAGGCTAAAGCGCAGGGATACATCTGAACGGTGTGATGAGCTCAGGCTAAAGCACGGTGTGATGAGCTCAGGCTAAAGCAAAGGGATACATCTGAACGGTGTGATGAGCTCAGGCTAAAGCACGGTGTGATGAGCTCAGGCTAAAGCGCAGGGATACATCTGAACGGTGTGATGAGCTCAGGATAAAGCACGGTGTGATGAGCTCAGGCTAAAGCGCAGGGATACATCTGAATGGTGTGATGAGCTCAGGCTAAAGCGCAGGGATACATCTGAACGGTGTGATGAGCTCGGGCTAAAGCGCAGGGATACATCTGAACGGTGTGATGAGCTCAGGATAAAGCGCAGGGATACATCTGAACGGTGTGATGAGCTCGGGCTAAAGCGCAGGGATACATCTGAACGGTGTGATGAGCTCAGGCTAAAGCGCAGGGATACATCTGAACGGTGTGATGAGCTCAGGCTAAAGCGCAGGGATACATCTAAACGGTGTGATGAGCTCAGGCTAAAGCGCAGGGATACATCTGAACGGTGTGATGAGCTCAGGCTAAAGCGCAGGGATACATCTGAACGGTGTGATGAGCTCAGGCTAAAGCGCAGGGATACATCTGAACGGTGTGTTGAGCTCAGGCTAAAGCGCATGGATACATCTGAACGGTGTGATGAGCTCAGGCTAAAGCGCAGGGATACATCTGAACGGTGTGATGAGCTCAGGCTAAAGCGCAGGGATACATCTGAACGGTGTGATGAGCTCAGGCTAAAGCACGGTGTGATGAGCTCAGGCTAAAGCACGGTGTGATGAGCTCAGGCTAAAGCACGGTGTGATGAGCTCAGGCTAAAGCACGGTGTCATGAGCTCAGGCTGAAGCACGGTGTGATGAGCTCAGGCTAAAGCACGGTGTGATGAGCTCAGGCTAAAGCACGGTGTGATGAGCTCAGGCTAAAGCGCAGGGATACATCTGAACGGTGCGATGAGCTCAGGCTAAAGCGCAGGGATACATCTGAACGGTGTGATGAGCTCAGGCTAAAGCGCAGGGATACATCTGAACGGTGTGATGAGCTCAGGCTAAAGCGCAGGGATACATCTGAACGGTGTGATGAGCTCAGGCTAAAGCGCAGGGATACATCTGAACGGTGTGATGAGCTCAGGCTAAAGCGCATGGATACATCTGAACGGTGTGATGAGCTCAGGCTAAAGCGCAGGGATACATCTGAACGGTGTGATGAGCTCAGGCTAAAGCGCAGGGATACATCTGAACGGTGTGATGAGCTCAGGCTAAAGCATGGTGTGATGAGCTCAGGCTAAAGCACGGTGTGATGAGCTCAGGCTAAAGCACGGTGTGATGAGCTCAGGCTGAAGCACGGTGTGATGAGCTCAGGCTAAAGCACGGTGTGATGAGCTCAGGCTAAAGCACGGTGTGATGAGCTCAGGCTAAAGCACTGTGTGATGAGCTCAGGCTAAAGCACGGTGTGATGAGCTCAGGCTAAAGCGCAGGGATACATCTGAACGGTGTGATGAGCTCAGGCTAAAGTGCAGGGATACATCTGAACGGTGTGATGAGCTCAGGCTAAAGCGCAGGGATACATCTGAACGGTGTGATGAGCTCAGGCTAAAGCGCAGGGATACATTTACATTTACATTTAAGTCATTTAGCAGACGCTCTTATCCAGAGCGACTTACAAATTGGTGCATTCACCTTATGACATCCAGTGGGACAGTCACTTAACAATAGTGCATCTAAAACTTAGGGGGGGGTGGTGAGAGGGATTACTTATCCTATCCTAGGTATTCCTTAAAGAGGTGGGGTTTCAGGTGTCTCCGGAAGGTGGTGATTGACTCCGCTGTCCTGGCGTCGTGAGGGAGTTTGTTCCACCATTGGGGGGCCAGGGCAGCGAACAGTTTTGACTGGGCTGAGCGGGAGCTGTACTTCCTCAGTGGTAGGGAGGCGAGCAGGCCAGAGGTGGATGAACGCAGTGCCCTTGTTTGGGTGTAGGGCCTGATCAGAGCCTGGAGGTACTGAGGTGCCGTTCCCCTCACAGCTCCGTAGGCAAGCACCATGGTCTTGTAGCGGATGCGAGCTTCAACTGGAAGCCAGTGGAGAGAACGGAGGAGCGGGGTGACGTGAGAGAACTTGGGAAGGTTGAACACCAGACGGGCTGCGGCGTTCTGGATGAGTTGAAGGGGTTTAATGGCACAGGCAGGGAGCCCAGCCAACAGCGAGTTGCAGTAATCCAGACGGGAGATGACAAGTGCCTGGATTAGGACCTGCGCCGCTTCCTGTGTGAGGCAGGGTCGTACTCTGCGGATGTTGTAGAGCATGAACCTACAGGAACGGGCCACCGCCTTGATGTTGGTTGAGAACGACAGGGTGTTGTCCAGGATCACGCCAAGGTTCTTGGCGCTCTGGGAGGAGGACACAATGAAGTTGTCAACCGTGATGGCGAGATCATGGAACGGGCAGTCCTTCCCCGGGAGGAAGAGCAGCTCCGTCTTGCCGAGGTTCAGCTTGAGGTGGTGATCCGTCATCCACACTGATATGTCTGCCAGACATGCAGAGATGCGATTCTCCACCTGGTCATCAGAAGGGGGAAAGGAGAAGATTAATTGTGTGTCGTCTGCATAGCAATGATAAGAGAGAACATGTGAGGTTATGACAGAGCCAAGTGACTTGGTGTATAGCGAGAATAGGAGAGGGCCAAGAACAGAGCCCTGGGGGACACCAGTGGTGAGAGCGCGTGGTGAGGAGACAGATTCTCGCCACGCCACCTGGTAGGAGCGACCTGTCAGGTAGGACGCAATCCAAGCGTACATCTGAACGGTGTGATGAGCTCAGGCTAAAGCGCAGGGATACATCTGAACGGTGTGATGAGCTCAGACTAAAGCGCAGGGATACATCTGAACGGTGTGATGAGCTCAGGCTAAAGCGCAGGGATACATCTGAACGGTGTGATGAGCTCAGGCTAAAGCGCAGGGATATATCTGAACGGTGTGATGAGCTCAGGCTAAAGCGCAGGGATACATCTGAACGGTGATGAGCTCAGGCTAAAGCGCAGGGATACATCGCAACATTGTGATGTATGTTAAGGGTGTAAAAGAGATGCGGTTCGGTGTAATTTCAAGGCTTACTTAGGTTAGTGGTTGTTTTCACCTAAGCCATCCCATAGTTCAGCCGAGCTCATCATATTCCAGCCATGACACATGTAGTGTGTAAAGTAATCCAGACCTGTTCTGTACTCTAAGAAGTGATTTATGCACTACTTTTGTCATGTGCATATGACATTAAACTAATCTATCTGCCTAACCAGTTGAGGGATGGGTTTGAAATACACACACACACTTGTATGCACACTGTGGCGTTCCTAGGATTTAAAGGCATTTGGGGCTTAGCCCAAAGCCAGTAAGGGGGTCCAGGGGCATACTCCTCCGGCAAAAAAATAAGGAATTTCAACCGCTAAATACATGAATACATTAATTTGATGCACTTTGAGTTGAACTTTGAGAGATTGGAACATTGAAAGATGAGATCTTTTTCAGGTAACTTGCTCCTTTCCACCTGGCACAGCACACACTGCCAGTACCCAACTGCAGTAGCTACTGTGGGTCTCTCTACTCTGGAACACATACAACTACAGTGTATTGCCAAAAACCTCCATACAGGATCAACAACTTCAAACATGGACTCTGACCTGTCCAATGAGCCAAACTGATTAAGAATTCCCACAGTACCAAAACACACACACACACGGTGCAATAATTAGAATCCATAGAGCAGCTTTAATTGATACAGTAGGTGTGCTCACCCCTCCTCTGCCTCTCTCCATCGCTTTCTCTGTGTTGTCTGCTGCTGTCGCTCTTGTCTTCCCTCTTCTCTTGCTGTGTCTGAGTCTTCTATGTTGCGGGTCTCTTTTGTCTACCCTCCTTTCTTGTCCTGTCCTGGTTGTAAAAAAGTGCAAAAGGAAGCTATTGTTTTAATAGTCATTTCACAGGACTTTTCACCTACCCTGCAAATTCTTTGTAAACCAGGTTTTACCTTTTCACTATTTGTATTTCACCTGTTGTAATTTGTGCAAATAAATCAAATGAATTAGAATCTATAGAACAACTTGAAGTCATACAGTCTACTGTGTGCTCAATCCACCTCTGTTCTCTCTCCATCTGCCCTCTGTCACTTTCCTCTGGCACTTTCTCTGTGTCTTGTTAGTTGCTGTCTGTGTCTTGTCTCAGGTGATTGTTTGTTTACTGTCTCCTTTGTCTAACCTCTTTTGTTATGGCCTGTTCTGTTCTTCTGGTGCCTCACTCCATCATCTACTCCACTGTTGCTGTCTCTGTGTCTTGTCTGGTGTCTCTCGCCATCATCTACTCTTCTCTTGCTGTCTCTGTGTCTTGTCTGGTGCCTCACTCCATCATCTACTCTTCTCTTGCTGTCTCTGTGACTTGTCTGGTGCCTCACTCCATCATGTACTCTTCTCTTGCTGTCTCTGTGACTTGTCTGGTGTCTCTCGCCATCATCTACTCTTCTCTTGCTGTCTCTGTGTCTTGTCTGGTGTCTCTCACCATCATCTACTCTTCTCTTGCTGTCTCTGTGTCTTGTCTGGTGTCTCTCGCCATCATCTACTCTTCTCTTGCTGTCTCTGTGTCTTGTCTGGTGTCTCTCGCCATCTTCTACTCTTCTCTTCTCTTGCTGTCTCTGTGTCTTGACTGGTGCCTCACTCCATCATCTACTCCACTGTTGCTGTCTCTGTGTCTTGTCTGGTGTCTCTCGCCATCATCTACTCTTCTCTTGCTGTCTCTGTGTCTTGTCTGGTGTCTCTCGCCATCATCTACTCTTCTCTTGCTGTCTCTGTGTCTTGTCTGGTGTCTCTATCCATCATCTACTCTTCTCTTGCTGTCTCTGTGTCTTGTCTGGTGTCTCTCGCCATCATCTACTCTTCTCTTGCTGTCTCTGTGTCTTGTCTGGTGTCTCTATCCATCATCTACTCTTCTCTTGCTGTCTCTGTGTCTTGTCTGGTGTCTCTCGCCATCATCTACTCTTCTCTTGCTGTCTCTGTGTCTTGTCTGCTGTCTCTCACCATCATCTACTCTTCTCTTGCTGTCTCTGTGTCTTGTCTGTTGTCTCTATCCATCATCTACTCTTCTCTTGCTGTCTCTGTGTCTTGTCTGTTCTCTCTCGCCATCATCTACTCTTCTGTTGCTGTCTCTGTGTCTTGTCTGGTGTGTCTCTTTAGTTTTGCAATCCAAAACGGTCAAGGGGGTACTGGGTGACCTTAACTTGTTTTGGGCCTGTGTCATCCTCTTCCCTTCCTGTTGCCCCTGGCTACTGCTGTTCTAAGGGCTCCACTGGCATGCTGTCCTCATCTGTCATCCTCCTTGGCTCATCTCCAAGGTAGCGAAGTAGAAGCAGTTCATTTTAAAGTGTAACGACGGGTGAGTGAGGAGTCGGATGCAGAGAGCGAAATGAATGGGGAAACGCTTTAATGTCCTTCAAAACGTAACAGGTCCAAAACATGGGTGAATGCCCAAAACACTGGCGCTAAACCAACCCAAAACCTAGACACACACTGGACAGCGAAAAACCCAAAACCAAAACACGATACATCACCAAACGAACCAACCAACAAGCCCGCACAAACACCAGCGGGCAAAACTAATTTAAATAACACCCATCCCAAAACCCCAACAAGGAACAGGTGAAAACAATTAGACAAAAACAAACGAAAAGGAAAAAGGGATCGGTGGCAGCAAGTAGACCGGCGACGACGACCGCCGAGCGCCACCCGAGCAGGAATGTTATGCAGGTGAGTGAGGACCCAAAAGCGACTTAACAGAAACTGAGTTTATTAAAGTCCAAACAGAAAATAACATAATCCAGAATCCTTAACAGGAAATGTCCAAACGGGGATAACAGAAATCCTCTAGTTGTAGAGGGGAATAACAGGATAAGCGGCCACAGACTGCAGGTCCCTTCGGGTAGGCGCAGGCCGTAGCTGACAGAGACACCTGCTCACACGCAGCATCTGATGAAGGCAAAACACGACAGGACGGAACAAGAACACAGCACAGCAAACAAGGATCCGACAAGGACAGAAGCAGAAACAGAGAGAGAAATAGAGACTTAATCAGAGGGCAAAATAGGGGACAGGTGTGAAAGAGTAAACGAGGTCGTTAGGAGAATGAGGAACAGCTGGGAGCAGGAACGGAAAGATAGAGAGAGAGAGGGATAGAGAGCGGGAAAGGAACCTAATAAGACCAGCAGGGGGAAACGAATAGAAGAGAAAGCACAGGGACAAGACATGACAATATATGACAATACATGACAAGGAAGGGGAGCCACCTTCGGTGGTATTCGTGACATAAAGTAACTGTATACTGACATAACCAGTGCTGTTAAGTACTTAAGTAAAAATACTTTAAAGTACTACTTTAGTAGTTTTTTGGGGGTATTTGTGTACTTTACTATTTATATTTTAGACGTTTACTTTTATGTCACTACATTCCTAAAACAAATAATGTACTTTTTACTCCATATATCTTCCTGACACCCAAAAGTACTTACATTTTGATTGCTTAGCAGAACAGGAACATTCCTGGTCATCCCTACTGAATCTGATCTGGTGGACTCACTAAACAAAAATGCTTTGTTTTCACAGTTCCTTCAGAAAGTATTCAGACCCCTTTTTCCACATTTTGTTACGCTACAGCCTTATACTAAAATTGAATACATTTAAAAAATCTTCATCAATCTACACCAAATACCCCATAATGACAAATCGAAAACAGGTTTTTAGACATTTTTGCAATTGTATTCGCAATAAAAAACAGAATAAGTATATTTACATGTATTCAGACCCTTTGCTATGAGACTCTAAATTGAGCTCAGGTGCATCCTGTTTCCATTGATCATCCTTGAGATGTTTCTACAACTTGATTGGAGTCCACGCCTCCAATTGTCATACAGGGGCACACTTCAACACTTAGACTCAGACATCACTTACAGTGCCTTCGCAAATTATTCAGACCCCTTCACTTTTTCCACATTTTGTTAGGTTACAGCCTTATTCTAAAATTGATAAAATAGTTTTTTTCCCTCATAAATCTACTCACACACAAAAAAAACCTGAAATATCATTATTTACATAAGTATCCAGACACTTCACTCAGTACTTTGTTGAAGCATATTTGACAGCCTCGAGTCTTCTTGGGTATGACGTTACAAGCCTGGCACACCTGTTTTGGGGAGTTTCTCCCATTCTTTTCTGCAGATCCTCTCAAGCTCTATCAAGTTGGATGAGGAGCCTCGCTACACAGCTATTTTCAGGTCTCTTAAGGGATGTCCGCTCGGGTTCAAGGCTCTGGCTGGACCACTCAAGGACATTCAGAAACTTGTCTCGAAGCCACTCTTGTGTTGTCTTGGCTGTGTGCTTAGTGGCATTGTCCTGTTGTAAGGTGAACCTTCGCCCCAGTCTGAGGTTCTGATCACTCTAGAGCAGGTTTTCATCAAGGATCTCTCTGTACTTTGCTTCATCCATCTTTGCCATTGCCCAGTCCCTGCCGCTGAAAAACATCCCCACAGCATGATGCCGCCACCATCATGCTTCACCGTAGGAATGATGCCAGGTTCTCTCCAGACGTGACGCTTGGCATTCAGGCCAAAGAGTTCAATCTTGGTTTCATCAGACCAGAGAATATTGTTTATCATAGTGTGAGTCTTTAGGTGCCTTTCGGCAAACTCCAAGCAGGCTGTTATGTGCCTTTTACTGAGGAGAGGCTTTCGTCTGGCCACTCTACCATAAAGGCCTGATTGGTGGAGTGCTTCAGAGATGGTTGTCCTTCTGGAAGGTTCTCCCATCTCCACAGAGGAACTCTAGACAGAGTGACCATCGGGTTTTTGGTCACCTCCCTGACCAAGGCCATTCTCCCCCGAAGGCTCAGTTTGGCCGGGCGGCCAGCTCTAGGAAGAGTCTTGGTGGTTCTAAACATCTTAAATTTAAGAATGATGGAGGCCACTGTGTTCTGGGGACACAATCCTGAGTTCAATCTTGGTTTCATCAGGACCAGAGGATACTGTTTCTCATGGTCTGAGAGTCCTTTGGATGTTTATACATATCTACTGACAATTCCTTCGACATCATGGCTTGGTTTTTGCTCTGATATGCACTGTAAACTGTGGGACTTTATACAGACAGGTGTGTCCCTTTCCAAATCATGTCCAATCAATTCAATTTACCACAGATGGACTCCAGTCAAGTTGTAGATGTAATGAATACGATGGGAAACAGAGAGCTGGTTTCAAGCGCAGGTGTTTATTTGTAAAGGACCATAGGAGGAAGCAGGTAGCTGGGTCCAGGGACAGGCAGAAGGTCATACACAGTGGTTCCAAAAAGGCAACAGTACAGGCAGGGAAAAGGCTAATAATGTAGTCTGGGAGATCAGGCAATAGGTTGATGACAAGAAATCCGATAGGCAAAGTACAGGCAGGGAACAGGCAAAAAGGCGTCGTTAGTGAGGATGGCCTAATATGGAAATAGACAGAGCTCCAAATAGAATGTGCATCAAAACAAACAATACCTCATAATGATGGGGTTCAAAGAACTGAACTAAATTGTTTGTTTAAATGACATACAGGTGTGTGAACAGGTGATCAGAATTCAGGTGATTGAGATCTGGAGAGTGAGTTGCATTCAGGGGATCTATGCGTTTGAGAGTGTGAGCTGGAAAGTGGGCTGGAAAGTGAGCTGTGTTCAGGGGATCTACGTGTTTGAGAGTGTGAGTTGGAAGCAGATGTTACAGTAGAAACATCTCAAGGATGATCAATGGAAACACCTCTCGAAGATGCACCTGAGCTCAATTTTGAGTCTCAGAGCAAAAGGGTCTGAATACTTATGTAAATAAGTTTTTTTTATTTTTAATGAGTAAAAAACAAACAAACAAAGCCAACAGTTTTCATTTTGTCATTATGTGGTGTTGCGTGTAGATTGATAAGGAAAAAACTATATTTAATACAATTTAGAATGAAGGCTGTAACGTGACAAAATGTGGAAAAAGTCAAGGGGTCTGAATATTTTCCGAATGCACTGTACATTACATTATTACAAGTTACAAAAATAATTTGAAATAATTGCACATTACAGTGAACTCTTTTAACAAATAGTTTTAAATTGCCCTATCGGCACCAGGGAATCCAGGTGCAATTTGTTTTGTAAGGAATTCCATGACTGTGGTGCATTAAAACTAAAGGCAGGTTTACCAAACCTCAATAGTTAACCAACCCTGCGAACGGGTTTGGTATTTCATATTTTTACATTTCAACAGGGAAGTGATGTATGTTGGAAGCTTGTGGAGCAGAGCTTTGTAAACAAGAAGGGAGTAATGAAGTGAGCTACTGGACTTTAGTGAGGTCCAACCGACCTTCTGATACAGGATGCAGTGATGAGTATTAAAACTGTCACCTGTAATAAAGCAGAGGGTGATATGGTAGATGGAATCCAAAGTTTTAAAAGTAGTGGCTGCTTCATTCTGGTAAATGATGTCACCTTAGTCAAGAACTGTCGGGAAAGTTGAAAGTACAATCTGCTTCCTGCTGTTAATGGAGAGGTACTACTTCAGCAGTACTGTATCATTTTAATCCTTTTAGTCAATAAGATTCTTGCTACGTAAGCTTAACTTTCTGAACATTCGAGACGTGTAGTCCACTTGTCATTCCAATCTCCTTTGCATTAGCGTAGCCTCTTCTGTAGCCTGTCAACTATGTGTCTGTCTATCCCTGTTCTCTCCTCTCTGCACAGACCATACAAACGCTCCACACCGCGTGGCCGCGGCCACCCTAATCTGGTGGTCCCTGCGCGCACGACCCACGCGGAGTTCCAGGTCTCCGGTAGCCTCTGGAACTGCCGATCTGCGGCAAACAAGGCAGAGTTCATCTCAGCCTATGCCTCCCTCCAGTCCCTCGACTTCTTGGCACTGACGGAAACATGGATCACCACAGACAACACTGCTACTCCTACTGCTCTCGCTTCGTCCGCCCACGTGTTCTCGCACACCCCGAGAGCTTCTGGTCAGCGGGGTGGTGGCACCGGGATCCTCATCTCTCCCAAGTGGTCATTCTCTCTTTCTCCCCTTACCCATCTGTCTATCGCCTCCTTTGAATTCCATGCTGTCACAGTTACCAGCCCTTTCAAGCTTAACATCCTTATCATGTATCGCCCTCCAGGTTCCCTCGGAGAGTTCATCAATGAGCTTGATGCCTTGATAAGCTCCTTTCCTGAGGACGGCTCACCTCTCACAGTTCTGGGCGACTTTAACCTCCCCACGTCTACCTTTGACTCATTCCTCTCTGCCTCCTTCTTTCCACTCCTCTCCTCTTTTGACCTCACCCTCTCACCCTCCCCCTACTCACAAGGCAGGCAATACGCTCGACCTCATCTTTACTAGATGCTGTTCTTCCACTAACCTCATTGCAACTCCCCTCCAAGTCTCCGACCACTACCTTGTATCCTTTTCCCTCTCGCTCTCATCCAACACCTCCCACACTGCCCCTACTGGATGGTATCGCGCCGTCCCAACCTTCGCTCTCTCTCCCCCGCTACTCTCTCCTCTTCCATCCTATCATCTCTTCCCTCTGCTCAAACCTTCTCCAACCTATCTCCTGATTCTGCCTCCTCAACCCTCCTCTCCTCCCTTTCTGCATCCTTTGACTCTCTATGTCCCCTATCCTCCAGGCCGGCTCGGTCCTCCCTCCCGCTCCGTGGCTCGACGACTCATTGCGAGCTCACAGAACAGGGCTCCGGGCAGCCGAGCGGAAATGGAGGAAAACTCGCCTCCCTGCGGACCTGGCATCCTTTCACTCCCTCCTCTCTACATTTTCCTCCTCTGTCTCTGCTGCTAAAGCCACTTTCGACCACTCTAAATTCCAAGCATCCGCCTCTAACCCTAGGAAGCTCTTTGCCACCTTCTCCTCCCTCCTGAATCCCCCCCCCTCTCCTCCCTCTCTGCAGATGACTTCGTCAACCATTTTGAAAAGAAGGTCGACGACATCCGATCCTCGTTTGCTAAGTCAAACGACACCGCTGGTTCTGCTCACACTGCCCTACCCTGTGCTCTGACCTCTTTCTCCCCTCTCTCTCCAGATGAAATCTCACGTCTTGTGATGGCCGGCCGCCCAACAACCTGCCCGCTTGACCCTATCCCCTCCTCTCTTCTCCAGACCATTTCCGGAGACCTTCTCCCTTACCTCACCTCGCTCATCAAGTCATCCCTGACCGCTGGCTACGTCCCTTCCGTCTTCAAGAGAGCGAGAGTTGCACCCCTTCTGAAAAAACCTACACTCGATCCCTCCGATGTCAACAACTGCAGACCAGTATCCCTTCTTTCTTTTCTCTCCAAAACTCTTGAATGTGCCGTCCTTGGCCAGCTCTCCCGCTATCTCTCTCTGAATGACCTTCTTGATCCAAATCAGTCAGGTTTCAAGACTAGTCATTCAACTGAGACTGCTCTTCTCTGTATCACGGAGGCGCTCCGCACTGCTAAAGCTAACTCTCTCTCCTCTGCTCTCATCCTTCTAGACCTATCGGCTGCCTTCGATACTGTGAACCATCAGATCCTCCTCTCCACCCTCTCCGAGTTGGGCATCTCCGGCGCGGCCCACGCTTGGATTGCGTCCTACCTGACAGGTCGCTCCTACCAGGTGGCGTGGCGAGAATCTGTCTCCTCACCACGCGCTCTCACCACTGGTGTCCCCCAGGGCTCTGTTCTAGGCCCTCTCCTATTCTCGCTATACACCAAGTCACTTGGCTCTCTCATAACCTCACATGGTCTCTCCTATCATTGCTATGCAGACGACACACAATTAATCTTCTCCTTTCCCCCTTCTGATGACCAGGTGGCGAATCGCATCTCTGCATGTCTGGCAGACATATCAGTGTGGATGACGGATCACCACCTCAAGCTGAACCTCGGCAAGACGGAACTGCTCTTCCTCCCGGGGAAGGACTGCCCGTTCCATGATCTCGCCATCACGGTTGACAACTCCATTGTGTCCTCCTCCCAGAGCGCTAAGAACCTTGGCGTGATCCTGGACAACACCCTGTCGTTCTCAACTAACATCAAGGCGGTGGCCCGTTCCTGTAGGTTCATGCTCTACAACATCCGCAGAATACGACCCTGCCTCACACAGGAAGCGGCGCAGGTCCTAATCCAGGCACTTGTCATCTCCCGTCTGGATTACTGCAACTCGCTGTTGGCTGGGCTCCCTGCCTGTGCCATTAAACCCCTACAACTCATCCAGAACGCCGCAGCCCGTCTGGTGTTCAACCTTCCCAAGTTCTCTCACGTCATCCCGCTCCTCCGCTCTCTCCACTGGCTTCCAGTTGAAGCTCGCATCCGCTACAAGACCATGGTGCTTGCCTATGGAGCTGTGAGGGGAACGGCACCTCAGTACCTCCAGGCTCTGATCAGGCCCTACACCCAAACAAGGGCACTGCGTTCATCCACCTCTGGCCTGCTCGCCTCCCTACCACTGAGGAAGTACAGTTCCCGCTCAGCCCAGTCAAAACTGTTCGCTGCTCTGGCCCCCCAATGGTGGAACAAACTCCCTCACGACGCGACAGAATACCTAGGATAGGATAAGTAATCCTTCTCACCCCCCCCCCTTTAAGATTTAGATGCACTATTGTAAAGTGACTGTTCCACTGGATGTCATAAGGTGAATGCACCAATTTGTAAGTCGCTCTGGATAAGAGCGTCTGCTAAATGACTTAAATGTTAAATGTAAATGTAGGTAAGAAGTCCACTTTAATAAATCTTAGCTTATTATTTGCCTTAATGCCCAGATATTTATTTGCAGGAACCCGCTCGATGGGTTAACCATCCAATGAGTAAATATGGAGCCCATCTGATTTTTTTCCCCCTGTGTGAATTAGAGAACAACATACACTGCTCAAAAAAATAAAGGGAACACTAAAATAACACATCCTAGATCTGAATGAATGAAATATTTTTATTAAATACTTTTTTCTTTACATAGTTGAATGTGCAGACAACAAAATCACACAAAATTTTTCAATGGAAATCAAATTTATCAACCCATGAAGGTCTGGATTTGGAGTCACATTCAAAATTAAAGTGGAAAACCACACCACAGGCTGATCCAACTTTGATGTAATGTCCTTAAAACAAGTCAAAATGAGGCTCAGTAGTGTGTAGGCCTCCACGTGCCTGTATGACCTCCCTACAACGCCTGGGCATGCTCTTGATGAGGTGGCGGATGGTCCCCTGAGGGATCTCCTCCCAGACCTGGACTAAAGCATCCGCCAACTCCTGGACAGTCTGTGGTGCAATGGATGGTGGATGGAGCGAGACATGATGTCCCAGATGTGCTCAATTGGATTCAGGTCTGGGGAACGGACGGGCCAGTCCATAGCATCAATGCCTTCCTCTTGCAGGAACTGCTGACACACTCCAGCCACATGAGGTCTAGCATTGTCTTGCATTAGGAGGAACCCAGGGCCAAGTGCACCAGCATATGGTCTCACAAGAGGTCTGGGGATCTCATCTCGGTACCTAATGGCAGTCAGGCTACCTTTGGCGAGCACATGGAGGGCTGTGCAACCCCCAAAGAAATGCCACCCCACACCATGACTGACCCACCTCTAAACCGGTCATGCTGGAGGATGTTGCAGGCAACAGAACATTCTCCACGGCGTCTGCAGACTCTGTCACATCGGTCACATGTGCTCAGTGTGAACCTGCTTTCATCTCTGAAGAGCACAGGGCGCCAGTGGCAAATTTGCCAATCTTGGTGTTCTCTGGCAAATGCCAAACGTCCTGCACTGTGTTGGGCTGTAAGCACAAGCCCCACCTGTGGACATCGGGCCCTCATTACCATCCTCATGGAGTCTGTTTCTGACCGTTTGAGCAGACACATGCACATTTGTGGCCTGCTGGAGGGCTCCGGCAGTGCTCCTCCTGCTACTCCTTGCACAAAGGCGGAGGTAGCGGTCCTGCTGCTGGGTTGTTGCCCTCCTACGGCCTCCTCCACGTCTCCTGATGTACTGGCCTATCTCCTGGTAGCGCCTCCATGCTCTGGACGCTACGCTGACAGACACAGCAAACCTTCTTGTCACAGCTCGCATTGCTGTGCCATCCTGGATGAGCTGCACTACCTGAGCCATTTGTGTGGGTTGTAGACTCCGTCTCATGCTACCACTAGAGTGAAAGCACCGCCAGCATTCAAAACCACTCCTTTATTGGGGGTGTCTTGCTAATTGCCTGTAATTTCCACCTGTTGTCTATTCCATTTGCACAACAGCATGTGAAATTTATTGTCAATCAGTGTTGCTTTCTAAGTGGACAGTTTGATTTCACAGAAGTGTGATTGACTTGGAGTTACATTGTGTTGTTTAAGTGTTCCCTTTATTTTTTTGAGCAGTGTATATTCAGTTTTGTCTGCATTAAGTACCATCCTTACACACACTTGCGTCTCATCATCAATTTATATTGCACTCTTTTGTTATCAGTAATCAGGTACAGTGGCGAGAACAAGTATTTGATACACTGACGATTTTGCAGGTTTTCCTACGTACAAAATATGTAGAGGTCTGTAATTTGTATCATAGGTACACTTCAACTGTGAGAGACGGAATCTAAAACAAAAATCCAGAAAATCACATTGTATGATTTTTAAGTAATTAATTTGTATTTTATTGCATGACATTAGTATTTGATCACCTACCAACCAGTAAGAATTCCGGCTCTCACAGACCTGTTAGTTTTTATTTAAGAGGCCCTCCTGTTCTCCACTCATTACCTGTATTAACTGCACCTGTTTGAACTCGTTACCTGTAAAAAATATACCTGTCCACACACTCAATCAAACAGACTCCAACCTCTCCACAATAGCTAAGACCAGAGAGCTGTATAAGGACATCAGGGTTAAATTGTAGACCTGCACAAGGCTGGGATGGGCTACAGGACAATAGGCAAGCAGCTTGGTGAGAAGGCAACAACTGTTGGCACAATTATTAGAAAATGGAAGAAGTTCAAGATGATGGTCAATCACCCTTGGTCTGGGGCTCCATGCAAGATCTCACCTCGTGAGAGCATCAATGATCATGAGGAAGGTGAGTGATCAGCCCAGAACTACACGGCAGTACCTGGTCAATGACCTGAAGAGAGCTGGGACCACAGTCTCAAAGACAACCATTCATAACACACTACGCCGTCATGGATTAAAATCCTTGAAATCCATGGATTAAGGTCCCCCTGCTCAAACCAGCACATGTCCAGGCCCGTTTGCCAATGACCATCTGGATGATTCAGAGGAGGAATGGGAGAAGGTCATGTGGTCTGATGAGACAAAAATAGAGCTTTTTGGTCTAAACTCCACTCGCCATGTTTGGAGGAAGAAGAAGGATGAATACAACCCCAAGAACACCATCCCAACCGTGAAGCATGGAGGTGGAAACATCATTCTTTGGGGATGCTTTTCTGCAAAGGGGACAGGACGACTGCACCGTATTGAGGGGAGGATGGATGGGGCCATGTATTGCGAGATCTTGGCCAACAACCTCCTTCCCTCAATAAGAGCATTGAAGATGGGTCGTGGCTGGGTCTTCCAGCATGACAACGACCCGAAACACACAGCCAGGGCAACTAAGGAGTGGTTCCGTAAGAAGCATCTCAAGGTCCTGGAGTGGCCTAGCCAGTCTCCAGACCTGAAGCCAATAGGACATCTTTGGAGGGAGCTTAAAGTCCATATTGCCCAGTGACAGCCCCAAAACCTGGATGATCTGGAGAAGGTCTGTATGGAGGAGTGTGCCAAAATTCCTGCTGCAGTGTGTGCAAACCTGGTCAAGAACTACAGGAAATGTATGATCTCTGTAATTGCAAACAAAGGTTTCTGTACCAAATATTAAGTTCTGCTTGTCCGATGTATCAAATACTTATGTCATGCAATAAAATGCAAATTAAATACTTAAAAATCATACAATATGATTTTCTGGATTTTTGTTTTAGATTCCGTCTCTCACAGTTGAAGTGTACCTATGATAACAATTACAGACCTCTACATGCTTTGTAAGTAGGAAAACCTACAAAATCGGCAGTGTATCAAATACTTGTTCTCCCCACTGTAGTATTGTTTATGTTTCTATGTAAGATGCTTGTCTTGTACACTGTACATGCTTCCTGACTCCCTGTGTCTATGTTACAGTAACAAAATCAGATTGCAGCTCTAACGTAGCTTGGTCAATAGTCGTACAATGGCATACATAACCTTATCGTCTGCATACGTATGAATATTACATGATTGAATACATAAACCAATATTATTTATATAAATAGTAATGAGAATAGGTCACAAAATCAACCCCTGTGGTACACCTTTTGTAATATCGAGGGAAGTGGACTTGACACTGTAACCCACCCAGATGCATGGCTCCAGCCGCAGGATTACACAGGAACCTAACACCGCTCCTCTGGACCATACCCCTTCCAGTCCACCAGGTACTGGAGCCGACCCCCATGACGTTGGGAATCCAGGAGTGATCTGACGGCATAGGCGGTGAGATCCGGTAGTTAGTGGGGAGTTGTAATCTGCAAATGACCTCGTTGACCCTCTGGAGGACCTTGAATGGCCCCACAAACTGGGGACTCAGCTTCTTAAAGGGCTTCTTAAAGGTTCCTGGTGGAGAGCCAGACGTGATCACCAGGATGGAACACGGGATATCCCTGCTCTTTCTGACGGTGGACGATGCGCTGGATTCTCATGTGGGCATTTTCCATACCTCCTCTACACACTTGAACCACTTGTCCACCGCGGAAGCTTCGTTCTGGCTCAGGTGGCAGGTGCGGGTTCCCTCTCCAGGGCCTGGCGAATGTCCACATCTATGCTCCAGAGCACGGGGCTATGACTCGAGAGGGCGGATTATTGAATCGTCGAGACGGGACAGGGTATCGGCTATGATGTATTTTGAACCTGGGCGATATGTCAGCGTGAAATCAAACCTGGTGAAGAAAAGGGCCCACCTGGCATGTCGCAGGTTCAGTCGCCTAACTATCCATATGTATTCCAGGTTCCGATGGTTGGTGAGGATGAGAAATGGGTCCTGGGTGCACTCCAGCCAGTGCCTCTAATGCCAACTTCAGCGCCAGGAGCTCCTGATCGCAAACATCATAGTTCCTCTCTGCAGGAGACAGTTTTTTTGAGTAATATGCACATGGATACAATTTCTGTGGATTACCTTGATGTTGGGACAGAACAGCCCCCACACCTACATCTGAAGCGTCCACATTGTCGTGTCTTTACTTACTATGCACAATTTATAGGAGTCTCCTAAAATCACATTCACTATCTTAACAAAAATACTTTCATAATGTTTCATATCTCATATTTACATTTACATTTACATTTAAGTCATTTAGCAGACGCTCTTATCCAGAGCGACCAACGTTAAGGATGGAAACTTGACAGGTAAAGGGGATATACTTTCCAAGTTACAGTATTTCCTTTTTAACCTTTTTAATGACATCACTAAATAAAAACCAATATGACATTAGTTTTCTATAGATAATTTCCGACCATTCCCCACATTCTTATGTTAGAAATATTGTTCCCATGTTTACTTTTTGAACGTGTTAAAGTTTCCGTGGGAAAAGCCTGTTAATAACAAAGACATGCCTTTGGTGCATACTGGAGGGGAAGAGTGAAAGTCTTCTTTTCCTGTAATTTACAACAGGGTGTGAACTGTCAACCCCCCAGCAGCCCCCCCCCCCTCTGTGGGTGAGGGAGGGCCTGGTTACTGTCATCCACCGCCAAACTGATCTGACCAATTCTGATCCTCACAGGACAGTAATGATAACCTCCACCACAAAGGGCACCGCAGGATCTGGATGTTTACGAAACGGAGCAGAGGTGAAGCGACCCTTCAGTAGGCAGAATGCATGTCAGATGCAGAATTTCATCCACAACTTCCAGGGACCACCCTTGAGGAGAGAACTTAGAGGAGAGGCGATCAAGCTACAGTTCTTAATGAATTGACGGTAGAAGTTGGCAAAAACCGTTGGAACCCCTTTATGGTGGTTGGGACTGGCCATGACCTGACATCATCCACCTTCCTCTCATCCATCATGACACCCGTCGGGCCAATCTGGTAACCCAAAAAGGAGACCTCCTCCTGATGCAATTGGCACTTCGCCGCTTTAACGTACAGGTAGTTGGCCAGGAGGCGTTCCAGGACTACTCGAACATGAGCGATGTGCTCTTCCAAGGATTCTGAGTAAACCCGGATGTCATCAATATACACAGCCATCTGGCATCCAAGCATGTCCCAGAACACCTCTTTGAATGCCTGGAACAATGACAGAGTATTGGCTAATCGGGGGTGGGGGCTCCCATCTGATGAGTGAAATAGAGGGAGCACTGGAGTAGGAAGCCATGGCATCTCAATGGAAGTCCCGTCATATTTGTCTGGGAGGGACAATCAGGCATCGCTGACCAGGACGGACTGCTGTATGGGCCGGGGTACTGGCTCGACTTATAGAAGAGAATCCTCCTCTTTTTGGAGGTCACACCCATTGAGTAATGTTGACTCGTTGAAGAACAAAGATTTGACCACTTTCCAGAACTTGGCTGGCTTACCAACACTCCCCGATACACAATTCAAGAAATATGTTGATTTTGCTTTTCTAACCGGAGATAGACATTTATTTCTCAAATGTCTGAAAGGCTGCCAATCAGACATAGAATCAGTCAGTCTAGCCTTAGCCCAAGCTAAATGTCTTTCCTGTCATTTCTCAGACAGTTCATGTGTGAACCTTAGTCTTTTGTATGGCACATGTTTATCTGCAACAGAGTTAAACAAGGAAATCAAATAATGAAGGGCCTTATCCACCAGTCACTCAAACCCATTTTGCTCATTAAAATTCCTATAATTTATCTTTGCAATAGTGTGTGAGCGAGATTTAGGTAGCTTAGCGTCTTTTATGCAGGCAGTACAAATGTATTTCATCCTATCAGATACTGGCATCAACCAATCCTGATTAAGGTCACCCACTATATCACCTACTATTAGACAGCAGGTCAGACAATTTGCTAAGAGCACATAAGGTGGCTGAAGGAGGGTGATAGATTCCCACTAGCGTCAGATGGACATTATTACCAAGGCCCACATTTAAGACTAGACATTCACATTGCTTAGGTAGAGAGGCAGTAATGGATACATAAACATTTAAGTTGCTCTTTATTTATATGGCAACACCCCCTCCTCTGTCAACTCTGTCAGATGTAAAAACATTATAACCAGTCAGAGACACATCAGCCAAGATTCAGTTATAACCAGTCAGAGACACATCAGCCAATATCCAGTTATAACCAGTCAGAGACACATCAGCCAAGATTCAGTTATAACCAGAATGTATGCGTTGGTTTGAGAAGCCAGAGTTACAATAAGATACATTTTTTATAAACTTCTTCTAAATCAAACTTTCAGATCAGATGGAGTTTCTAATACGAACATGCCATGTTAAGTAGGTAACCCCTTATTAAAAAGAGCATGGAGGCTTGAATTGGAATGGGTACAAGATTGTCTAGAACTGAACCATTACGCCTATGCGATGAACAAGGAAATGGATTAAAACAAGACTCATCCTGTTGTGGGTAAAGGGCTGACATCCCATCATTTTTGGAGCACCTCTTCAATATTAGCACTCAGCATTCTAGCTCCTTCCTGTTCGGGTGCGAGCTGTCCCTTTTAAGAGCTGAGGTTGTTCCCAAAATAAGTTGAAATTGGTAATAACATCCAACTCTCTTTCAGGGCAGTTTTGACTTAATCCAAGATTCCACTGAAAATTGCCGGGAGAATGATCAATTCGTGTGTAGGAATAGAGCCAGAAAGGAACATCTGCTTGCCGGTAGCCAATAACTTGTTCTTCAGGTATTCTAAATCCTGTCTCAACCCCCCCCCCCGGTCTAGGATGACCATAAGCTCCAAGTAATGTCACGCACCGTGACTCCAGTAATGCCTCGGCAACCACTACATCCTGGACAATGGATCTCCCGACTGTAGCTACCTTGAGGAGCCAGGGACCCTGTATGGCTGATGTACGACAGAGGCAGGGGTCCTGTGGGACTTGGTCTGTGGGTTGCTCCAGGGGATAGCCGGCTCAGTAACCCAGGACCAAAGGCTGAGTGGGAAGGATGTGGGGGGCGCAGTGGGTTCTCGTCGGAGGCCCCCGGAGAAGTCAGGGGGCTCAGAGACTAGATGGGAGAGGGACAATGCGTTGGAGCAAAATGCAGTAGATCTCTGGTTCTCCTCAGTAGAATGTGTTAATACTGGAAAGTGGTTCAAGGTAGTATCTTCAGTAGCTACTGCAGAAGAGCCCAGTCTCGTAGAGCAGTGATTCCCAAACGTTTTATAGTCTCATACCCCTTCAAACCTCCAGCTACATACCCCCTGTAGCACCAGGGTCAGCATACCCCCTCTAGCACCTGGGTCAGCATACCCTCGCCCTCTAGCACCAGGGTCAGCATACCCCCTCTAGCACCTGGGTCAGCATACCCTCGCCCTCTAGCACCAGGGTCAGCATACCCCCTCTAGCACCTGGGTCAGCATACCCTCGCCCTCTAGCACCAGGGTCAGCATACCCCCTCTAGCACCTGGGTCAGCATACCCTCGCCCTCTAGCACCAGGGTCAGCATACCCCCTCTAGCACCAGGGTCAGCATACCCCCTCTAGCACCAGGGTCAGCATACCCTCGCCCTCTAGCACCAGGGTCAGCACACTCTCAAATGTTTTTTTTTACATCATTGTAAGCCTGCCACACACACACTATGCGATACATTTATTAAACATGAGAATGAGTGTGAGTTTTTATGTATTTTTTTATTTATTTTAATTTTACCCCTTTTTCTCCCCAATTTTGTGGTATCCAATTGTTGTAGTAGCTACTATCTTGTCTCATCGCTACAACTCCCGTACGGGCTCGGGAGAGACGAAGGTTGAAAGTCATGCGTCCTCCGATACACAACCCAACCAAGCCGCACTGCTTCTTAACACAGTGTGCATCCAACCCGGAAGCCAGCCGCACCAATGCGCCAGAGGAAACACCGTGCACCTAGCCACCTTGGCTAGCGCACATTGCGCCCAGCCCGCCACAGGAGTCGCTGGTGCGCGATGAGACAAGGACACCCCTACCGACCAAGCCCTCCCTAACCCGGGCGACGCTAGGCCAATGCATATGACACTGGTCTTGCCTTCTGGAAAATGGGCTGAGCGTCAGGGCGTGCCCTGGTCTTTGTTATGAAATCTTTGATGAAATGTGCCCCTTCTAAAAATACCACCTAGTGGCACTGTAGTAAAGCTTTGACTGCCTCTCGTAGATTTTGTCCAAAAACACAATTAGCTGACAACTGTCTCAAAGCCACTGCACAATCAGACTTCCTTCTGATTACATTTCTAAAACAGAATTGCTCCCCAATCACCAGAGGTTTTGGTTTGTTCCCAAACCAAAAGTTTCAAGTTTCAGTTTGTCCATACTGCAATGTATTTGGTGTACCAGGTGTGATCAGACTCTTTAATAGTCCATAGATTTCCGCATCGATCACACAAAGAAACACACTGACCTTCTTGTTGTCTTTAATGTCATTTGGAAATGTCCATTGCTCCAAACACTCAAGATAACTTTCAAAATCCTCCCGCGATTCTTTATACTCGTTCACTCGTCAGACTTGCATAGTAGCCATTTCTCCATTGCTACTGTTATCTTGGCGAATATCCTCGGCAGGTACCTCGGTCCATGAAATATCAGTTTCTTCTATATTGTCTTCCTGCCAGATGCTCACCTGCTCCATTTACAATCCACATGTTTGTTATTTTGAATCCATCGTCACCATTTTTGTTGTGCTTTTAATTTTTATCACCTAATAATAACCAGACAGGCGAGAGGAGCTCAGTTGGGAAACTTTACTAATCCTAAACATGGTAGTACAACACAGGGGCATGTTTGAGGCCGCAAGTTCTATCAACGTATCAAAGTTAAGAGGTCACAGGATTAACCAATCAGGTAAATGATCATTCTATCTAGGCAGATTACCATGTTAGTAGACCAATCTATTACAGTCAACATATGAAGTCTAAAGAATATGGTTTTGTTTTCATGATTAAATGCTGTTCAAATGTCCTATGAATTAAATTAAATTGACATGTGTCTCTCTGTTACAGTACCTGCAATTCAGTTCTCAAATGCGAATTGCCATTAAATCTGGAGAGAAACATAAAGGGGTTGGGGTGGCAATCTCTCCAATCTGTTTTAATTTTCATGCTGAGAATGTTGTGGTAATATTAGGTCAAACTTAAATATAACATTTTCCAAATGTTCTTGAAATTTTGCGTGAACATCAATGGAATATGATGTTAAATCTAAAACAACTATGCTATGAGCATCATAAAAACTGACATTTCATTCTTATAACATTAAGGTAATGTCTTGTGCAACTTAACTTAAGCAATGTCATCACAACTGATCATATTTTGTAATATACTCACACTGTTCCCATAACCTAATTATATGTTCTGGGAACATTTAAATAACTCAGAAAAACTGTTTTGTCAACATTCTGTCAACACCAAATTAATGTTTTGTGACCCTGGGAACATATCTCTTGTTACCACAACCTAATGAAACATTCTGGGAACCTTTAAAGAACATACAAAATGTGTTCTGGGAACGTTCTTGTAACATCGGGTAAATGTTCTTTTGCACCCTAAAAGAAACATTGTATAATCATCCGCACAACTGGACAGTTTTTATTTTTTGGGAACATATCTTTGTGATGTCCGCACAATGTTCTCACCAGACTGTTCCCATAACCTAATTAAACATTCTGGGAATCATTGAATAACAGATTCAATGTGTTATAGGAACGTTCTGGCAACATCGGGCGAATGTTTTATACGTTATGAGAACCTTTGCCATGACTTAACGAATGTTCTGGAAACTTTCACAGGACAAATCTTGGTTTGCTGCGAAAACATTACTGGTACAGTGTGTTAATACATTACCTGGAAACCTAATGAGAACTTTTCAGGAATGTTCTGTGGTGCTCTCACAGTCTCACTTCAGCTCTCACAGTCTCACGTCAGAATTAGACGTTCATCCATGTTTCTCAAACGTAACATTTTGAAGTTGTTGCAAACGTAACATTTTGAAGTGTTTAAGATTAAGTTCCGGCTTTAACTCTGAAAACTTAAGGCTCGGCATTCATTCCGAATGGTTAAGGTTTGAGATATTGTAGGCTTAAAACAAAAATCTCAAAAACAATTTTCTATCGATGCATTCGAACTTGCAACCTTTGGAATCAGAGGCAGATGCTTGAAGATAACAGTGCTTACTGTTGCCCCTAGTGGCCAGTTTCCACATCATCTCCCAATGTCCTCAGACATGGACGGACGTTGAATACTGACTTGTGTAACGGGTGACCTGGCTGAATGGAAACTGTGTTTTTTGAATAAATTATGGTTGAATATGGGGCATGTGATGTCATGGCCCCAGTTGCATTTGCAAACAAATACTTTTTATGTGCGAATTCCATGGCCTAATTTGTAGTCCTAAACATAGGGTGAACGTGAGCAATTGACAGTGAGCTGTGAGCAAAACACCCAGACCCGATGTTAAAATGGCTTCTTAAAATATTGAATTGTATTGAATCAAATTAATCAGATCCTATGATTTACCGCCCGTAGGTTGTGGTGTCACTAGTTT
Organism: Oncorhynchus gorbuscha; assembly: GCF_021184085.1. Lineage (NCBI taxonomy): Eukaryota > Metazoa > Chordata > Actinopteri > Salmoniformes > Salmonidae > Oncorhynchus > Oncorhynchus gorbuscha. Next base: position 34,915,234 of record NC_060180.1, on the reverse strand, counting down.
AAATTTAAATGCCTAGGCCTACTGCTTGCAAAATCACATTTTTCATATAGAAAATGAATGTTTCTTTGCAGGACAAGGATTGTCCTGATTATCAAGAATGCCTGAATGGCTTCACCTTGCTTTTATGGTTGGCTGATGCAAGTTTCACCATCCTATTATTTCAGATCTACAGGGGTGCAAATTTCACCATGGCACGGACCGTGGCGATATGTTGGCACATGACAATTATTAGAATGGTCAATTCTTGCATTCTATCCATGCTGGCTTTTGTAGGTTACCTGATACATGGAGCAGATAGGTGGGAGGGCAAACAGGCTGTGGCCAATTTATTAATGCACAATTTGCCTTAATCCTAGTAAAAATTCACTGTCTCAGGTCAGATAGGATCACCACTTTATTTTAAGAATGTGAAGTGTCAGAATAATAGTAGAGAGAAGGATTTATTTCTGTTTTTATTTCTTTCATTACATTCTCAGTGGGTCAGAAGTTTACATACACTCAATTAGTATTTGGTAGCATTGCCTTTAAATTGTATAACTTGGGTCAAATGTTTCGGGTAGCCTTCCACAAGCTTCCCATAATAAATTGGGTGAATTTTGGCCCATTCCTCCTGACAGAACTGATGTAACTGAGTCAGATTTGTAGGCCTCCTTGCTCGCACACGCTTTTTCAGTTCTGCCCACACATTTTGTATAGGATTGAGGTCAGGGCTTTGTGATGGCCACTCCAATACCTTGACTTTGATGTCCTTAAGCCATTTTGCCACAACTTTGGAAGTATGCTTGCGGTCATTGTCCATTTGAAGACCCATTTGTGACCAAGCATCCTGACTAATGTCTTGAGATGTTGCTTCAATATATCCACATCATTTCCTGCCTCATGATGCCATCTTTTTTGTGAAGTGCACCAGTCCCTCTTGCATCAAGCACCCCCACAACATGATGGTGCCACCCCCGTGCTTCACAGTTGGGATGGTGTTCTTTGGCTTGCAAGCCTCCCCTTTTTCCACCAAACATAACTATGGTCATTATGGCCAAACAGTTTTATTTTTATTTCATCAGACCAGAGGACATTTCTCCAAAAAGTACAATCTTTGTCTCCATGTGCAGTTGAAAACCGTAGTCTGGCTTTTTTATGGCGGTTTTGGAGCAGTGGCTTCTTCCTTGCTGAGCGGCCTTTCAGGTTATGTCGATATAGGACTCGTTTTTCTGTGGATATAGATACTTTTTTACCTGTTTCCTCCAGCATCTTCACAAGGTCCTTTGCTGTTGTTCTGGGATTGATCTGCACTTTTCGCACCACTTTTCCCATTATCTCTAGGAGACAGAACGTGTCTTCTTCCTGAGCTGCATCGTCCCATGGTGTAAATACTTGTGTACTATTATTTGTACAGATGAACATGGTACCTTCAGGCATTTGGAAATTGCTCCCAAGGATGAACCAGGCTTGTGGAGGTCTACACATTTTTTTCAGAGGTCTTGGCTGATTTCTTTGGATTTTCCCATGATGTCAAGCAAAGAGTCAGTTAGTTTGAAGGTAGGAAATACATCCACAGGTACACCTCCAATTGACTCAAATGATGTCATTTAGCCTATCAGAAGCTTCTAACGCCATGACATTATTTTCTGGAATTTTCCGAGCTGTTTAAAGGCACAGTCAACATAGTGTATGTAAACTTCTGACCCACTGGAATTGTGATACAGTGAATTATATAAGTTAAATAATATTTTTGTTAACAATTGTTGGAAAAAAGACTTGTGTCATGCACAAAGTAGATGTCCTAACCGACTTGCCAAAACGATAGTTTGTTAACAAGAAATGTGTGGAGTGATTGAAAAACAAGTTTTAATTACTTCAACCTAAGTGTATGTAAACTTCTGACTTCAACTGTATATTTTTAAAATGCCATGGAAGCCCAGGCCCGGTGACGCCGCTGTGCACACACCCAAACATATACGCACGCACGCTTCCTCTCCTCTCTGACTCTCCAATCATTTCTCATCCTTTATTGTCTCTCTCTGCAGGGGGAGTGTCGTAACTTCATCAAGGTGTTATTGAGCCAACATGGAGAACTGTTTGTGTGTGGAACCAACGCCTTCAACCCTCTATGTGCGAACTACACTGTGAGTATCTGTCTATTCAATTCAATTGATTGATGCTTTATTGGCATGTGTGTGCGTGTTAATACAGTACATATGTACAATTGTGTGTGTTGCAGAGGGACACTCTGGAGATGGTAGGAGAGACGGTCAGTGGGATGGCTCGATGCCCTTATGATCCCAGACACGCTAACGTGGCTCTTTTTGCAGGTACAGGAGTTTCTCGCTTTCTTTTTTTACTTTCACTCTCTTTCAATATATTGGAAAGTAATGACGTAGCACTTTTCACTGGGTCTGTAAAATGTCCAGGGGAAAGCATTCATATGACGAATCAGTCTCGAGACTAGAGCTGTGCGAAGGGACTTGACTAACCTTGTGTTCATGATCAATACAGTGCAAGTTTTCCTTGTTCTCTCTCACTCTCTGTGTCTTTCTGTCTCTATCTCTCTCAGAGGGCAGTCTCTTCACTGGTACTGTAACAGACTTTCTGGCGATTGATGCTGTGATCTATCGTAGCCTAGGCGACAGCCCTGCTCTCCGCACCGTCAAACACGACTCCAAGTGGTTTAGAGGTACACTGAAATGACGTACTTGCATGTGAGTGAATGGGTCAAACACATCTCCGCTGGTGAGGAATGATATTTCCTTAGATCACATAAACACTGCGGGATAACCCAAACACTCTAAAGTGGTCTCCATTCCTACCTAAATCCTTGTATCCTAAGAGTGGATAGATAAAAGCGATAGGCTAGCTTAGTGCCTGGTTAGATTCATTGCTTTCATCCAGTCCTGTCAAATCAGAGAGGACCAGACCAACAGATCAAGGACATGAAATCCCATCAGACTAAAACAGAGTGTGTAGCCTTGGAGGTCAGAGACAGAAATGAGTAAATAACTGCTCTGTGCTTGTCACTGATGATAAATTAAACAGGACATTAATTATTAATGGCTGACCCCACTGAAGTGCCATATGTTGTTACAGAGGGGTGTCAGATTAGGTATTGGCAATAAATATACAGCTGTGCGTGGTGGATGGGGATGTATGCGTGCATGCATGTAACGGCGGAGGGGGGATGTATGCGTGTGTGTAATGGCATTTCTCTACTCTTTCTCAGAGCCCTTCTTCGTGAGCGCAGTCGAGTGGGGGCCTCATATTTACTTCTTCTTCAGGGAAATGGCCATGGAGTTCCATCACCTGGAGAAGGTACACAGTAAACACAAACACACATAAATTCACAACTATGCGCACACAAACACATGCACGCACACACACAGAAATGGCAATTTGTACATCCCATTTTGTTTATATTGTTTATACTGTTTATGTGTGTGTGTGTGTGTGTGTGTGTGTGTGTGTGTGTGTGTGTGTGTGTGTGTGTGTGTGTGTGTGTGTGTGTGTGTGTGTGTGTGTGTGTGTGTGTGTGTGTGTGTGTGTGTGTGTGTGTGTGTGTGTGTGTGTGTGTGTGTACAGGTGATGGTGTCTCGTGTGGCGAGGGTGTGTAAGGGGGACCAGGGTGGGTCTCAGAGGGTGTTGGAAAAACAGTGGACATCGTTCCTGAAGGCCAGACTGAACTGCTCTGTCCCAGGAGACTCCCACTTCTACTTCAACCTGCTCCACGCCACCAGCCCCATACTCAACATGAACGGCAGGGACGTCATACTGGGACTGTTCTCTACACCGCCCAACAGGTACATGCACACATACTTGCCTGGTTAAATAAAATAAAAAAGAATGCGCGTATGGACATGGATCTTTCTATAAATAATGGGTCCAATCTGTGACATTGGGATCATAATGTTAATTGCGACTCGGGGGCGATATTTTAATTTTTGGATGAAAAACGTTCTCGTTTTAAACAAGATATTTTGTCAAGAAAAGATTCTTGACTATGCATATAATTGACAGCTTTGGATAGAAAACACTCTGACGTTTCCAAAACTGCAAAGATATTGTCTGTGAGTGCAACAGAACTGATACAAAATCCAATCAGGAAGTGCCACATTTTTTGAAACCGCCTCATGCCAATGACTCCTTATATGGCTGTGAATGAGCTACGAATGAGCTTACGTTTTCTACGTACTCCCCAAGGTGTCTACAGCATTGTGACGTCTTTTTAAGCATTTCTGTTGAAGAATAGCCGTAAGGGACCATATTTAGCAAGTGGTCACATGGTGTCTCCCACAGAAGATCTTGCGTAAAATACTGAGGTAGCCATTTTTCCAATCGCTTCTTATGAGAAACCAATTGCCTCGACGGATATATTATCGAATATATATGTTAAAAACACCTTGAGGATTGATCCTAAACAACGTTTGCCATGTTTCTGTCGATATTATGGAGCTAATTCGGAAACAACTTTGGCGTTGTAGTGGTAGCATTTTCCGGTCGATTCCTCAGCCAAGCATGATGAACAAACAGGAGCTATTTCACCTACAAAAATAATATTTTTGGAAAATAGGAACATTTGCTATCTAACTGGGAGTCTCCTGAGTGCAAATATCCAAAGTTCTTCAAAGGTAAATGATTTAATTTGATTGCTTTTCTTATTTTCGTGAAAATGTTGCCTGCTGCCAGCAGAGCCTAGCATAGCATTATGCCATGATAAACTTACACAAATGCTTGTCGAGCGTTGTCTGTAACGCATATTTTGAAAATCTGAGATGACAGTGTGATTAACAAAAGGCTTGTGTTTCAACATATTTCATTTTCATGAATAGGAAAAGTTTCTAGGGGTATTTATGTCCGCTGCGTTATGCTAATTCGTTTGAGGCTATGATTACGCTCCCGGATCCGGGATTGCTAGTCGCAAAAGGTTCCACATGTGTACTTAAAGGAATACAGTGCCTTGGGAAAGTAATCAGACCACTTGACTTTTTCCACTTTCTGTTACATTACAGCCTTATTCTAAAATGGATTAAATAAATAAAAATCTCAGCAATAAACACACAACACCATAATGACAAAGTGAAAGCAGGTTTTAGAAATGTTTGCAAATTTATTAAAAAAAAAAAAAAACAGGAATACCTAGTTTACATACTATAAGTATTCAGACCCTTTGCTATGAGATTCAAAGTTGAGCTCAGGTGCATCCTGTTTCCATTGATTATCCTTGATATGTTTCTACAACTTGATTGGAGTCCAACTGTGGTCAATTCAATTGATTGGACATGATTTGTAAAGGCACACACCTGTCTATATTAGGTCCCACAGTTGACAGTGTAAGTCAGAGCAAAAACCAAGCCTTGAGGTTGAAGGAATCATCCGTAGAGCTCCGAGACAGGATTGTGTTGAGGAACAGATCTGAGGAAGGATACCAAAGCATGTCTGCAGCATTGAAGGTCCCCAAGGACACAGTGGCCTCCATCATTCTTAAATGGAAGAAGTATGGAACCACCTCTTCCTAGAGCTGGCCGCCTGGCCAAACTGAGCAATCAGGGGAGAAAGGCCTTGGTCAGGGAGGTGACCAAGAACTCGATGGTCACTCTGACAGAGCTCCAGAGTTCCTCTGTGGAGCCACTACTCAGTAAAAGGCCCACTTGGAGTGGGACAGCCCACTTGGAGTTAGCCAAAAGTTCCTAAAGACTCTCATACCATGAGAAAGAAGATTCTCTGGTCTGATTAAATGAAAATTGAACTCTTTGGCCTGAATGTCAAGGGTCACATCTGGAGGGAAACTTGCACCATCCCTACAGTGAAGCATGGTGTTTGTCAGTGGCAGGGACTGGGAGACTAGTCAGGATCGAGGCAAAGATGAACGGAGCAAAGTACAGAGAGATCCTTGATGAAAACCTGCTCCAGAGCACTCAGGAGCCCAAACTGGGGTGAAGGTTCACCTTACAACAGCACACAGCCAAGACAACGCAAGAGTGGCTTTGGGACAAGTCTCTGAATGTCCAGCCAGAGCCCGGACTTTAACCCGATCGAACGTCTCTGGAGAAACCTGGAAATTGCTTTGCAGCAACACTCCCCATCCAATTTCCAAATGCCTGAAGGTACCATGTTCATCTGTACAAACAATAGTGCACAAGTATAAACACCGTGGAACCACGCAGCTGTCATACAGCTCACAAATGAGACACGTTCTGTCTCCTAGAGATGAACGTACTTTGGTGTGCGAAAAGTGAAAATCAATCCCAGAACAATAGCAGAGGACCTTGTGAAGATGCTGGAGGAAACAGGTACAAAAGTATCTATATCCACAGTAAAATGAGTCCTATATCGACATAACCTGAAAGGCCACTCAGCAAGAAAGATGCCACTTTTCCAAAACCGCCATAAAAAAGCCAGACTACGGTTTGCAACTGCACATGGGGAAAATATGATACTTTTTGGAGAAATGTCCTCTTGTCTGATGAAACAAAAATAGAAATGTTTGGTCATAATAACCATCTTTATGTTTGGAGGAAAAGGGGAGGCTTGCAAGCCGAAGAACACCATCCCAACCGTGAAGCACGGGGTGGCAGCATCATGTTGTGGGGTTGCTTTGCTGCATGAGGGACTGATGCACTTCACAAAATAGATGGCATCATGAGGAAGGAAAATTATGTGGATATATTGAAACAACATCTCAAGACATCAGTCCGTAAGTTAATGCTTGGTTGCAAATGGGTCTTCCAAATGGACAATGACCCCAAGCATACTTCCAAAGTTGTGGCAAAATGGCTTGAGGACCTCAAAGTCAAGGTATTGGAGTGGCCATTACAAGGCCCTGACCTCAATCCTATAGAACAATTTGTGGGCAGAACTGAAAACGCATGTGCGAGCAAGGAGGCCTACAAACCTGACTCATTTACACCAGCTCTGTCAGGAGGAATGGGCCAAAATTCATCCAACTTATTGTGTGAAGCTTGTGGAAGGCTACTCAAAATGGTTGACCCAAGTTAAACAATTTAAAGGCAATGCTACCAAATACTAATTGAGTGTATGTAAACTTCTGACCCACTCGGAATGTGATGAAAGAAATAAAAGCTGAAATAAATCATTCTCTCAACTATTATTCTGACATTTCACATTCTTAAAATAAAGTGGTGATCCTAACTGACCTAAGACAGGGAATTGTTTTACAAGGATTAAATGTCAGGAATTGTGAAATACTGAGTTTAAATGTATTTGGTTAAGGTGTAAATAATCTTCCGACTTCAACTGTATGTAAATAGAATATTTCATTTCTGTATTTTCATAAATTACCTCAAATTTATAAAAAATAAAATAAAATTTGCTTTAAAATAAAATTGCATTTGTATTGTGTGTATTTAAAAAAAATATATTTCACCTTTATTTTAACTGGTAGGCCAGTTGAGAACAAGTTCTTATTTACAACTGCGACCTGGCGAAGATTAAGCAAAGCAGTGCGACACAAACAACAACACAGAGATACACATGGAAAAAACAAATGTACAGTCAACATAATAGGGGGAAAAAAGATTGATAGATTGATGTTACAAATTGATGAGGGGAGGGACATTTTGTACATTTTAGAATAAGGCTGTAACGTTACAAAATATGGAAGAATAAGGGGTCTGAATACTTTCCCGAAGGCACTGTATATGCAAATTGGCCCATAATTCTACCTATACAACAACTTAAGCCTAGGACATCCTTTAAGCAGAGTTCATAAAGATATTGATAGTCAAATTCAAGGACTTTAAAAACCTCTTCGGGCTAGGGGGCAGTATTTTCCCGTCCGGATGAAAAGCATGCCCAAATTAAATCTAGTTGTTACAACTGTTAAAATAATGTCTGTGAGTATAACAGAACTGATATGGCAGGCAAAACCTGAGAAAAATCCATCCAGGAAAAATAAATTGAGGTCACTCTCTTTTCAATGGGATTTCTTATGTGGATCTCGATTTCTGTGGCACTTGCTTGCAGTTCCTATCGCTTCCACTAGATAAGCAGTCTTTAGAAATTGGTTGATGTTTTTCCTTTGAGTAATGAAGAAGTAAGGCTGTTCAGAACGAGGATCGAGTCTAGCGTACTGTTGTGGTTGGGGCGCGCAACCTGAATGCTCGCTCCACTTTGTTTTCGTCCAGTATGAACACAGTTTATCCCGTCTGAAATTGTATCGATTATTTACGTAAAAAATACCTAAAGTTGTATTAGGAAAGTTGTTTTGAAATTTTTAGAACAAGTTTACAGGTAACTGCGTGAGTTAGAACCAATGTATTTCTGGATCAAACGCTCTAGATAAATGGACATTTTGGAGATATAACGACGGAATTTATCGAACAAAAGGATGTGTGATGTTTGTGATGTTTATGGGACATTTGAGTGCCAACAAAAGGAGTTCTTCAAAGGTAAGTCATGAATTATATCGTTATTCCTGAGTTTTGTGTCACGCCTGGCGGGATGACATATGAAATGTGTTTGATGGGGTGCTGTCCTCAGATAATCGCATGGTTTGCTTTTGCCGTAAAGCCTTTTTTGAAATCTGACACATTGGCTGGATTAACAACATGTGTAGCTTTAATTTGTGATTTAATTTGTGATTTCATGAAAGTTTAATATTTATAGTAATTTCATTTGAATTTGCCACTCTGCCACTTCACCGGATGTTGTCGAGGGGTTCTGCTAGCGGAACATCTAGCTGTAACAGGTTTTAAGGGACTTTTCAAGCACTTAACTGTAATTTTCAAGGACCTCAATTGTATGATGTACAAAAAGCGTGCAAAAAGTGTAACAAAAAAGATGTAGGTCATGACCAAAGAATAATGAATTTTTTGGGTCCTTGCTGTAACGGTTCTCCTCGTCATCTGAGGAAGAGTAGTCAAGATCGGACCAATGCGCAGCGTTGTATGTGTCCATGTTAATATTTAATAAATCAACTGAACACTGAATAACAAAACAACAAAGAGAGTGAACAAAACAGTCCTGTAAGGTGCAAACACAAAACAGAAAACTATCCACAAACCAAGTGGGAAAAACAGGCTACCTAAGTATTCAGAGACAACGATTGACAGCTGCCTCTGATTGAGAATCATACCAGGCCAAACACATAGAAAACCAAAACTAGAACAACACAGAATGCCCACCCCAACTCACACCCTGACCATACTAAAACAAAGACATCACAAAGGAACTAAGGTCAGAACGTGACAGTACCCCCCCCCCCCAAAGGTGTGGACTCCGGCCTCAAAACCTGAACCTATAGGGGAGGGTCTGGGTGGGCGTCTGTCCGCGGTAGCAGCTCTGGCGCGGGACGTGGACCCCACTCCACCATAGTCTTTGCCTGCTTCCGGAGGCCTGGTGCGTGGAGGAGGCATTGGATAGACCGGACCATGGAGGCGCACTCAAGCACCGAGCCCGCACAACCCTACCTGGCTGGATACTCCCCGTCGTCAGGCCAGTGCGGCGAGGTGGAACAGACCGCACTGGGCTGTGCTGGCGAACCGGGGACACTGTGCGTAGGGCTGGTGCCATGTACCCTGGCCCAAGGAAACACACTGGAGACCAGATGCATAGAGCCGGCTTCATGGCACCTGGCTCGATGCCCACTCTAGCCCGGCCGATACAAGGCGCTGCGATGTAGAAGTATTAGTATGGAAAGCCATGTTGGAACCAGCATTAGATGTTGTCATCCTCATAATCACTGCACATGATCTTACCACAACGCCGTTCAATTGAAGCGGCAGGAAACAAACTAAAGTTGCCACATCTCTCACAAAACAGATCAAAAATGAAATCAAAGATAATTATAAGGGAGCAGGATCATTTATATATTGGCTACAATAATTACAGACCTTTTTGAGTACCAAAAGGTCTGATTTTCACGCTTGGCCAATTCCAATACTTGAATTTCCGAGCACCAAATTCAAGACTACCTAGCTAACTAGCTAGCTCACAATACTAGCCAACTTAGCTGCGTTGTTCCTTGCATGCGATTGGCTGTGCTCTTGGAAACGGCACATGGCCTGGGAGACAGAGATGCCTGTCAGGCATCATTCAGGGCTTAAATGCCCCATGAGAACATTGCATGCAATGTAGCAACAGGGCTCCTTGATGAGGTCATTATCGTGCATCTGAACAAATGAATGGATGATGCGTGGTATTTTTGATTATCTTGTGATCTTGACAGAACAACTTTTATTGTGTAGTGATCAAGAGATAAATCTGATCAAGAGCTACATCTGATCTCGACATAACGAGAGATGTATTTGATTTTATGAATATGTCCTCTCTGGACTTCTATAGTAACAAGTTGTCCAGCTTATGAAACCCTCACTGGTACCCTGGTGTTTTAGAAAGACCCACATGCACGCACACATGAACACACACAGGCACACGTCATATATCTGATCCATATCTAATCCTTTCTGCCCCACCTCCCCTCCTTCTCTCTCCCTGTCTCTGACAGTATCCCTGGGTCTGCAGTCTGTGTGTTTGACATGCAGCAGTTGGCCAGGGTGTTTGAGGGAAGATTCAAGGAGCAGAAATCTCCAGAATCCATCTGGACACCTGTATCTGATGAGCTTGTGCCCAAACCCAGGTACTTTCAACCATAGCTCATATTTATCTTTGTGAAGTATTGTAATGCGATGTTCTATCATATTATTATGCCTTATTTTGACCCTGTTCTCTCTCTGTAGGCCGGGTGGCTGTGCGGTGCAGGGGTCTCAGTTCAGCTCGTCTAAAACTCTGCCAGATGAGGTGTTGAACTTTGTGAAGACTCATCCCCTGATGGATGAGACCATACCCCTGGTGGGGCACAGACCCTGGGTTGTCAAGACTATGGGCAGGTATGACTAAGGATACCCATGGTTACCACTGATTACATTTACATTTACATTTAAGTCATTTAGCAGACGCTCTTATCCAGAGCGACTTACAAATTGGTGCATTCACCTTATGACATCCAGTGGAACAGTCACTTTACAATAGTGCATCTAAATCTTAAAGGGGGGGGGTGAGAAGGATTACTTATCCTATCCTAGGTATTCCTTAAAGAGGTGGGGTTTCAGGTGTCTCCGGAAGGTGGTGATTGACTCCGCTGTCCTGGCGTCGTGAGGGAGTTTGTTCCACCATTGGGGGGCCAGAGCAGCGAACAGTTTTGACTGGGCTGAGCGGGAACTGTACTTCCTCAGTGGTAGGGAGGCGAGCAGGCCAGAGGTGGATGAACGCAGTGCCATTGTTTGCGTGTAGGGCCTGATCAGAGCCTGGAGGTACTGAGGTGCCGTTCCCCTCACAGCTCCGTAGGCAAGCACCATGGTCTTGTAGCGGATGCGAGCTTCAACTGGAAGCCAGTGGAGAGAGCGGAGGAGCGGGGTGACGTGAGAGAACTTGGGAAGGTTGAACACCAGACGGGCTGCGGCGTTCTGGATGAGTTGTAGGGGTTTAATGGCACAGGCAGGGAGCCCAGCCAACAGCGAGTTGCAGTAATCCAGACGGGAGATGACAAGTGCCTGGATTAGGACCTGCGCCGCTTCCTGTGTGAGACAGGGTTGTTCACTGAAATCCATGTTTGCCCTACGTTGTATACCTCAAGTGTCCTAAAATTGAGCTCACCATCTTCCTCGCTCCCTCTCCCTTCTCACCCCCCCCCCTTCCCTCTATTCTCCCCCTCCATCCCTCTCCCCAGGTACCAGTTGACAGCCATGGTGGTGGACACAGAAGCTGGTCCCCATAGAAACCGTACAGTATTGTTTCTGGGCTCCACGCGAGGGACCGTCCTCAAATTCCTCATTGTCCCTAGTGGAGACAACTCTCCCACACACAGCAGTGTGTTTCTGGAGGAGGTGGAGGGCTTCAACCCTGAGAAGTGAGTACAGGAAGGGAGTTTGGCCACAATCCCTTGTTCTCACTGCAGTCCTGTGTTTTGTCAGTTCATTATTGTGGAAATTAGCTGTTTAAGTCACTACACTTGTTGCGCCATTGTTTTTTAAAACCTCTCTGTTTTCTAAGGCAGCGATCACCCTAATGAATCCCTATTTTTCTCTGCTGTGACAATAGAAATGAATGAAAATACTATAAAGATGCATCTATGTCTCTCCCTCTCTCGCTCTCTTTCTTTCCCTGTCTCGGTCTCCAGGTGTGGAGAGGACTCTGTCCAGGCCAGACAGTTGTTGTCTCTGTCCTTGGATCGTCCCAGTCACACTCTACTGCTGGCCTTCCCTTCTTGTCTGGTCAGACTACCCACAGCACGCTGCCACTTACACTCACGCTGCATGAAGTGAGTAACACATACACACATTCACTCACACAGGGTTTTGTTCATGGTTTTGGCTACCCTAACCCTAACCATAAATAACCCTAACCCTAGCTTGATGTTCACAACCCGGATCAACCCTAACCCTAGCCATAAATAACCCTAACCCTAGCTTGATCAACCCTAATCCTAGTCATAACCCTATGTCCACATCCCGGTTCAACTCTAGCCTCAACAACCACCCTAACCTTAACCATAGCTTTATTTCTACATCCCAGTTAAACCGTAACCCTAATCACAGCCTTAACCCTTACCCTAATATAACACACACACACACACACACACACACACACACACACACACACACACACACACACACACACACACACACACACACACACACACACACACACACACACACACACACACACACACACACACACACACACACACACACACACACACACACAATCTCCGTCAGGCTGATCAGATCTCCATGTGTGTGTGTATGTGTGTGTATTTAGGAGCTGTCTGACTTCCAGAGATCCCTACTGTGGCTGGACCAGAGGCAGCACCTGCTCCTTCCTCAGACCAGGCACACGGTGAGACAGCTGCCCATGTAGACACAGATCTAGGATCAGATGAATCAGTTAATTGTGTATTAATCTATTATTACCTTTTGATGTTGATGTGCTGTGTAATCGGTTAATCTATCATCTATGTCCTATTGCAGGCTGCCTTTTCAGCAAGACATTGAGTATGGCAACTTCTCCCATCTTGGAGACTGTGGTGGTAAGTACCTTGTCTTTAGCCCTGCAGCTCTGTGGGTAGAAACGGTTCTTTCTTTCACTTAATGCCTGCCCCGCCTAGTGGCTCAATCATGCATTACAAGCATTTGCTACACATACATCAATGCAATTCAAGTGTATGTTAATACAAAGTATAATTTTTGTTTGTCATGGACTCAGTTAAAATCTCAATCACAACCCAAGTATACATAACATCACAATGATTCTACAGTTCATATTACTGTGCATTGTACGTTTCTGTTTATGTGTGTATCGAACTTGCATTTACAGTGGTGACGGAAGAAGACTGTCATTTGTAGTCTGTCAACAAGGTGATTAGCTAGTGTGAAATGTCAGGGCTTTGATTTCCCGCTCCTCAGATCAGGGTCCTTCAGAAGCCTCCCAGTATGACTGCTTTTAATTGGTTGTTGGCTTCAATAAATGCATGTTGATTGTTTGAGAGAGGAGTGAATGTCTTGATCAGTGAAGTAAATCCTTCTGGTTCACAACCCCACAATCCCACAGGACTAAGCCATATTCTGAGTGTTCAGCTGTCAACGACTGTCTGCTACAGTTTGACAAATACTTTTGCCACAAAAACATGTACAAAAGAAAAACGAGGACACAACTCAGTATGCAAAACGTTGTGGTGCTCAAAGCTGAGATTCTGGCAGGGCGTAAGATAACGTCTTCTCCAAACAAACACATCTCAAATCTGTCTTGGTGTCAATCAGGATGTCTCTTTCTCATTAGTAAACTGTTCCAGGACCTGCAATCTGTTCCAACTCAAATTATACACTGCCGTATCATCTGTTTTGTGGCAAATCTATAATCGGATCAGGGTTCTGATTCCAGAACACTACACTACAATCTCATCTGTTGTATTGTAGTCTATAACCTGCAATCTGTTCTCAAGTCCATCATATTACAATATCATCGAAACTCTCTGTCATAGATCTATAACCTGCAATGAATTGGTTCCTCTACCAGAACATTGCAATCCCATCTGTTATACAGAGCCTTTGGAAGGTATTCAGACCTCTTCCCTTTTTCCACATTTTGTTACGTTACAGCCTTATTCTGAAATGTATAAATAAAATGTTTTTCTCATCAATCTACACATTTCCCATTGTGAGAAAGCAAAAACAGTTTTTTCGACATTTTTGCAAATGTATGAAGAAATAAAAAAGTATTCAGACCCTTTGCTATGAGACTCGAAATTGAGCTCAGGTGCATCCTGTGTCCATTGATCATCCTTGAGGTGTTTCTACAACTTGATTGGAGTCCACCTGTGGTAAATTCAATTGATTGGACATCATTTGGAAAGGCACACACCTGTCTATATAAGGTTTCACAGTTGACAGTTTGTCAGAGCAAAAACCAAGCCATGAGGTCGAAGGAATTGTCCATAGAGCTCCGAGACAGGATTATGTTGAGGCACAGATCAGGGGAAGGGTACCAAAACATTTCTTCAGCATTGAAGGTCCCCAAGAACGAAGTGGCCTCCACAAATAGTGAGCCGTCATTGTAAATAAGAATTTGTTTTTAACTGACTTGCCTAGTTAAATAAATAACTAAATAAAATAGAAGAAGTTTGGAACCACCAAGGCTCTTCCTAGAGCTGGCCGCCCGGCCAAACTGAGCAATCAGGTGAGAAGGGTCTTGGTCAGGGAGGTAGCGAAGAACCCGATGGTCACTCTGACAGATCTCCAGAGTTCCTCTGTGGAGATGGGAGAACCTTTCAGAAGGACAACTATCTCTGCAGCACTCCACCAATATGGCCTTTATGTTAGAATGGCCAGACGGAAGCCACTCCTCAGTAAAAGACACATGACAGCCCCCTTGGAGTTTGCCAAAAGGCAATTAAAGACTCACACTATGAGAAACAAGATTCTCTGGTCTGATGAAACCAAGATTTAATTATTTGGCCTGAATGCCAAGCATCATGTCTGGAGAGAACCTGGCATCATCCCTACTGTGTAGCATGATGGTGGCGGCATCATGCTGTGGGGATGTTTTTCAGCGGCAGGGACTGGCCAATGGCAAAGATGGATGAAGCAAAGTACAGAGAGATCCTTGATGAAAACCTGCTCTAGAGTGATCAGAACCTCAGACTGGGGCGACGGTTCACCTTACAACAGGACAACGACCCTGAGCACACAGCCAAGACAACGTAGGAGTAGATTCGGGACAATTCTCTTAATGTCCTTGAGTGGTCCAGCCAGAGCCCAGACTTGAACCCGATCTAACATCCCTGGAGAGACCTGAAAATGGCTGTGCAGTGACGCTGCCCATCCAACTTGACAGAGCTTGAGAGGATTTGCAGAGAAGAATGGGAGAAACTCCCCAAATAGAAGTGTGCGAAGCTTGTAGCGTCATACCGAAGAAGACTCGAGGCTGTAATCGCTGCCAAAGGTCCATCAACAAAGTACTGAGTAAAGGGTCTGAATATTTATGTAAATGTTATATTACATTTCTTTATTTTTAATACATTTGCAAACATTTCTAAAAGCCTATTTTTGTTTGTCATTATGGGGTATTGTGTATAGATTGATGAGGGGGAAACTATTTAATTTAATTTAGAATAAGGCTGTAACGTAACGTGGAGAAGGCAAAGGGTCTGATTTACTTTCAGAATGCACTGTATGTCACTCTCTAGAACCTGACCTCCTCTAGTTCCAGAACTTTTCTTTCTAACTCAGATATAGGCCAGTTTACTGCCTGTTCCATAGAGAGTGGTGAAAGCATGAAGCCACACCCAGAACTATGGGTCCAGGGCCTGGCAGACATCTGCTGTGTCTGTTCAGATGGGAGTGATTAGAGCGGTGGAAATATTTACCAAAATAAATGATGTATTTTAGGGAGAAACTCACTGGCCAGCCCAGATCCTTCCTGAACACAGAATGGAAATTTTGAGCGGAGTCTGTTTTAGTGTTTTCCCTTCTTACTGATGACAAGTGCAGCTTTCAGCCCAGCCAGCAGAACCCCAAGGATGTGCTGGAGAAAGCACCAAAAAGGTTAAGGAGATGCCTGTCTTCTGCAATTTTACAATGTTATGATAGATTACTGTAACACAGAATAAGATTATGCTCATGGATAATAAAATCTAGCAATATCATCTTTGAGATCTGGCAAATCATGTTTAGATCTAAACGTGACAATAACGAAAGCATGGAGAGGGTCATGAAGGAGAATGGAAATTAAAAAGCAGAGGAGACTGAAGGACTGTAGAGTGAGAACCTGTTCATGCTGTAACGTTAAGTGGATTTGATCTTCTCTCTTGCCATTAACCTTATGATTCCTTTCATCTCCCCTCTCCCCTTCAGGTGTCATACAGCAGAGTCTGCTGGTCGAGCCGGAGAGTCTCGTCTCCCTCAACCTGCTGGTGGCGTCTGCAATCTCGGCCTTCACCATCGGGGCGATGCTATCAGGCCTGGCCGTCTGCTGGATCATGGCCCACAAGCCCAGCAACCGACGCCACGCTAGCAACTCCAGCCAGTCCAGCATCCAGCGCCAGGAGAGGGGGATGTTGACGTCAGGAGGAGGGATGGGAGGATCGGTCCTTAGTGTGACCCGTCAGGGAGGAGGGATAGACCTTGTTCTCAGGGCGGGGAGACCCTGTTTGTGATGCCCAACGGTTGGGTGAAGTCAGGGGAGCTGGACCCAGGGTTCTTGCCCACGCCAGAGCACACGCCCCAGCAGAAGAGACGCGGGCTCAGGCTTTCCGATTCAGGATCAGGGGGGTGGGACAACAGCCAGACCTACCTGGGAGGGAGCACCATGGGGCTGGCATCCCCCTGCCCTCTCCCTTGCCCCCCACACCCCTCCACTGCTGTCTACCTGACCACCAGACTCTTCCAGGGTGGAGGAGGTGGGAGACATGGGGGTGAGGAGCGAGGAAGAGAAGGGGAGACGCCTCGCCAGCACTACGTGTGCCTCAGCAAGCCCTGGGGGGAGAAGGGGAGGAGTGGGACCCCAAAGTCGGCACTTCGCAAGTCGGCAGGGGAGTATGTGTACCCCATGACCCCCCAGGACTCCCCGAATAGGAGGAGGGTGGTGTCAGCCCCCAGCGCCCACATGGAGTTTGGGGAGCCCCTGCCTCTCCGCTGGCCTCCCCAGGAAGGCTACATCCTCAGCAGCCAGGGCATGGTCCCCGCACCTCCATCCTCCATGCCGACCCCCAACGGCCAGCAGTATGTGGCCCAGCACCACACCCCCGGGCCGGGCAGGGCTCAGCTGAGAGGGGAACTGGGGAGAGGAGAGATGGGGGAGCTGGTGGATCTCAGCCAGCTGCTGAGTAAGAAGAGTTCCAATGAGAGGACTCACAACGGCCAGTGAAAAAGAGAGTGAAAAGCAGGGAAGGACCCCGGCCCTGCTTAAGACCATATCAGTCTCTTTCTACATCTCTCTCCTTCTCTCTGTTCTACCTTTTCTCTCCCTCCCTCTCTCTTTCTTTCTCTCTCTGTCTCTGTCCCTCATTGTCATTCAGTCCTCCTGATATCTCTGTATCTCACTGGGGGGCTCCTGAGGCTGTTCTATCTGTGACTGGTTACTACTGCTGTCACTCAGATCCTGCTTGGCTGTGATTAGCCAGAGAAAATGAGGTTGTTATTGTGTCTGCCTATCTACTCAAGCTGCTTAAAGAGGGGAGGAGGCGAGAAAGAGAGAAGAGAGAGCGAGAGATAGGGATTGAAAGAGAGGTGAGAAAGAAGGAAAGAGAGAGGGGAGGAGGCGAGAAAGAGAGAAAGGAGAGCGAGAGTGAGGGATTGAAAGAGAGGTGAGAAAGAGGGACAAAGAGAGGGGAAGGAAGAGTTTGCTAGACAGTGGAATTCTTACAAAGAAAACATGCTGAGAGAGAACCATAAGCAGGAAGCTACATGCAAAGAGACCCAGAGACAGACACTTGCCGACAGCCTTACCTGTGCTTCAAACAGGCCAAAAAGGACTACCAAACAACATGGCCACTATCAGGTGTCAGAAGATGAGACCAAGGAGACTTCATTCCTACACAATGCACTCTGTCCACCTTCCAGTACAGACTGAGTGGCACTCACACATGAATTAGAAAGATATCACTTTGAAGAATCTTGCTGAAGGTGAATGAAACAGCCACTGTTCAGCCTCAGTGTGCAGAAAACACTGAGGTCATTCTGACTCTGACTCTGAACGTGAAGAGAATGCCTGATGAAGAGTGTCGAAAGGAAGCGGCAATAAAGATTTAATAGCCTGCCCTCCAGCAGCCTCCTGACACAAACACACACACACACTGAGAGAGAGAGATTTACAGCTCAGTTTTAATAAGTCTGGTCAGGGGGCCATATATTCCCAGTGTATGTGAGGTGAGAGGGTCCGTACTGTACTGCTCCTAACCTGCCTCACTGGAACCATGGGACTATAACCCACTTTTACTGAGTTACGGGAAAGGAGGAGAGTCGGACTGGAATCTCAGCACTATTTCTGCCAACCAGGCGTTCTCTCTAATGACGCCATTTCATCCATCCATCCACCCCTTCCACTCCATGTTTTTTTAATGGCAAATCATTTTAGAGCCGATGCGACGTGTGGAGAGAAGGAAAGAGAATTAGGTTGGGCAGTCTCTGTGTGTGTGTGTGTGTGTGTGTGTGTGTGTGTGTGTGTGTGTGTGTGTGTGTGTGTGTGTGTGTGTGTGTGTGTGTGTGTGTGTGTGTGTGTGTGTGTGTGTGTGTGTGTGTGTGTGTGTGTGTGTGTGTGTGTGTGTGTGTGTGTGTGTGTGTGTGTGTGTGACAGTCACTGTTGTTGTGATTAAACAACTGTCCTGCCGCTTACTCATCAACGTTAATGGTTATTTTCATAGAACTCAAATGGCACCATATATTCTACCCATCAAAATGTCTAATAAAAGACTTGCCATTACGTTAAGCGGACATGGGGAGAGGGAGAGATAGAAAGACAGAGATAAGTAGAAAGACAGGAGGAGAGAGAGACAAACAGAAAGGCAGAGTAGAGTGAGAAAGGGAGAGGCAACACGGAGACAAGAAAGACGATAGGATCTGCCATTCTCAAGGCGTCAGAGACACAGCTCCAGTCACATTCAGAAAAACGTTTTGTTCAGTTCTGTTGTGAACCTGAGCAGCAATGACTTGTAATATAAAGACACTTGTAACTCAACCCCAGATGTCTGTGTTACCATTGGAGGAGCACAATGATGACAGCACTCAGACAGGTCATGACTCAAATCACACCCTATTGTCCATATAGTGGTCAAATGTATTGCACTGAATGGGAAATATGGTGTTGTTTGAGATGCAGCCACAGTAACAAACACACTCATAAACACCATGCCGATGTCTTTTCTCTCTCTGTGTCAATACAATGTGTACCAATATTCTGAACTGTACTTTTGGGTGACATATCACGTGACCACTGAAACAAAAAGGAAACATTTTCAAGTGCCATAAAAACCATGTCAATTCATTTTTATACCTTATATATTTGATACTGTGATGTTGTATAATTTGTTCAAGTGTGTACAGTGTTACTTCCTGTGTGCAATGATGAGGAACTTCACAATGTCGCCTTCAGATAGCCTACTGAATGTTTGTGTTCTTTCATAATTATTTTGCCTTTGCTGCTCTCGTGCATTTTAGGCATATCCATTTCAAATGCTAGTAACACTCAAAATCTGTTTATAAACCAGAATTTGGTTCAGTAGTTCGTTAAGCTAGCATTGTATTGATTGTTTTCACCCACACCAACAAACAGCCATACTGTGGAACCTTCAAGTCAAAGGCTACTTCCTGAATGAATATATATACTAATTTGCTCATAAAACTGTGCAGTACTAATACATTCACGGAAAAGCACAACTTTTATTTGTCTTATTTGAAAAGGAGTTGTACTGTATCTAATGCATATCCTTGTAAATAATTGATTTGAATGTATCTTCCCCATTTGCTTTGAATGATTCTTGTCTTCTTACTTGACACGGGCTTTCTCTTTGACGGGTGAGTTTTTATTGACTATGTTGTGAATGAGCTGTAAATACACTAAGCACGGTATTTACCTTTGACTAAATACTGAGGCTAGCTGTTTTCTTTCTAAAGAGTAGAATCGCAGGTTTGTCCTGCTGAGCTGAATTAAAAAAGGTATCCAGTTGACTTGTGACTTACGGCTGTGCGCACACACACACACACACACACACACACACACACACACACACACACACACACACACACACACACACACACACACACACACACACACACACACACACACACACACACACACACACACACACACACACACACACACAATTCGAATTAAAGGCGGTCAAGGAGTAGGGCGTTCAAAGAGTTGGTCTGTTGGGAATCTGTGATGTCATCGGCCTCCCCTCTTGCTTGAGGAATGATAGATGAGCAAAGAAAAAAACAATAGAGAACAAAACAGGAAAGCCCCCCCCCCCACTTGTCATGACATACCTGTACCACCTATTTAGATGTTACTTTTGTTAAGTAAATCCGGTGTTAACTGAAGTGAAAAGGAGACTGGATTGCCATTGTAAATTCAAATCACTTCCTGAATTGACTGCCGTCAACTCGAATTGAGTCCAACACTGACACACACGAAACACTTCATGTGAGAGTATAAAGCAGTCAGTCAATATGGAGACCCCTGTCAATATATTCTTTCTTATTCTAATAAACCATTAAGATCTATTCATCTCTGTTATATCTTTACATATTGTTCATTTTAATCTTGACATACAGTAGAGGGCACTTTCAAGCAACCATTTTTATCACCCCTAGATGGCGCTCGAACCTAGTCTTTACAAGAGAGGAAGCCATCTATGAAAATAACTGCATCTCACATGTCTAGTGGCCTCGTCTCGTTTCTTTACCTTCAGATGCACTGATGTGGAAGACCTAGATTGGTGAAAACAAATTCACAGTAGGAATCCACCTCATTATCTTAAACTATCATGTGTTTACAGATCATTGCGAATGAAGGCAAGGAGGTCAAAATGATCTAATTGAGATGCAAGCTAAATGATTCCACTGTTGCCAAGGAGATGTAGGTGGTGAATCCTTGCTTGTTAGATGTGATGCCATTAACAGCTGGAACATTTCCTTTGTATTAGAAGCAGTCTCTTTCATAAATACTATGTTTTTACACGGCTACAATAATATGCCTGTATACAAGTGATGATCAACGTGTCCTTGAGGGTCGCAATATGTATCAACGCAAATCCTCACATTATTATGGTTGTGGTCTCTAGACCGCTATTAGTTTAACCACAACAATATCTCACAGTCTCAGTATTCAATGTTTGTTCTTAAAGGCCCTGTGCAGTCAAAAACATGATTGTCCTGTGTTTTATATATATTTCCACACTATGAGGTTGAAAGAAAACTGAAATTGTGAGAGAGAACAAATGATGCCTTTTTCGTGAAACAGCTGTTTGAAAAGACTGCCTGAAATTTCACCCTGTTTTGGTGGGATGGAATTTTGGCCTGCCTGGTGACATCAGCAGGTGGTAAATTAGTTAATAGACCAATAGGAAAGAGAGTTCCAAGCCTCTCTGCCAAAAACAGCTGGTTTTCAGTTTTCCCCTCCCAACTCAGATCACTCCCAGACAGTCCTATCAACATCTTTGCTTGAGAAATTGCTCTTTGCTAAGAAGCAATTATTATTATTTATATACATTTTAAGTGAAAACAACCACAGTAAGGTAGTTAATTGTTACCCAGAAATCATTTGATATTGAGATAAAAATGGCTGCATTGGACCTTTAACTAAATCATGGTTTAGTGCTTCTGTTTCAAAATTAACTTTTTTTTATTAAATCAAGTCCTTCGGGGTCATTTTGACCACATCCAAAAACACCTGATTCTGCCTATAGTAATTTAATAGATAGGACCTTTATTTTAATCTAGGTTTCTCTGGAGACATAATAGCAAGTTATCTATACCACCAGAGGGTGGAGGGGGATCTGTATCAGTGATTTTGACCAGATAGACTGATCACCTACAGAGATATAACTCCCCATATACTCATCTAAGATTGTACTTTTCTATACAACGTATCATAGGACTGTGTACAAAACCAAAATGACCTTATTTTTGTGCATATACAAATCTGACAATGGTATACAAAGTCTGCCACTGGTATAAATACTTGATAGAACTGCAATACAGAACTCTGATTGTACAACAAGATGGTGACGACAGAGAGGGTCGCCTCGCTTCTAGTCCTTAGGAAACTTTGCAGTATTTTTTTTTTTTTAATGTATTATTTCTTACATTGTTAGCCAAGAAAATCTTAAGTGTTATTACATACATCTGGGAAGAACTGATTGGATATCAGAGCGAAGCCAACTTATCAGCACTACGACCAGGAATACGGCTTCCTGAAGGGGATCCTTTGTTCAAACTACCCACCGCTTCAGAGTATTTTACTCGCTAATGTCCAGTCTCTAGATAACAAGGTAGACAAAATTAGGGCTAGGGTTGCTTTCCAGAGAGGCATCTGGGATTGTAACATACTCTGTTTCACGTAAACATGGCTCTCTGGGGACATGCTGTTGGAGTCGGTACAGCCACCGGGATTCTTTGTGCGTCGCGCCGACAGGAAAAATCATCTCTCAGGGAAGAAGAAGGGCGGGGGTGTATGTTTCATGATTAACGACTCATGGCGTAATTGTAACAACATACAGGAACTCAAGTCCTTCTGTTCACTGGACCTAGAATTCCTCACAATCAAATGCTGTGACTATTAAAACCTACCCTAACAAGAGACCGTGGATAGGTAGAGGCATTCGCATAAAACTGAAAGCGCCAACCACCACTACTAAGGAGTGCGGGCCCCCTCTCTCCTTCTGTGTGGCCAACGTAAGACATTTAAACATGTTAACCCTCGCAAGGCTGCCGTCCCAGGCGGCATCCCTAGCCGTGTCCTCAGAGCATGTGCAGACCAGCTGGCTGGGGTGTTTGCAGACATAGTCAATTTCTCCCTATTCTAGTATGCTGTCCCCACATGCTTCAAGATGGCCACCATAGTTCTTGTACCCAAGAAGGTAAAGGTAACAGAGCTGAATGACTATCGCCCCGTAACACTCACTTATGTCATCATGAAGTGCTATGAGAGACTAGTCAAGGATCATATCATCTCTACCTTACCTGTCACCCTAGATCCACTGCAATTTGCATACCGCCCCAATAGGTCCTCAGACGATGCAATCGCCATCACACTGCACACTATCCCATCTGGACAAGAGGAATACCTATGTAAGAATGCTGTTCATTGACTACACCATCGTACTCTCCAAGCTCATCATTTAGCTTGAGGCCCTAGGTCTCAAACCCGCCCTGTGCAATGGGGTCCTGGACTTGCTGTACAGGCCGCCCCCCAGGTGGTGAACATAGGAAACAACATCTCCACTTCGCTGATCCTCAACCCTGGGGCCCCACAAGGGTGCATGCTCAGCCTCCTCCTGTACTCCCTGTTCACCCATGACTGTGTGGCCATGCACGCCTCAACTCGAACAACAATTTTGCAGATGACACAACAGTAGTAGGCTTGATCACCAACAATGACGAGACAGCCTACAGGGAGGAGGTGAGGGCACTCTGAGTGTGGTGTCAGGAGAAACAACCTCTCACTCAATGTCAACAAAACAACGGAGATGATTCTGGACTTCAGGAAACAGAAGAGGGAGCACTCGCTTATCCACATCGACGGGACAGCAGTGGAGAAGGTGGAAAATGTCAAGTTCCTCGACATACACATCACTGACAAACTGATGCACCCACACAGACAGTGTGGTGAAGAATGCGCAACAGCGCCTCTTCAACCTCAGGAGGGTGAAGAAATTTGTCTTGTCACCTAAAACCCTCACAAACTTCAACAGATGCGCAATTGACAGCATCCTGTTGGGCTGTATCGGCAACTGCACCGCCCAAAACCGCAGGACTCTACAGAGGCTGGTGCGGTCTACACAACGCATCACCGGGGGCAAACTACCTGCCCTCCAGGACACCTACAGCACCCGATGTCACAGGATGCCAAAAAGATCATCAAGGACAACAACCTCCCGAGCCACTGCCTGTTCACCCCGTTACCATCCAGAATGCAAGGTCAGTATCTGTGCATCAAAGCTGGGACCGAGAGACTGAAAAGCAGCTTCTATCTCAAGGCCATCAGACAGCCATCACTAACACAGAGAGGCTGCTGCCTACATACAGACCATAAATCATTGGCCACTCTAACAAATGGATCACTAGTCACTTTATTAATGCCACTTTAATGATGATGTTTACATATCTTGCACTACTCATCCTAGATGTATATACTGTATTTTATACCATCTAGTCTCATCTATGCCGGTCGGTTATGGCCCATCCATATATTCATATGTACATATTCTTATTCCATCCCTTTACTTAGATTTGTGTGTATTAGGTAGTTGCTGTGGAATTGTTAGATTACTTGTTAGATGTTGCTGCAATGTCGGAACTAAAAGCACAAGCATTTCGCAACACATTTCGCAATAACATATGCTAACCATGTGGATGTGACCAATAACATTTGATTTGATTTGATTTGATACGCTCTGAATCTACACAGAGCTCTATTTGGTGTGAATTCCCCTGAAAAGTAGTTATTCTAGGGCAAATTCTACAAAAACATCTTAATTTGAATCCAGGTTTCTCTGGAGACATAATATTAATTGATACACATCCTCAGAGGGTGGAGGGGGACCTGTGTCAGTGATTTTGACCAGATCACCTGCAGCACTTGAGCTCCTCGTGTACCTACCTATGGTTGTTACTGGTTATATCTAGGTATGACCTTGAACAAAAATAAAAGTGACCTAACATACTGTTGGTGCTTAGTTGCAGTCAAAGCAGCTTATAAAAGTATGTCAGTGGTATGAGTACTTGCTAGAACTGTAATACAGAAATCAGTTACCCTCTGAATGTACACATAGAGCTGTATTGGTGTGTATTCTAAGAAAAATACATATTATATGGGAAATGTTACTTAAATACCAGAATTCCTATAATATCCTCCAATATTCTATATGTGCAACTTGTTATGGTATTTGGGTTGCTATAACATTAGGTGTGAAGTAACAATGAGGATTTTAGCATGATTTTTGAAGCAATCCCACTCCCATTGTCTCGCCAGAAGTGATGCTAATGCTGGCTGTGGGGTAAGTAAATAAAGAAAGCAAAGCCATATTTTTTGTCATTGTCTCTCAGGATCAATGGCTTAATCACTTTTTGTCAATAAAAATACAATTGAAATCAAATGTTGTTGCACCGCCCCTTTATATGACAGTCGTTTTTACCACATAAATATGGAAATGTAGATGAAGATCCCAGTCAAAAGTTTAGACACCTACTCATTCAAGGGTTTTTCTTATTTTCTTCCTTTTCTTCTACGTTGTAGAATAATGGTGAAGACTTCAAAACTATGAAATAACAAATGAAATCATGTAGTAACCAAAATGGTGTGAAACAAATTAAAATAGATTTTATATTTGAGAATCTTCAAAGTAGCCACCCTTTGCCTTGATGACAGCTTTGCACACTCTTGGCATTCTCTCAACCAGCTTCATGAGGTAGTTACCTGGAATGCATTTCAATTAAGAGGTTGTAGTAAAACGCCAAAGGGATCTACCTCCTGGTCCTCTTCCCCTGTCTTACCCACCAAGGGTAGGGACAGAGATGACCTCGCCTACTGAAATACCGGATTGGGCAAAGCCACCAGAAGACGACTCAAGCCAACCAACTATTGAACTGGTGTCAGGAAGAATCACCCTCTGCCTCAAGTGACACCTCTGAATGAGAACAGCTGATAGACTCATTGCTGATAGAGTGAGGGCACTGTCATAAACAGAGGCCCATATGCGCACTGTAAGAAAAGTATTTCCTCATTGTGCTAGAGTAACAGGCTCTGTCATAAACAGAGGCCCATATGCACACTGTAAGAAAAGTATTTCCTCATTGTGCTAGAGTAACAGGCTCTGTCATAAACAGAGGCCCATATGCACACTGTAAGAAAAGTGCTATTTCTGTCATAAACAGAGGCCCATATATGCACTGTAAGAAAAGTATTTCCTGTTGTAAGATATGTCATCGCCCTCTCTGCTCTGAGGGAATGGGAGGCGCAGCGGATCGGGTGCAGAGAATCAAAAGGTATATAAAGAGACATTTGCCATTACTTTGGCGCTGACTTCTTGAATTCTGAACTCTTTTAGACAACCATTTGACTTCGGGTAAATTGACACCTGACTCAAATTACTTAAAGATTCTAACTTGTTGGATCTGAGAAGTGACTTTCCAATATACCGTTTAACTATTGAACAGCTGTTTTGTCGCATATTGACCAGGTGCGTGTCTCATAACCTCGGCCTCGTTGCGTGCCATGGACGCTGCGGTAGTTCAACGGGACTGAGAGTCACTCTAGTCCTTTAGTTGATCTCTTGTTTATACCTATGGTTATCTTAATTGACCCTGTAAGCATATTGACCAGGTGCGTGTGTCTCAGAACCTCGGCCTCGTTGCGTGTTACAGACTCTTTGATATTCCATTGGGGCAAGGGATCACCAACGGGTGCTCTCATCCAGTCCAAACTTGAATCTCTAAATTTAGTAAACCACGACTTCAAGTCAACCTCTCAGCCAGTAGAGGGGAGTGGCTACTAACTCAATTCTAAAAGAACTCTGACCGATTTAAATTCTGCTCCTGATCTCGTGGGTCTCCCCGTCATCTCTCAAAGGTAATTGAAGAACTATTATAAGCATTTAATATAGAGATAAGTGTTATCACTGTACCAGGCTGGAAAGAGCATTAAGTCATTTGCATGTTTTTGATTAACACTGTGTGTGACCGAGTAACAAATTGTGTATTTTGAAGTGTGTTTGATTGTAAAAGACAAAAAACAGAGTGTTTTCGGGTAGTCTTAAACGGTAGTCTTATTTTGTCTCGAGTAAGAGATTCTCTCAAAGACAGTTAACGGCACGGGAGATAACAACTCTGACACTCACCGGGACACTGGAAACGGGGATCAATGCTCTATGACAGAATGAGTTACCATTAAAAGACAAGGAGGAAGGTGTGTCCAGTAGTGATTCATTAATTGTCTTATCGATCTATCTAAGTTTTATTTTCCAAGCGATACATAGCCGACGGGCAGAGTAGTGAGACTAAGTTGACTAAAGGTCTTCACACTTTAAACTAGATACATCACAGAGGGGAAATACTCAACCACAGGGAAATCATATAGAGACTGGTAGGACTAGTGCTTAATAACAACTCAAGGATCAATTAGTGGTGAAACAAAGAGTCTAGAGGATAAAGGTGGGGTTCACACATCCCAGCTAGAGCTAGACCGTTGAGAGTGACAAGGGAAAAGACCTCTCTACGAGGACAACGCTTCGATATAGAAGAGAGGTAGGGCTACGCGAGCGGTCCTGGTTATACCGAGATAACCTGAAGTATCTATAGTGCCCTGTCCAAGGGAACGGGATGCTAACCACCTCTAGCACCCCGCTGCCAGCCAAGGGGCGGGGCTGAAGGTTTCGTATCGCGACAAGGTGTGCTTTGTTAAAAGTTCATTTGTGGAATTTCTTTCCTTCTTAATCCATTTGAGCCAATCAGTTGTGTTGTGAAGGTCGAGGCAGTATACAGAAGATAGCCCTATTTGGTAAAAGACCAAGTCCATGGCAAGATGGTAAGAACAGCTCAAATAAGCAGAGAAATGACAGTCCATCATTACTCTAAGACATGAAGATCCCTCAAAATTTCAAGAACTTTGAAAGATTCTTCAAGTGCAGTCGCAGAAACCATCAAGAGCTATGATGAAACTGGGTCTCATGAGGACCACCACTGGAAAGGAAGACCCAGAGTTACCTCTGATGCAGAGGATAAGATCATTAGAGTTACCAGCCTCAGAACAGCAATTCACTGCACCTCAGATTGCAGCCAAAATAAATGCTTCATAGAGTTCAAGTATCAGAAACATCTGAACATCAACTGTTCAGGGGTGACTGTGTGAACCAGGTCTTCATGGTTAAATTGCTGCAAAGAAACCACTACTAAAGGACGCCATTAAGAAGAAGAGACTTGTGGGGGGGGTGCTAGAGAGCGTGCTATGGAGTAGAAGTGCTTTGCTAGAGCTGCGCTCCATTTTGAAACAAATTAGTATTTATCTTTAACCTCTCACGACCTAAAACTTCAAACAAATATGACAAAGGGAAAAGGCGGCAAAAAAGGGAGCGCTAAACAAGATAATTTGAATGAGATAGACAACGAACCAATTTCAACGTCGCCAACCCACGAGAAGTTAGCTGAAGAGGCTAGCTTCCAAGAGATCCTCACAGAGCCTACGCAAAATGACATACTGGTTGCCATAAACTTCCTAAACAAGAAGGTGGACACAACGCTGGCTGATATCTCAAAGAGTATTGGGACTTTGGCCGAAACTGTGAAGGCAACTCAGAGAATGGTGCATGAGGTTGAGCAGACGACAGTCGATCACGAGGCCAGGATACAGGACATAGAGAAACAGTGTGCAACGCTCAAAAATGACAACAAAACCCTGAAAGCCCGACTGGAAATGCTCGAGTCGCATTCAAGATGCCAAAACATCCGAATATGTGGGATCCAGGAGGACACTGAGAAAGGGAAACCCACTGAATTTGTCTCGGAGCTGATACAGGCATTGCTGGGGAGTGAACACTTCAAAACGGCCATCCTGATCGACCGTGCACACAGATCTCAGGCAACGAAGCCGGCCAAGGGCGGGCCACCAAGGCCATTCATTGTACGGCTGCACTATCCCCAGACCAGGGATCTCATCCTCAAGCTAGCTAGTCAAAAGTTCCCCCTTAACTTCAACGGAGCCAGCGTGGCTTTCTACCCAGATCTTACCTTGGAGGTGAGGAACCAACGGAAAGAGTATGATGAGGTACGCAACAAATGCAGGGCGGCCAACATCCGATATGGATTCCTCTTCCCAGCCCGGTTTAAGGTGACAGTGGAAGGACCAACAGGTATGTTTGACAACCCAAAAGAGGCCGATCTGTTCTTGACAAGCAAAGCTCCCTGGCTGAGGATACAGAACGGCTGTGTCAGCTGGCTAAATGACCAAACACAGGCCAGGAATGTGTTTGGATTTCCGGCCTATGTCTTTTCGATTAGAAGATCAGAAATTGGGACTTATATGATAGGTGAGATGTTGTGGCTAATATAGCATTGTTTGGCGCATCATGTTTTGGCGCCACTCACCCCCTAACGTGAGAGTTAAGTGTTAAGTGTTATTTAATATTAGAGTATATGCGGAGCATCTATAGACGACGAGTTAGTTCAAGCTGTATGTCTAGACACCCTAAGGTTTGTGTGTTAGCCAAGGAGTGCTTCGTTTGTGGAAGTCACTCAGTAAAGGGACGGGAGGGGGGATGGGGTCTGTGTTTTATGTTCACGTTTATTATTAGTACAGGTGGCATGACAAGCTCCCGCACAGCGGGACGTTTTTCTTCTGAGTTTTGTATGACAGCAACAATTTGCTCTAAATAGGAAATGCCACATAGTGACAGAGCACAGAGTAGACCAGGTGGAATAAAAATAGTCAGCTGGAACTGTAATGGCTTAGGGCATGTGGTGAAACGAGCTAAGGTTTTTTCTCATCTTAAATCACTGGGTGCTGACATAGTGTTTCTTCAAGAAACTCACATTAAACGCTCCGCTCAGGCCAAGCTACGAGTCGGCTGGATCGGTCAGATATACCAGTCTAACTTTGGTGCAAAAGCGAGAGGGGTAGCAATCCTGATAAGGAAAAACATTCCTTTTGTTTACTCATCCTCGATTTCAGATCCTAATGGTCGGTATATTATTGTGGCTGGTACACTGAATTCGAAACCAGTAACCTTGGTTAATTTATATGGACCCAACTTTTATGATCCATTATTTTTTCAAAGGGTATTTAAGGACATACCAAATATCTCGGATACAAGTGTTATTGTTGGAGGGGACTTTAACTGTAAGTTAGATCCTCTTTTAGATAAACAGCTATCAAGGTCACTTCAACAATCAAATGCCAGTGTCTGTCTAAATACATTGATGACAAACCTTAACATTGCCGATATTTGGAGACTGACGCACCCAACAGACAGGGATTATTCTTTCTTTTCATCAGTTCATAAATCATATTCCAGAATTGACTATTTTTTGTTGGATTCCAAACTAATTTCGGCAGCTGAGTCGGTTACCTATCACCCTATTCTAATTACGGACCACTCTCCTCTGTCCATGGTGCTGAAACTCGACAATCTGTCGACAGGTCGGCGACCGTGGCGCTTAGACGCATACCTGCTGAAAGATGAGGCTTTTTGTCAGTATTTGAAGGAGCAGATTGCCTTTCCCTCTGAACTAACGACACGGGGGATGTTGACGACTCCACGTTTGGGAATCTCTAAAGGCTGTGATTAGAGGTTACATTATTTCTTATACATCAGAGAGGAAGAAACGCGCCAATACTAGGCTGAGAGAAATTGAAAGAGAGTTAGGGGAACAGGAGAATGTTTTTAGGACGAAGTCCTCGTATACAGTCCTTGAGAAGATCACAAAGTTAAAATATGAATACAATACCATCCTTTCGAAACGGGTGGGCTCTTTACTTGCTAGAACGCAACAAAGTTACTTTGAACTGAGTGACAAACCACATAAATTATTAGCAAGACAGCTAAGGCATGTACAGGCATCTAGAGCTATTCACAAAATAAAAGACAAGAAGGGTAAAATAGTAACAGATCCGCAGGATATTAATAAATGCTTTGCGCAGTTTTACTCAGAGCTATACCAATCAAAATGCGATGCCACTGATCCACAAACTATGGAACGCTTTCTCGCTGAATGTGAACTTCCTAAACTAGACAGGGGGGCAGCTGCTGCACTCGATGCAGGGATAACTTTAGAGGAAATTAACACAGCGATGGCACAATTTCCAAACAGCAAGGCCCCTGGGCCCGATGGATATGTAATATAATTCTATAAGAAGTACTGTGCCAGTCTATCTCCACTTATGTTGTGAATGTTTAAACAATCCAAAGAAAATGCCAAACTCCCGCAAACACTGTATGAGGCTACAATAGCATTGATCTTGAAAAAATATGATAGAGATTCCATGGAGATGTCGTCTTATCGCCCCATGTTGTTACTCCCTATAGGAAATAAGGTGTTGACAAAGATATTGGCAAACCGATTGAAAACATATATTTCCGACATCATACACCCTGACCAGACAGGTTTTATCCCGGGCCGACATATATACTACAATTTGAGACGCCTTTTCAACGTAATGTATCACGATCATAAGGTTGAGGCAGTGGTAATCGCTGATGCAGAGTAGGTTGAGGCAGTGGTAATAGCTGATGCAGAGAAGGTTGAGGCAGTGGTAATAGCTGATGCAGAGAAGGTTGAGGCAGTGGTAATAGCTCTTGATTCAGAGAAGGTTGAGGCAGGGGTAATAGCTGATGCGGAGAAGGTTGAGGCAGTGGTAATAGCTGATGCAGAGAAGGTTGAGGCAGTGGTAATAGCTGATGCAGAGACGGTTGAGGCAGTGGTAATAGCTGATGCAGAGAAGGTTGAGGCAGTGGTAATCGCTGATGCAGAGAAGGTTGAGGCAGTGGTAATCGCTGATGCAGAGAAGGTTGAGGCAGTGGTAATAGCTGATGCAGAGAAGGTTGAGGCAGTGGTAATAGCTGATGCAGAGAAGGTTGAGGCAGTGGTAATAGCTGATGCAGAGAAGGTTAAGGCAGTGGTAATAGCTCTTGATGCAGAGAAGGTTGAGGCAGTGGTAATAGCTGATGCAGAGAAGGTTGAGGCAGTGGTAATAGCTCTTGATGCAGAGAAGGTTGAGGCAGTGGTAATAGCTGATGCAGAGAAGGTTGAGGCAGTGGTAATAGCTGATGCAGAGTAGGTTGAGGCAGTGGTAATAGCTGATGCAGAGAAGGTTGAGGCAGTGGTAATAGCTGATGCAGAGTAGGTTGAGGCAGTGGTAATAGCTGATGCAGAGAAGGTTGAGGCAGTGGTAATCGCTGATGCAGAGTAGGTTGAGGCAGTGGTAATAGCTGATGCAGAGAAGGTTGAGGCAGTGGTAATAGCTGATGCAGAGAAGGTTGAGGCAGTGGTAATAGCTCTTGATTCAGAGAAGGTTGAGGCAGGGGTAATAGCTGATGCGGAGAAGGTTGAGGCAGTGGTAATAGCTGATGCAGAGAAGGTTGAGGCAGTGGTAATAGCTGATGCAGAGACGGTTGAGGCAGTGGTAATAGCTGATGCAGAGAAGGTTGAGGCAGTGGTAATCGCTGATGCAGAGAAGGTTGAGGCAGTGGTAATCGCTGATGCAGAGAAGGTTGAGGCAGTGGTAATAGCTGATGCAGAGAAGGTTGAGGCAGTGGTAATAGCTGATGCAGAGAAGGTTGAGGCAGTGGTAATAGCTGATGCAGAGAAGGTTGAGGCAGTGGTAATAGCTCTTGATGCAGAGAAGGTTGAGGCAGTGGTAATAGCTGATGCAGAGAAGGTTGAGGCAGTGGTAATAGCTCTTGATGCAGAGAAGGTTGAGGCAGTGGTAATAGCTGATGCAGAGAAGGTTGAGGCAGTGGTAATCGCTGATGCAGAGAAGGTTGAGGCAGTGGTAATAGCTCTTGATGCAGAGAAGGTTGAGGCAGTGGTAATAGCTCTTGATGCAGAGAAGGTTGAGGCAGTGGTAATAGCTCTTGATGCAGAGAAGGTTGAGGCAGTGGTAATAGCTCTTGATTCAGAGAAGGTTGAGGCAGTGGTAATAGCTGATGCAGAGACGGTTGAGGCAGTGGTAATAGCTCTTGATGCAGAGAAGGTTGAGGCAGTGGTAATAGCTCTTGATGCAGAGAAGGTTGAGGCAGTGGTAATAGCTCTTGATGCAGAGAAGGTTGAGGCAGTGGTAATAGCTCTTGATGCAGAGAAGATTGAGGCAGTGGTAATAGCTCTTGATTCAGAGAAGGTTGAGGCAGTGGTAATAGCTGATGCAGAGAAGGTTGAGGCAGTGGTAATAGCTGATGCAGAGAAGGTTGAGGCAGTGGTAATAGCTCTTGATGCAGAGAAGGTTGAGGCAGTGGTAATAGCTCTTGATTCAGAGAAGGTTGAGGCAGTGGTAATAGCTGATGCAGAGACGGTTGAGGCAGTGGTAATCGCTGATGCAGAGAAGGTTGAGGCAGTGGTAATAGCTGATGCAGAGAAGGTTGAGGCAGTGGTAATAGCTGATGCAGAGAAGGTTGAGGCAGTGGTAATAGCTGATGCAGAGAAGGTTGAGGCAGTGGTAATAGCTCTTGATGCAGAGAAGGTTGAGGCAGTGGTAATAGCTGATGCAGAGAAGGTTGAGGCAGTGGTAATAGCTCTTGATGCAGAGAAGGTTGAGGCAGTGGTAATAGCTGATGCAGAGAAGGTTGAGGCAGTGGTAATCGCTGATGCAGAGAAGGTTGAGGCAGTGGTAATAGCTCTTGATGCAGAGAAGGTTGAGGCAGTGGTAATAGCTCTTGATGCAGAGAAGGTTGAGGCAGTGGTAATAGCTCTTGATGCAGAGAAGGTTGAGGCAGTGGTAATAGCTCTTGATGCAGAGAAGATTGAGGCAGTGGTAATAGCTCTTGATTCAGAGAAGGTTGAGGCAGTGGTAATAGCTGATGCAGAGAAGGTTGAGGCAGTGGTAATAGCTGATGCAGAGAAGGTTGAGGCAGTGGTAATAGCTCTTGATGCAGAGAAGGTTGAGGCAGTGGTAATAGCTCTTGATGCAGAGAAGGTTGAGGCAGTGGTAATAGCTCTTGATTCAGAGAAGGTTGAGGCAGTGGTAATAGCTCTTGATGCAGAGAAGGTTGAGGCAGTGGTAATAGCTCTTGATGCAGAGAAGGTTGAGGCAGTGGTAATAGCTCTTGATGCAGAGAAGATTGAGGCAGTGGTAATAGCTCTTGATGCAGAGAAGATTGAGGCAGTGGTAATAGCTCTTGATTCAGAGAAGGTTGAGGCAGTGGTAATAGCTGATGCAGAGAAGGTTGAGGCAGTGGTAATAGCTGATGCAGAGAAGGTTGAGGCAGTGGTAATAGCTCTTGATGCAGAGAAGGTTGAGGCAGTGGTAATAGCTCTTGATTCAGAGAAGGTTGAGGCAGTGGTAATAGCTGATGCAGAGACGGTTGAGGCAGTGGTAATCGCTGATGCAGAGAAGGTTGAGGCAGTGGTAATAGCTGATGCAGAGAAGGTTGAGGCAGTGGTAATAGCTGATGCAGAGAAGGTTGAGGCAGTGGTAATAGCTGATGCAGAGAAGGTTGAGGCAGTGGTAATAGCTCTTGATGCAGAGAAGGTTGAGGCAGTGGTAATAGCTGATGCAGAGAAGGTTGAGGCAGTGGTAATAGCTCTTGATGCAGAGAAGGTTGAGGCAGTGGTAATAGCTGATGCAGAGAAGGTTGAGGCAGTGGTAATCGCTGATGCAGAGAAGGTTGAGGCAGTGGTAATAGCTCTTGATGCAGAGAAGGTTGAGGCAGTGGTAATAGCTCTTGATGCAGAGAAGGTTGAGGCAGTGGTAATAGCTCTTGATGCAGAGAAGGTTGAGGCAGTGGTAATAGCTCTTGATGCAGAGAAGATTGAGGCAGTGGTAATAGCTCTTGATTCAGAGAAGGTTGAGGCAGTGGTAATAGCTGATGCAGAGAAGGTTGAGGCAGTGGTAATAGCTGATGCAGAGAAGGTTGAGGCAGTGGTAATAGCTCTTGATGCAGAGAAGGTTGAGGCAGTGGTAATAGCTCTTGATGCAGAGAAGGTTGAGGCAGTGGTAATAGCTCTTGATTCAGAGAAGGTTGAGGCAGTGGTAATAGCTCTTGATGCAGAGAAGGTTGAGGCAGTGGTAATAGCTCTTGATGCAGAGAAGGTTGAGGCAGTGGTAATAGCTCTTGATGCAGAGAAGATTGAGGCAGTGGTAATAGCTCTTGATGCAGAGAAGATTGAGGCAGTGGTAATAGCTCTTGATTCAGAGAAGGTTGAGGCAGTGGTAATAGCTGATGCAGAGAAGGTTGAGGCAGTGGTAATAGCTGATGCAGAGAAGGTTGAGGCAGTGGTAATAGCTCTTGATGCAGAGAAGGTTGAGGCAGTGGTAATAGCTCTTGATTCAGAGAAGGTTGAGGCAGTGGTAATAGCTGATGCAGAGACGGTTGAGGCAGTGGTAATCGCTGATGCAGAGAAGGTTGAGGCAGTGGTACTAGCTGATGCAGAGAAGGTTGAGGCAGTGGTAATAGCTGATGCAGAGAAGGTTGAGGCAGTGGTAATAGCTGATGCAGAGAAGGTTGAGGCAGTGGTAATAGCTCTTGATGCAGAGAAGGTTGAGGCAGTGGTAATAGCTGATGCAGAGAAGGTTGAGGCAGTGGTAATAGCTCTTGATGCAGAGAAGGTTGAGGCAGTGGTAATAGCTGATGCAGAGAAGGTTGAGGCAGTGGTAATCGCTGATGCAGAGAAGGTTGAGGCAGTGGTAATAGCTCTTGATGCAGAGAAGGTTGAGGCAGTGGTAATAGCTCTTGATGCAGAGAAGGTTGAGGCAGTGGTAATAGCTCTTGATGCAGAGAAGGTTGAGGCAGTGGTAATAGCTCTTGATGCAGAGAAGATTGAGGCAGTGGTAATAGCTCTTGATTCAGAGAAGGTTGAGGCAGTGGTAATAGCTGATGCAGAGAAGGTTGAGGCAGTGGTAATAGCTGATGCAGAGAAGGTTGAGGCAGTGGTAATAGCTCTTGATGCAGAGAAGGTTGAGGCAGTGGTAATAGCTCTTGATGCAGAGAAGGTTGAGGCAGTGGTAATAGCTCTTGATTCAGAGAAGGTTGAGGCAGTGGTAATAGCTGATGCAGAGAAGGTTGAGGCAGTGGTAATAGCTGATGCAGAGAAGGTTGAGGCAGTGGTAATAGCTCTTGATGCAGAGAAGGTTGAGGCAGTGGTAATAGCTCTTGATTCAGAGAAGGTTGAGGCAGTGGTAATAGCTGATGCAGAGACGGTTGAGGCAGTGGTAATCGCTGATGCAGAGAAGGTTGAGGCAGTGGTAATAGCTGATGCAGAGAAGGTTGAGGCAGTGGTAATAGCTGATGCAGAGAAGGTTGAGGCAGTGGTAATAGCTGATGCAGAGAAGGTTGAGGCAGTGGTAATAGCTCTTGATGCAGAGAAGGTTGAGGCAGTGGTAATAGCTCTTGATGCAGAGAAGGTTGAGGCAGTGGTAATAGCTCTTGATGCAGAGAAGGTTGAGGCAGTGGTAATAGCTCTTGATGCAGAGAAGATTGAGGCAGTGGTAATAGCTCTTGATTCAGAGAAGTTTGAGGCAGTGGTAATAGCTGATGCAGAGAAGGTTGAGGCAGTGGTAATAGCTGATGGAGAGAAGGTTGAGGCAGTGGTAATAGCTGATGCAGAGAAGGTTGAGGCAGTGGTAATAGCTCTTGATTCAGAGAAGGTTGAGGCAGTGGTAATAGCTGATGCAGAGACGGTTGAGGCAGTGGTAATAGCTCTTGATGCAGAGAAGGTTGAGGCAGTGGTAATAGCTCTTGATGCAGAGAAGGTTGAGGCAGTAGTAATAGCTCTTGATTCAGAGAAGATTGAGGCAGTGGTAATAGCTGATGCAGAGACGGTTGAGGCAGTGGTAATAGCTCTTGATGCAGAGAAGGTTGAGACAGTGGTAATAGCTCTTGATGCAGAGAAGGTTGAGGCAGTGGTAATAGCTCTTGATGCAGAGAAGGGTGAGGCAGTGATAATAGCTGATGCAGAGAAGGTTGAGGCAGTGGTAATAGCTGATGCAGAGAAGGTTGAGGCAGTGGTAATAGCTCTTGATGCAGAGAAGGTTGAGGCAGTGGTAATAGCTCTTGATTCAGAGAAGGTTGAGGCAGTGGTAATAGCTCTTGATTCAGAGAAGGTTGAGGCAGTGGTAATAGCTGATGCAGAGAAGGTTGAGGCAGTGGTAATAGCTGATGCAGAGAAGGTTGAGGCAGTGGTAATAGCTCTTGATGCAGAGAAGGTTGAGGCAGTGGTAATAGCTCTTGATTCAGAGAAGGTTGAGGCAGTGGTAATAGCTGATGCAGTGACGGTTGAGGCAGTGGTAATAGCTCTTGATGCAGAGAAGGTTGAGGCAGTGGTAATAGCTCTTGATGCAGAGAAGGGTGAGGCAGTGATAATAGCTGATGCAGAGAAGGTTGAGGCAGTGGTAATAGCTGATGCAGAGAAGGTTGAGGCAGTGGTAATAGCTCTTGATGCAGAGAAGGTTGAGGCAGTGGTAATAGCTCTTGATTCAGAGAAGGTTGAGGCAGTGGTAATAGCTGATGCAGAGACGGTTGAGGCAGTGGTAATAGCTCTTGATGCAGAGAAGGTTGAGGCAGTGGTAATAGCTCTTGATGCAGAGAAGGGTGAGGCAGTGATAATAGCTGATGCAGAGAAGGTTGAGGCAGTGGTAATAGCTGATGCAGAGAAGGTTGAGGCAGTGGTAATAGCTCTTGATGCAGAGAAGGTTGAGGCAGTGGTAATAGCTCTTGATGCAGAGAAGGTTGAGACAGTGGTAATAGCTCTTGATGCAGAGAAGGTTGAGGCAGTGGTAATAGCTCTTGATGCAGAGAAGGGTGAGGCAGTGATAACAGCTGATGCAGAGAAGGTTGAGGCAGTGGTAATAGCTGATGCAGAGAAGGTTGAGGCAGTGGTAATAGCTCTTGATGCAGAGAAGGTTGAGGCAGTGGTAATAGCTCTTGATTCAGAGAAGGTTGAGGCAGTGGTAATAGCTGATGCAGAGAAGGTTGAGGCAGTGGTAATAGCTGATGCAGAGAAGGTTGAGGCAGTGGTAATAGCTCTTGATGCAGAGAAGGTTGAGGCAGTGGTAATAGCTCTTGATTCAGAGAAGGTTGAGGCAGTGGTAATAGCTGATGCAGAACGGTTGAGGCAGTGGTAATAGCTCTTGATGCAGAGAAGGTTGAGACAGTGGTAATAGCTCTTGATGCAGAGCAGGTTGAGGCAGTGGTAATAGCTCTTGATGCAGAGAAGGGTGAGGCAGTGATAATAGCTGATGCAGAGAAGGTTGAGGCAGTGGTAATAGCTGATGCAGAGAAGGTTGAGGCAGTGGTAATAGCTCTTGATGCAGAGAAGGTTGAGGCAGTGGTAATAGCTCTTGATTCAGAGAAGGTTGAGGCAGTGGTAATAGCTGATGCAGAGAAGGTTGAGGCAGTGGTAATAGCTCTTGATTCAGAGAAGGTTGAGGCAGTGGTAATAGCTCTTGATTCAGAGAAGGTTGAGGCAGTGGTAATAGCTGATGCAGAGAAGGTTGAGGCAGTGGTAATAGCTGATGCAGAGAAGGTTGAGGCAGTGGTAATAGCTCTTGATTCAGAGAAGGTTGAGGCAGTGGTAATAGCTCTTGATTCAGAGAAGGTTGAGGCAGTGGTAATAGCTCTTGATTCAGAGAAGGTTGAGGCAGTGGTAATAGCTGATGCAGAGAAGGTTGAGGCAGTGGTAATAGCTGATGCAGAGAAGGTTGAGGCAGTGGTAATAGCTCTTGATGCAGAGAAGGTTGAGGCAGTGGTAATAGCTCTTGATGCAGAGAAGGCGTTTGATCGGATTGAGTGGAAGTATATGATGTCGGTTCTGGAGCACTTCGGGCTCGGAAAGGAATTTATTAATTGGATAAGAATTATTTATGCACACCCAATGGTGTCCGTGGTAACCAATCAAGAAATGTCGCAGTCATTCCGCTTGTTCAAGGGGTGCCGACAGGGGTGTCCTATTTCGCCTGCTCTCTTCGCTATAGCCATGGAACCCCTTGCTACTCGCATTCGGGCATGTGCCGATATAGCTTCTGTTAAAATAAAGGACACACAGCACAAAATTTCCCTATATGCAGATGATGTTATTTTGTTTTTGTCCAAGCCTAAAACTTCTACTCCATCCTTACTTAACCTTATAAACACATTTGGCTCCTTCTCTGGCTACAAGATAAACTGGCAAAAAAGTGAGTTGATGCCAATATCACGGCCTGTGGATATGCAATTTCTGCAATCTACCCCGTTTAGAACAGTGATGGACAAGTTCACAAGTCTTGGCATTGTAGTGACAAGAGACCTTGATCAGCTACTGAAAGCGAATTGGGACATGAAAATATATCAGCTAAAACAAAATATAGATTTTTTGAAAAATCTCCTTGGTTGGTCGTATAAACGCTATTAAAATGGTTGTCCTACCCAGGTTTCTTTACCTCTTCCAATGTCTAACCCAATTTCATACCACAAAGCTATTTTAAGAAACTGGATTCAATAGTAACTCCATTTTTATGGGATAACAAGGCAGCCAGAATTTCAAAGAAGCATTTATGCGAGTACAAGATAGAGGGGGGCTTTGGCCTTCCTCACTTTAAACTGTATTATTGGGCTGCTAATCTGAACATTGTGTCTTTCTGGAGGGAAAGTTCACCTGCGATGAGACAGAAGGATATGCCTGCATGGCTTTTGATTGAGCAGGCCTCCTGTCAACATTCCTCACTCCCTGCACTTGTTAATAGACATTTACATTACATTTAAGTCATTTAGCAGACGCTCTTATCCAGAGCGACTTACAAATTGGTGCATTCACCTTATGACATCCAGTGGAACAACCACTTTACAATAGTGCATCTAAATATTTTAAGGGGGGAGGGGGTGAGAAGGATTACTTTATCCTATCCTAGGTATTCCTTAAAGAGGTGGGGTTTCAGGTGTCTCCGGAAGGTGGTGATTGACTCCGCTGTCCTGGCGTCATGAGGGAGTTTGTTCCACCATTGGGGAGCCAGAGCAGCGAACAGTTTTGACTGAGCTGAGCGGGAACTGTACTTCCTCAGTGGTAGGGAGGCGAGCAGGCCAGAGGTGGATGAACGCAGTGCCCTTATTTGGGTGTAGGGCCTGATCAGAGCCTGGAGGTACTGAGGTGCCGTTCCCCTCACAGCTCCGTAGGCAAGCACCATGGTCTTGTAGCGGATGCGAGCTTCAACTGGAAGCCAGTGGAGAGAGCGGAGGAGCGGGGTGACGTGAGAGAACTTGGGAAGGTTGAACACTAGTCGGGCTGCGGCGTTCTGGATGAGTTGTAGGGGTTTAATGGCACAGGCAGGGAGCCCAGCCAACAGCGAGTTGCAGTAATCCAGACGGGAGATGACAAGTGCCTGGATTAGGACCTGCGCCGCTTCCTGTGTGAGGCAGGGTCGTACTCTGCGGATGTTGTAGAGCATGAACCTACAGGAACGGGCCACCGCCTTGATGTTAGTTGAGAACGACAGTTTGTTGTCCAGGATCACGCCAAGGTTCTTAGCGCTCTGGGAGGAGGACACAATGGAGTTGTCAACCGTGATGGCGAGATCATGGAACGGGCAGTCCTTCCCCGGGAGGAAGAGCAGCTCCGTCTTGCCGAAGTTCAGCATGAGGTGGTGATCCGTCATCCACACTGATATGTCTGCCAGACATGCAGAGATGCGATTCGCCACCTGGTCATCAGAAGGGGGAAAGGAGAAGATTAATTGTGTGTCGTCTGCATAGCAATGATAGGAGAGACCATGTGAGGTTATGACAGAGCAAAGTGACTTGGTGTATAGCGAGAATAGGAGAGGGCCTAGAACAGAGCCCTGGGGGACACCAGGTGAGAGCGCGTGGTGAGGAGACAGATTCTCGCCACGCCACCTGGTAGGAGCGACCTGTCAGGTAGGACGCAATCCAAGCGTGGGCCGCGCCGGAGATGCCCAACTCGGAGAGGGTGGAGAGGAGGATCTGATGGTTCACAGTATCGAAGGCAGCCGATAGGTCTAGAAGGATGAGAGCAGAGGAGAGAGAGTTAGCTTTAGCGGTGCGGAGCGCCTCCGTGATACAGAGAAGAGCAGTCTCAGTTGAATGACTAGTCTTGAAACCTGACTGATTTGGATCAAGAAGGTCATTCTGAGAGAGATAGCGGGAGAGCTGACCAAGGACGACACGTTCAAGAGTTTTGGAGAGAAAAGAAAGAAGGGATACTGGTCTGTAGTTGTTGACATCGGAGGGATCGAGTGTAGGTTTTTTCAGAAGGGGTGCAACTCTCGCTCTCTTGAAGACGGAAGGGACGTAGCCAGCGGTCAGGGATAAGTTGATGAGCGAGGTGAGGTAAGGGAGAAGGTCTCCGGAAATGGTCTGGAGAAGAGAGGAGGGGATAGGGTCGAGCGGGCAGGTTGTTGGGCGGCCGGCCGTCACAAAGACGCGAGATTTCATCTGGAGAGAGAGGGGAGAAAGAGGTCAGAGCACAGGGTAGGGCAGTGTGAGCAGAACCAGCGGTGTTGTTTGACTTAGCAAACGAGGATCGGATGTCGTCGATCTTCTTTTCAAAATGGTTGACGAAGTCATCTGCAGAGAGGGAGGAGGGGGGAGGGGGAGGAGGATTCAGGAGGGAGGAGAATGTGGCAAAGAGCTTCCTAGGGTTAGAGGCAGATGCTTGGAATTTAGAGTGGTAGAAAGTGGCTTTAGCAGCAGAGACAGAGGAGGAAAATGTAGAGAGGAGGGAGTGAAAGGATGCCAGGTCCGCAGGGAGGCGAGTTTTCCTCCATTTCCGCTCGGCCTTCCGGAGCCCTGTTCTGTGAGCTCGCATTGAGTCGTCAAGCCACGGAGCGGGAGGGAGGACCGAGCCGGCCTGGAAGATAGGGGACATAGAGAGTCAAAGGATGCAGAAAGGGAGGAGAGGAGGGTTGAGGAGGCAGAATCAGGAGATAGGTTGGAGAAGGTTTGAGCAGAGGGAAGAGATGATAGGATGGAAGAGGAGAGAGTAGCGGGGGAGAGAGAGCGAAGGTTGGGACGGCGCGATACCATCCGAGTAGGGGCAGTGTGGGAAGTGTTGGATGAGAGCGAGAGGGAAAAGGATACAAGGTAGTGGTCGGAGACTTGGAGGGGAGTTGCAATGAGGTTAGTGGAAGAACAGCATCTAGTAAAGATGAGGTCGAGCGTATTGCCTGCCTTGTGAGTAGGGGGGAAGGTGAGAGGGTGAGGTCAAAAGAGGAGAGGAGTGGAAAGAAGGAGGCAGAGAGGAATGAGTCAAAGGTAGACGTGGGGAGGTTAAAGTCGCCCAGAACTGTGAGAGGTGAGCCGTCCTCAGGAAAGGAGCTTATCAAGGCATCAAGCTCATTGATGAACTCTCCGAGGGGACCTGGAGGGCGATAAATGATAAGGATGTTAAGCTTGAAAGGGCTGGTAACTGTGACAGCATGAAATTCAAAGGAGGCGATAGACAGATGGGTAAGGGGAGAAAGAGAGAATGACCATTAGCCCATTATATGTGAAAAAAAATCCACTTATGACTCTAACCCAGTCATTTGTCATATGATTAGGATTTGGAAACAGATGAGGTATTTTCTTAACATACCCACTGTATACATTGACAGCCCGATTTGCCTGAATCATGCTTTCCACCCCACATTGGATGATGTGGTGTTTTCACAGTGGAGGGAGAAGGGGCTCACAACAATTGGTCATTTATACATGGATGGTTAGTTAGCTTCATTTCAACAATTACAGGGAAAGTTCAACATGCCAACAACACATTTTTTCAGATACCTCCAAATCGGGAATTTAGTACTCTCCGAGTTGGGCATCTCCGGCGCGGCCCACGCTTGGATTGCGTCCTACCTGACAGGTCGCTCCTACCAGGTGGCGTGGCGAGAATCTGTCTCCTCACCACGCACTCTCACCACTGGTGTCCCCCAGGGCTCTGTTCTAGGCCCTCTCCTATTCTCGCTATACACCAAGTCACTTGGCTCTGTCATAACCTCACATGGTCTCTCCTATCATTGCTATGCAGACGACACACAATTAATCTTCTCCTTTCCCCCCTTCTGATGACCAGGTGGCGAATCGCATCTCTGCATGTCTGGCAGACATATCAGTGTGGATGACGGATCACTACCTCAAGCTGAACTTCAGCAAGACGGAGCTGCTCTTCCTCCCGGGGAAGGACTGCCTGTTCCATGATCTCGCCATCACGGTTGACAACTCCATTGTGTCCTCCTCCCAGAGCGCTAAGAACCTTGGCGTGATCCTGGACAACAAACTGTCGTTCTCAACTAACATCAAGGCGGTGGCCCGTTCCTGTAGGTTCATGCTCTACAACATCCGCAGAGTACGACCGCTGCCTCACACAGGAAGCGGCGCAGGTCCTAATCCAGGCACTTGTCATCTCCCGTCTGGATTACTGCAACTCGCTGTTGGCTGGGCTCCCTGCCTGTGCCATTAAACCCCTACAACTCATCCAGAACGCCGCAGCCCGTCTAGTGTTCAACCTTCCCAAGTTCTCTCACGTCACCCCGCTCCTCCGCTCTCTCCACTGGCTTCCAGTTGAAGCTCGCATCCGCTACAAGACCATGGTGCTTGCCTACGGAGCTGTGAGGGGAATGGCACCTCAGTACCTCCAGGCTCTGATCAGGCCCTACACCCAAATAAGGGCACTGCGTTCATCCACCTCTGGCCTGCTCGCCTCCCTACCACTGAGGAAGTACAGTTCCCGCTCAGCTCAGTCAAAACTGTTCGCTGCTCTGGCTCCCCAATGGTGGAACAAACTCCCTCACGACGCCAGGACAGCGGAGTCAATCACCACCTTCCGGAGACACCTGAAACCCCACCTCTTTAAGGAATACCTAGGATAGGATAAAGTAATCCTTCTCACCCCCTTCCCCCCCTTAAAATATTTAGA
Organism: Oncorhynchus gorbuscha; assembly: GCF_021184085.1. Taxonomy (NCBI): domain Eukaryota; kingdom Metazoa; phylum Chordata; class Actinopteri; order Salmoniformes; family Salmonidae; genus Oncorhynchus; species Oncorhynchus gorbuscha. Next base: position 34,871,486 of record NC_060180.1, on the reverse strand, counting down.
TGCACTATTGTAAAGTGGTTGTTCCACTGGATGTCATAAGGTGAATGCACCAATTTGTAAGTCGCTCTGGATAAGAGCGTCTGCTAAATGACTTAAATGTAAATGTAAATGTAGTAAGGACACATATCCCACAGTAAGGCATTAAGCCAAATAATCCTACATTACATAGCCTGATCCTTGTAAAACCCCATTCAAAAGGGTCGGTCTCTAGACGGTATGATGTGCTACAGGCCCACATAGAGGTATCCACAGACACCATTAAAAGGGCTTGGGAACAAGAACTTGGGTCAGAAATCTCAGATGAGGACTGGGTAGAAGCTCTCAGGAATATAAACCACAGTTCAGTGAATGCCAGACACAACATTGTAAAGTTTAAGGTGATACATAGGTTACATTACTCAAAAGTGAAACTGCATAAAATATTCCCGGACACCTCACCACTGTGTGAGAGGTGCAAGCAGGATGAGGGGACGTTGACCCACTTATTCTGGACATGTCCTAAGTTACAGGCTTACTGGGCTCTCATTTTTGATTATTTATCTAGAGCCTTTGATAGAGTTCTAGCCCCAGACCCCTTGACCGCTCTGTTTGGTACAGTTGATGGCAATAACCAGGAAGGGAAAGCTGTCTCTCTTTGTACTCTATTAGCCAAAAGGCTCATATTGCAATTTTGGAAACTGGAGACTGTACCCACCTTTGAAATGTGGTTACGGGATTTAGGGAATGTAATACATATAGAAATGATTCGATACAATACCTTCAATAGAAGTTCAATGTTTTACAAAATATGGCAGCCGATACTGGATAAATGGTCTAGTCCCGCTTCGTAACTGGGTTGACGATCTGCTGCTACTCTGTGCTGTACTCCACTCAATATTTCTTTTTGGCTTAACTGCACTGTTTGTAATGACTATGCTGTCTTCTTATACATGTACCACCTAATGGGATTTTGTTTTATTTTGTGTATGTGTGAGTTAAGTTTTGTTTTGTCCTCTAAATTGGCCATCCCATTCAAAAGTACAATGAATGTCATTGTTAGTATTGCTGTCTTTTTTATTTGATTTGTTATTGTAAAATAATAAACATGTTATTTTTTTTAAAAGAAGAAGAGACTTGCTTGGGCCAAGAAACACGAGCAATTGACATTAGACTGGTGGAAATCTTTCCTTGGTCTGACGAGTCAAAATTTTAGATTTTTGGTTCCAACCGCCGTGTCTTTGTGAGACGCAGAGTAGGTGAACGGATGATCTCCGCGTGTGTGGTTCCCACAGTGAAGCATGGAGGAGGAGGTGTGATGGGCTGGGGGTGCAGTGATATATTTAGAATTCAAGGCACACTTATCCAGCATGGCTACAGAGCATTCTGCAGTGGTATGCTATTCCCATCTGGTTTGCGCTTATTGGGACTATAATTTATTTTTCAACAGGACAATGACCCAAGACACATCTCCAGGTTGTGTAAGTCGCTCTGGATAAGAGTCGCTCTGGATAAGAGCGTCTGCTAAATGACTTAAATGCAAATGTAAATGTAAATGTCTAAGGGCTATTTGACCGAAGAGAGTGATTGGAGTGCTGCATCAGATGATCTGGCCTCCACAATCACCCGACCTCAACCCAATTCAGATGGTTTAGGAGGAGTTGGACCGTAGAGTGAAGGAAATGCAGCCAACAAGTGATCTTGTTGGAACTCCTTCAAGACTGTTGGAAAAGCATTCCTCATGAAGCTGGTTGGGAGAATGCCAAGAGTGTACAAAGCTGTCATCAAGGCAAAGGGTGGCTACTTTGAAATAATATAATACATTTTCATTTGTTTAACACTTTTTTGGTTAATGTATGATTCCATTTGTGTTATTTCATAGTTTTGATGTCTTCACTATTATTCTACAATGTAGAAAATAGTACAAATCAAGAAAAACCCTTGAATGAGTAGGTGTGTCCCAATGTTTTGTCTGGTATTGTATATTTACTTCAAAATTCTAAAAACAAAATGGTACTACAATCAAATGATGTTAATTAAATCAGCTTTTTGTACTGATGCTGATTGTACTTAGGAAAAATGCTGCACAGTATTTAAAGGTAAAGGTATATTTCACCACTGCTCTTTCACTTTATACATCTATGAATATGCATATGTTTCTAACACATAATATATAAGCAAACCACAATATTAAGAACTCATAGGGATTTCAGGACGTAGTACCACCCCTGTCGAAGTGGATCCAGTTGAGAATGGGAGTCAACGGGTAGCTGGCTAACATTACTCACTGGGCCAGCCACTCATTCAAAGATCATCAGCTTCTGAATAACTATTTATTTGTATTTTTGTGACCACAACAACTGTACAGTTAGGTAATGGTGTGGTGCTCAGTACCTGGATGTGCAAACAAGCAAGCATAGGCTGCTGGGGTAACATTTCATGATTTATCTTAGAAGTTGAGCAGAGGCTAAGGTGACTGGCCTATGTGTTCCCCGGTCCCATCCACATCTGCAGTGACATCAACATCAAGCACAGCACTAGGAACTAGTGTCAGTCATCTAGAGCTACATTTTTCAATTTTTCCAAGTTGGTGCCTCTCCTTGTTCGGGAGTGCTCGGCAGTCGTCGTCACCGGCTTTCGAGCTGCTACCGATTCACATTTCTTTTTTCCCTTTGTTAAGTCTTGAGTGTGCACAGTCCTGGTTCCCATTACGTTATTATTATTTCCCTATTTAACCCTCTGGTTCCCATTATGTTTTGTGCGTGATTATTCCTGGTTTGGGTTAGTCGTTTGTGTTAGGGTTTGTTATCCCTGAATGGATTATTTTGGCAGATTTATTTTTCAGAGTAAAGTACGTTATTTGACTCAGTTCTGTGTCCTGCGCTTGACTCAGTCCTCAGCTCTGCACAACTGACATATGACAATTCGGAAAATATTCAGACCCCTTGACTTTTTCCACATTTTGTTACATTACAGCCTTATTCTAAAAATGACTACATTGACGAGGGAAAAAACAATCTACACACAATACCCCATAATGGCGAAGCAAAAACAGGTTTTTATACATTGTTGCAAATGTATAAAAAATAGCATCACAATTACATAAATATTCAGACCCTTTACTCAGTACTTTGTTGAAACGCCTTTGGCTGGGATTACAGTTTCGAGTCTTCTTCGGTATAACGCTACAAGCTTGGCACACCTGTATTTGGGGAGTTTCTCCCATTCCTCTGTGCAAATCCTCTCAAGCTCTGTCAGGTTGGATGCGGAGCGTCACTGCACAGCAATTTTCACGTCTCTCCAGAGATGTTCGATCAGGTTTAAGTCTGGGCTCTGTCTGGGCCATTAAAGGACATTCAGAGATTTGTCCTGAAGCCACTCCTGAGCTGTTTTGGCTGTGTGCTTAGGGCCGTTGTCCTGTTGGAAGGTGAACCTTCGCCCCAGTCATCAAGGATCTATCTGTACTTTGCTCCGTTCATCATTCCCTCAATCCTGACTAGTCTTCCAGTCCCCTGTCGCTGAACAACATCCCCACAGCATGATGCTGCCACCACCATGCTTCGCCGTAAGCATGGTGCCAGGTTTCCTCCAGACGGGATGCTTGGCGTTCAGGCCAAAGAGTTCAATCTTGGTTTCATCAGACCAGAGACTATCTTGTTTCTCATGGTCTGAGAGTCCTTTGGGTGCCTTTTGGCAAACTCCAAGCGGGCTGTCATGTGCCTTTTACTGAGGAGTGGCTTCCGTCTGGCCACTCTACCATAAAGGCCTGATTGGTGGAGTGCTGCAGAGATGATTGTCCTTCTGGAATGTTCTCCCATCTCCACAGAGGAACTCTGGAGCTCTGTCAGAGTGACCATCGGGTTCTTGGTCATCTCACTGACCAAGGCCCTTCTTCCCCGATTGCTCAGTTAGGCTAGGCGGCCAGCTCTAGGAAGTCTTGGTGGTTCCAAACTTCTTCCCATTTAAGAATGATGGCGGCCATTGTGTTCTCAGGGACTTTCATTGCTGCAGAAATGTTTTGGTAACTTTCCCCAGAGCCGAACCTCAACACAATCCTGTCACTGAGCCCAACGGAAAATTCCTTCGACCTCATGGATGGTTTTTGCAATGACATGCAATGTCAACTGTGTGCTCTTATATAGACAGGTGTGTGCCTTTCCAAATCTTGCCCAACACAAGACAATGTTCACCAGCTAAAGAACATTCAGGATCCTGCCTAGGAACATTCAGCCAACACAACATCCGTATTCAGTTAGACTGATGTTGTAGTATAATATAAGCTCACAACTGCATTGTGCAATGGAGGCTCCTCACAGGAGGAAGGGGAGGAACATCTTCCTCAGTGAATTTCATAAAAATAAAAATGGTACAACATTCAAAAGTTATCCTTTTTAGATACAACTATGCTAAATACAGTAGAAGTTGGAAGTTTATATACACTTCGGTTGGAGTCATTAAAACTTGTTTTCAACCACTCCACAAATTTCTTGTTAACAAACTATAGTTTTGGCAAGTCGGTTAGGACATATACTTTGTGCATGACACAAGTCATTTTTCCAACAATTGTTTAGACAGATTATTTCACCTATAATTCACTGTATCACAATTCCAGTGGGTCAGAAGTTTACATACAGTTGACTGTGCCTTTAAACAGCTTGTACAAATCCAGAAAATAATGTCATGGCTTTAGAAGCTTCTGATAGGCTAATTGACATAATTTGAGTCAATTGGGGGTGTATCTGTGGATGTATTTCAAGGCCTATCTTCAAACTCACTGCCTCTTTGCTTGACATCATGGGAAAATCCAAAGAAATCAGCCAAGACCTCAGAATAAAAATTGTAGACCTCCACAAGTCTGGTTCAACCTTGGGAGCAATTTCCAAACGCTGAAGGTACCACGTTCATCTGTACAAACAATAGTACGCAAGTACTAGTATTGGGAAGAACTGAAAAAGTGTGTGCGAGCAAGGAGGCCTACAAACCTGTTACACCAGTTCTGTCAGGAGGAATGGGCCAAAATTCACAACTTATTGTCGGAAGCTTGTGGAAGGCTACCCAAACACCATGGGACCACACAGCCGTCATACCGCTTAGGAATGAGACGTGTTCTGTCTCCTAGAGATGAACGTACTTTGGTGCGAAAAGTGCAAATCAATCCCAGAACAACAGCAAAGGAACCTTGTGAAGATGCTGGAGGAAACAGGTACAAAAATATCTATATCCACAGTAAAACGATTCCTATATTGACATAACCTGAAAGGCCGCTCAGCAAGGAAGAAGCCACTGCTCCAAAACCGCCATAAAAAAATGCCAGACTACGGTTTGCAACTGCACATACAGAAATGTCTTCTGGTCTGAGGAAACAGAAATATAACTGCTTGGCCATAATGACCATTGTTATGTTTGGAGGAAAAAGGGGAGACTTGCAATCCGAAGAACACCATCCCAACTGTGAAGCATGGGGGTAGCAGCATCATGTTGTGGGGGTGCTTTGCTGCAGGAGGGACTGGTGCACTTCACAAAATAGATGGTGTTATGAGGCAGGAAAATTATGTGGATATATTGAAGCAACATCTCCAGACATTAGTCAGGAAGTTAAAGCTTGGTCGCAAATGGGTCTTCCAAATGGACAATGACCCCAAGCATACTTCCAAAGTTGTGGCAAAATAGCTTAAGGACAACAAAGTCAAGAGAAAAGTTGTTTGGCAGAACTGAAAAAGCGTGTGCGAGCAAAGAGCCCTACAAACCTGACTCAGTTACACCAGCTCTGTCAGGAGGAATGGGCCAAAATTCACCCAACTTATTGTGGGAAGCTTTTGGAAGGCTACCCGAAACATTTGACCCATGTTAAACAATTTCAAGGCAATGCTACCAAATACTAATTGAGTATGTAACCCACTGGGAATGTGATGAAAGATATAAACGCTGAAATAAATAATTCAATAAATAATAATAATAACCGTAAACCACCACACCTGTGTTGGGGACTTCTGGTCCTTTTCTCTCTCGCACACACAAACAAACCCATACACGCATGCACTCACTCACACACACGCACAGACACACACATATACACACTTTATTTCAAATATGATTTTAATAAAAGGAGATGTTGTCAAAAAACATGATGACGTTATTCTGGCGGTGTAATACATGGAGGCAGAGAGGGGTGTGATGACTCATTATTGGGGTAGGTGTGTGTGTTCATAGCTTGATTGGTGGTTAATGCCATCTCTGAGCCTCTGTCAACGTCTGCTGATCTACTGGCTTTAGAAAAAAACTTCTTCAACAGAAAGTAATAACTAATGGAATCCAAGAAGCAGTTTGTGGTAGCGATCCATTCACAAACCTGCCAAACACCATCCCAGTCTAACGTTTCCCAGTGGTTTGTTTTGGCCAGGTACCTCAGCAGAAACCCAAGATGGATGGGGGTGTAGCAAACCACAAAGACAATCAGGTTGGCTGTTATAATGCCAATGATGTTCCTCTTCTCCACAGTGGTTTCTTCCTGATCCTTCTCCTTCAGCAGAACCATTATGGTCTGTGTGGAACAGAACACTATATTCAAGAGCGGGAGAAGGTACCCCAGCACTTCTAGAACCGCAAGGAACCCAACAGGCAATGGGATTTCTTTACATCTCTGATAGCATGCAAATAGTTTTTGGGGATGGTTGGCATCACTGAACACACCACATATCATTACTACTGTGACCCATATGGCCCCACACACTGCCACAGCCACCTTCTTTGATCTCCACGCTCTGGTCTGGAATGGGAACTTGACCGCCAGGTAGCGGTGGACGCTGATGGCGGTGACGGTGAAGATACTGGCGTACATGTTGATGTAATGTATTGAGATGAGAAACGTGCAGAAGGGTGTTATGGGCAGACTCTGGAAGGCATCATATATGCGGAAAGGGAGGAAGAGGATTAGGGCACAGTCGGCGGCAGCGAGGTTCAGCATGTAGATGTGTGTGTCTGTCCACATGGCCCGTTTGACGAAGAAGACACGTAGAGACGCCATGTTGAGTAGCAGGCCCACCAGAAACACAGAAAGGTAGCTCACACCTTGGAGGATGTGTATGTGGATGGTGTTCGTGTCACACATAGCTACCTGAAGAGAGATTATTAAAAAACATGATAGTCATTTACTGTTCTTTTTCTCTGAGTGTAGAACGTTTTTTTGCAGAGTTCACGACCTGCTACACTTGTGAGAAGCAAGACAAGCCACACCCTCAAGACAACTCTCGTTTTCCTTCATTCATGGCCGCTAACATTTCATAATGAGCATTGATGATAAACTAAGCCAAATCAGGATGTGCAGTTGTCTTTTAATGTGAAGTAAGTTGAGGACAGACACCTTAATTCCGTTTCTTTCACCTCTGGTCTCTTTTCAGATAAGTGCCGATGATTTCATATATATTTCATATATATTTTCATTTAACTAGGCAAGTCAGTTAAGAACAAATTCTTATTTATAATGACGGCCTACTCTAGCCAAACCCGGACGACACTGGGCTAATTGTGCGCCGCCCTATGGGACTCACGGCCAGATGTGGATTTGAACTGTAGTGATGCTTCTTGCACTGAGATGCAGTGCCTTAGACCACTGCACCACTCGGGAGTCAAGAATGAAGTAAAGGCAAGGAGAGAATCCACTTCAGACTATTGAGCTGCACTCATAGTAGTAGACTCTCGGTCTAATATGAGTATTTGTGTGCACCAGATCTACAGGAACAATGCGGTTCCTCAGTGCATAAACATAGCTTATTTAGCCAGACAGTCATATAAACAAAATCATACCTGTTATTTCCCCCCTCTTCTTTCACTTTCACTCTCAGGGACTGATGTTATATTACTCCTTCCAAAGAAAAGGCTTTAGAATAAGTTGCTTTTTATTTATTTTTGTCTCTTATCGGGGTGAAACTGCAGGTCAGGCGTCTACAGTTATAAGGAAATGAGAGTTCTGTATGTAAATGAGTCATAATGGTGTGGGTTTCCCACTAACTAACGTCTCTGCAAAACCACAAATAGGTTCTCTTTTAAAATTGTTCACCAAAGCACAGTATTGCACGGTGAAATAGATCTTTGATTCATTGCAAATATTGTCAGTAGATTGGATTATCACAATATACTGTTGTTGTTCAAGTGAAAATGTGACATTTACAGTATTCATACCCTTTTGACTTATTCCACATTTTGTTGTGTTACAGTCTGAATTCAAAATGGATTAAATACTCAAACAAAAATCTCACCCATCTACACACAATACCCCAATTTTAGCACATGTATTGAAAATAAAATACAAAAATATCTGATTTACATAAGTGTTCACACCACTGAGTTAGTACTTTGTAGAAGCGCCATTGGCAGCAATTACAGCTGTGACTTTCTAGGTAAGTCGCTAAGAGCTTTCCACACCTGAATTGTGCAGCATTTGCCCATTATTCTTTTCAAAGGTCTTCAAGCTCTGTCAAATTGGTTGTTGATCATTGCTGGACAACCATTTTCAGGTCTTGCCATAGAATTTCAAAATAGATTTAAGTTAAAGCTGTAACTCGGGTCACACATGAACTTTCAATTGTCTACATGCTTATATAGTTGTAGTGACTGGGTGTATTGATACTCCATCCAACGTGTAATTAATAACTTCACCATGCTCAAAGAGATATTCAATGTCTGTTTCTTTTCATCTGCCTTGCGAGAAATCGGAAAACCTCCCCGGTGTGTGTGGTTGAATCTGTGTTTGAAATGTACTGCTCGACTGAGGGACCTCGATAATTGTGTGTGGGGTGCAAACTTTATTTAACGTTATGTCACTTTATTTCACTTTATTATGTATTATGTTACTTCTTAAGCACATTTTTACTCCTGACCATTTTTAGGCTTGTCATTACAAAGGGGTTGAATGAATATTTGTTTTATTAATAAGCAACAACAAAAAATCCACTTTGACATTATGGGGCTTTGTCTGTCGGCCAATGACCCGGAACATCTAAACGTAATCATTTTTACATTCAAGCTGTAACACAACGAAATTTGGAAAAACTCAAGGGGTGTGAATACTTTCTTGAAGGCACTGTGTCAGAAATACTCCATCAATAGCCATATGTGTAGCCTACATCATTTAATATTTTTATGACCAAATATTACTCACCTTTCACTTGAACTTTTCTTTTGTCAGAACTTTAGAATGCCTGATTTAGGATCTGAAACTCAGTTCCGTGTTGCAATTTTACATATATTGCTTAAATGCTCGTTTAGGACTTCTGTAAAGTATTGTCTATCTTCCTAGCTTCTATCTAAACCTTGATATACTTCCTCTATGTCAGTCACATAAAAAGACTATGTGGGGTGATACTACAAACCTCAATTTGCATCTTTCGCTTTGTGACGGCCCGCCTCTCCTGGTTAGGGAGGAAGCAGTGTTGCTATGTCAACAGGGCCGTGGGAAAGTAAAGTATATTTTGGCCAGGGTGTACAGTATTGACCTGTGTCACGTACAGAAAACCACTGGCTGCTCTTTGTGCTCAAACAGAATGATGAAGGTAGAAACAAAATGCACTGAGGGTTGTGTACATGACACTGCAACAAAATTTCCCCATGGGGACAACAATGTCAGTAAGTAAGTAAGCGTGTTGTTTCACCAGAATATCTTCAGACGAGAGAGTTTTGCTTTACTCAACTCCCTCCTCTGAAACTGAAATGTGGAAATAATCACTCAACTGTGACAGTTTTTTGGGTGGTTTACATGTAACTGTATAGGTCATTAGACACTGTAGCCAAGATTTGTGTGATTTTGAAAGGCATAAAATAATGCAAAACTGTATTTTCATCTTGACCCTCTCACCTCTCTTCACATTGAGGCATTTTTCTTCCATTCCTTTTTGTCTTACACAATATCTCATCAAGGGACAATTTCTGTCAGGAGAGTTGAAGGGGGAAACGGGTCAGCAGGGAGACGGAAGTAGAGGTCGGAGGTCAGGACTGGAGCACCAGGGGACTGATTGGACAAGAAGAAATGGATTGTCTTCTTCTGAAAGACTGTCTTTCCAGCTCCAATCATCCCCAAAAGCAATGTTGTAAATGGGTCAGTGTTTCATTCTGTGAAATTAAGAGAATGAAAAGAGAGGTACATTTTTTTGACAATTGGAGTGAAAATTGGACCAAGGAATGACCTATGACAAGCAGCTTTGAAGGAAATAGGTCACACTTTCAAATTGTGTCATTGTGACATTTTCTGGCACTTCTGATTGGAAACAAGTCTCCCATTCTCTCTTCTCTTTCTCCTATTTTTCCTTTTCCTTCTCCTTCTTATTTTCCCTATCTTTCTTTCCCTCTCGCTCTCCCCCTCCCTCTCCCCCTCCCTCTTCCCCTCCCTCTCCCCCTCCCTCTTCCCCTTATCCTCTGACTCTTGTTCAGCCAAACAGCACCCAGCACCCATCAACAACAGTTGCCATGGCTGACTCACTCCTCCATCACTCCATTCTCCATTCTTTTCAGTGAGATTTATTTTAGCATTTAATTTCACCATAATTTCAGCTCCTAAAGCTTCATCAGGGTGGCATGGTATTTTACAACCAAGCCAAACAGATGAGGGGAGCAGGACTAACCAGACTAACCAGCCTGTTGAGCTGGGATCGTATTCATTTGAATATTTTTGCATTTTGGTCATTTAGCAGATACTCTTATCATGTTCCACCTTTCTCACTCTATGTTTTTAGCGTCTCGGAGTATGAGTGCTGATCTAGTATCAGTTTAGCCTTTTACAGTAGATCGTGATAAGTAACATTACATGGACAGGGGAGATCTGAATCTAGATCAGCAATCCTACAATTGAATACAGCCCTTAAACTAATTTTAATGAAGATGCAACTCGAACCAGGAGAACACAACAACAACAACACTAGAGAATCAGAGCTGGTTACATTTGGCAATAGTGTACCCTCCAGGTATGTCAGCACAGTACAGTCCAGTCTGTGTGTCACGCCCTGACCTGAGATAACTTTTTATGTCTCTATTTTGGTTTGGTCAGGGTGTGATTTGGGTGGGCGTTTCTATGTTTTTGTATTTCTTTGTTTTGGCCGGGTATGGTTCTCTATCATTGTCTCTGATTGGGAACCATACTTAGGTAGCTTTTTCCCACATGGTTTTTGTGGGTCGTTTTTTTTTTGTTTAGTACCTGCCAGGACTGCTTCGGTTTAGTTTATTCACTTTGTCATTTTTGTTTCAGTGTTCTGTTTAATAAAAAAGTAATGAACACTTAACACGCTGCACTTTGGTCCTATTCCTCCTCTTCAGAAGACGACACCCATTACACTGTGTCAAGAAGTCTATACCTTTATGGCACAGGTCAGTTTACACGGTTCAAGCAGGTTTGGCAGCAAAATGCCTGGGAAGTACTTTTCAGTACCTACACTACCCTCCGCTTACTTTGAAGTATTATTTAACACATTTCAGAACAAATCTCTCTATTTCTCTCGTATGTCTGCATGTCTCCTTTCCACATGTGTACATGTAAACACAGTCAGCCCTACGAGTTGTTTGTGGACATGTAGGTAGGTAATTGCCGTTCCCTGTGTAAACCCTATTATAACACATTTAGAGGCCTTTTTGGATGAACATTAATGACACATGGACATGGGCCTCTATATGCTGTAGATAGGTGGACCTTAACCCTACATTTAGGTCACCTTCCCATCTTTGTTCCTGGAAGCATTACCTTAGGCCAAACCACTGACTGTGACTCAAAGCCAACTTAATTAGGCTTTCTACCATTCTGTTCACTGTGTACGTGTCGGTGCCGTGTGTACGTGTGCGCGCTGTGTGTTTGCATGTACAGTATGTACCTGTGTGTGGGTGTGTAATAGACTTTGATGAGAGGAAATTGAGGTTTAGGTGCTGTCAGTGTTTCATAATGTCAACTGGTAGTTTTTACTAAACCTAACACTGTAAGGCTTTAGGGAGTGTGGCTGATTGGATAACCTTGAACCCCACGGCACACAAACTCTCTCCCACTGGACAAAGACGAAAATTCAACGTAGGCCTAATGTTTTGATTTAGGCATTTGGTTGGCCATTGAGGCCTAATGGTTAACTAACCTGAATTCAACGCCTAATGGTTAGATACAGAGTTGGCCATAACTCAACCATAAAATATCAAAATGTCAATCAGTTTTCCACGTTGATTCAACGTCATCACATTGAATTTACTTGTTGAAATGACATGGAAACAAAGTTGATTAAACCAGTTTTTGAAGGTCAGGTCAGGAGGTGAGTTACCATGGAAGGAGTGACGATGCATAGATAATAAACAGCGAGTAGCAGCAGTGGAAAAACAATTGAACGGTGTTGCGCTACTGTGTTGCGGTAAAACCACATGCAGTTATATTGAGGATGACAGCATCTACTGCTGGCTTCAACTTGGCTTTCAATTTTTTGGGGGAAAATTCAAATCAAATGTTATTTGTCACATGCGCCAAATACAACAGGTGTAGTAATAATATAATAATAATATATGCCATTTAGCAGACGCTTTTATCCAAAGCGACTTACAGTCATGTGTGCATACATTCTACGATAACAACATTAGACCATTAGACCATAACAACATTAGACCATAACAACATTAGACCATTAGACCATAACAGCATTAGACCATTAGATCATAACAACATTAGATCATAACAACATTAGACCATTAGACCATAACAACATTAGACCATAACAACATTAGACCATAACAACATTAGACCATTAGATCATAACAACATTAGACCATTAGACCATAACAACATTAGACCATTAGACCATAACAACATTAGACAATTAGATCATAGCAACATTAGATCGTAACAACATTAGATCATAACAGCATTAGACCATTAGATCATAACAGCATTAGACCATTAGACCATAACAACATTAGACCATAACAACATTAGACCATAACAACATTAGACCATAACAACATTAGACCATTAGACCATAACAACATTAGACCATAACAACATTAGACCATAACAACATTAGATCATAACAACATTAGACCATTAGACCATAACAACATTAGATCATAACAACATTAGACCATAACAACATTAGACCATAACAACATTAGACCATAACAACATTAGACCATAACAACATTAGACCATTAGACCATAACACCATTAGACCATTAGACCATAACAACATTAGACCATTAGACCATAACAACATTAGACCATTAGACCATAACAACATTAGACCATAACAACATTAGACCATTAGACCATAACAACATTAGACCATTAGACCATAACAACATTAGACCATTAGACCATAACAACATTAGACCATTAGACCATAACAACATTAGACCATTAGACCATAACAACATTAGACCATTAGATCATAACAACATTAGACCATAACAACATTAGACCATTAGACCATAACAACATTAGAACATAACAACATTAGAACATAACAACATTAGACCATAACAACATTAGACCATTAGACCATTAGATCATAACAACATTAGACCATAACAACATTAGAACATAACAACATTAGAACATAACAACATTAGAACATAACAACATTAGAACATAACAACATTAGACCATTAGACCATAACAACATTAGACCATAACAACATTAGACCATTAGATCATAACAACATTAGACCATAACACCATTAGACCATAACAACATTAGACCATTAGACCATAACAACATTAGACCATTAGACCATAACAACATTAGACCATTAGACCATTAGATCATAACAACATTAGATCATAACAACATTAGACCATAACAACATTAGACCATAACAACATTAGACCATTAGACCATAACAACATTAGACCATAACAACATTAGACCATAACAATATTAGACCATTAGACCATAACAACATTAGACCATTAGACCATAACAACATTAGACCATAACAACATTAGACCATAACAACATTAGACCATAACAACATTAGACCATAACAACATTAGACCATAACAACATTAGATCATAACAACATTAGACCATAACAACATTAGACCATTAGACCATAACAACATTAGACCATTAGACCATAACAACATTAGACCATAACAACATTAGACCATTAGATCATAACAACATTAGACCATAACAACATTAGACCATTAGACCATAACAACATTAGACCATTAGACCATAACAACATTAGACCATTAGATCATAAAAGCATTAGACCATAACAACATTAGACCATTAGATCAACATTAGACCATAACATTAGACCATAACAACATTAGACCATTAGACCATAACAACATTAGACCATTAGACCATAACAACATTAGACCATTAGACCATAACAACATTAGACCATAACAACATTAGACCATAACAACATTAGACCATAACAACATTAGACCATTAGACCATAACAACATTAGACCATTAGACCATAACAACATTAGACCATAACAACATTAGACCATAACAACATTAGACCATTAGACCATAACAACATTAGACCATAACAACATTAGACCATAACAACATTAGACCATAACAACATTAGATCATAACAACATTAGACCATAACAACATTAGACCATAACAACATTAGACCATTAGACCATAACAACATTAGACCATAACAACATTAGACCATTAGACCATAACAACATTAGACCATTAGACCATAACAACATTAGACCATTAGACCATAACAACATTAGACCATTAGACCATAACAACATTAGACCATAACAACATTAGACCATAACAACATTAGACCATAACAACATTAGACCATAACAACATTAGACCATTAGACCATAACAACATTAGACCATAACAACATTAGACCATTAGACCATAACAACATTAGACCATTAGACCATAACAACATTAGACCATTAGACCATAACAACATTAGACCATAACAACATTAGACCATTAGATCATAACAACATTAGACCATAACAACATTAGACCATTAGACCATAACAACATTAGACCATTAGACCATAACAACATTAGACCATTAGATCATAAAAGCATTAGACCATAACAACATTAGACCATTAGATCATAACAACATTAGACCATAACAACATTAGACCATTAGACCATAACAACATTTAGTAGACCTTACAATAAAAAGCTTACTTACTAGATCTTAATTAACCAAGTTCAAGAAATAGAACTAAGAAAATATTTACTAAATAATCGAATGTTTAAAAAAAATCTAATCAAAAAGTAGCACAAGAAAATTGCATAACAATAACAAGGCTTTATACAGGGGACACCGGTATGGAGTCAATGTGCGGGGGTACAGGTTAGTCGAGGTCATTTGTAAAGTGACTATGATTAGATAATAAACAGCGAGTGGCAGCAGTGTAAAAACAATGTAAATAGTCGGGGTGGCCATTTGATGTTCAGCAGCTTTATGGCTTGGGGGTAGAAGCTGTTAAGAAGCCTTTTGGACATTGCCTTGGTGCTCCGGTACCGCTTGCCATGAGGTAGCAGAAAGAACAGTCTATGACGTGGGTGACTGGCATCTTTGACAATTTTTTGGGCCTTCCTCTGACACCGCCTAGTATATAGGTCATGGATGTCAGGAAGCTTGGCCCCAATGATGTACTGTGGCGTACGCACTACCCTCTGTAGCTTGTTTGGCCCTGTCCGGGGGTATCGTCGGATGAGGCCACAGTGTCTCCCGACCCCTACTGTCTCAGCCTCCAGTATTTATGCTGCAGTAGTTTGTGTCGGAGGGCTAGGGTCTGTTAAATCTTATCCGGTGTCTTGTGTGAATTTAAGTATTCTTTTCTCTCTCTCTCTCTCTCTCTCTCTCTCTCTCTCTCTCTCTCTCTCTCTCTCTCTCTCTCTCTCTCTCTCTCTCTGAATCTCTCTCTCTCTCTCTCTCTCTCTCTCTCTCTCTCTCTCTCTCTCTCTCTCTCTCTCTCTCTCTCTCTCTCTCTCTCTCTCTCTCTCTCTCTCTCTCTCTCTCTCTCTCTCTCTCTCTCTCTCTCTCTCTCTCTCTCTCTCTCTCTCTCTCTCTCTCTCTCTCTCTCTCTCTCTCTCTCTCTCTCTCTCTCTCTCTCTCTCTCTCTCTCTCTCTCTCTCTCTCTCTCTCTCTCTCTCTCTCTCTCTCTCTCTCAACAACCACTGTGATAATTATTATTTGATCCTGCCTATGACCACACCTATGAACATTTGAACATCTTGGCCATGTTCTGTTGTAATCTCCACCGGCACAGCCAGAAGAGGACTCGCCACCCCTCATAGCCTGGTTCCACTCTAGGTTTTTTAGTTTTTCCTAGCCACCGTGCTTCTACACCTGCATTGCTTGCTGTTTGGGGTTTTAGGCTGGGTTTCTGTACAGTACTTTGAGATATCAGCTGATGTAAGGTGTAGCGCCTTACAATCAGATGCCGAGCAGTTGCCATACCGGGCGGTGATGCAACCGGTCAGGATGCTCTCAATGGTGCAGCTGTAGAACTTTTTGAGGATCTGGGGACCCGTGCCAAATCTTTCAGTCTCCTGAGGGGGAAAAGGTGTTGTTGTGCCCACTTCACAACTGTCTTGTTGTGTTGGGGCCATGATAGATCGTTGGTGATGTGGACACCAAGGAACTTGAAACTCTCGACCAGCTCCACTTCAGCCCTGTCGATGTTAATGAGGGAGTTTTCAGCACTCTTTTTCCTATAGTCCACCATCAGCTCCTTTGTCTTGCTCACATTGAGGGAGAGGTTGTCTTGGCACCACACTGCCTGGTCTCTGATCTCCTCATCGTTGTCGGTGATCAGGCCTACCACTGTGGTGTCGTCAGCAAACGTAATGATGGTTTTGGAGTTGTGATTGGCCACACTGTAGTGGGTGAACAGGGAGTACAAGAGGGGACTAAGCACACCCCTAAGGGGCCCCAGTGTTGTTGCCTACCCTTAGCACCTGGGGGCGGCCCGTCAGGAAATCTAGGATCCAGTTGCAAAGGGACGTTTAGTCCCAGGGTCCTTAGCTTATGGATGAGCTTTGAGAACACTATGGTGTTGACGCTGAACTATAGTCAATGAACAGCATTCTCACATAGGTATTCCTTTTGTCCAGGTGGGAAAGAGCAGTGTGGAGTGCCATTAGGTAGCGTCATCTGTGGAACTGTTGGGGCGGTATGCGAATTTGAGTGGGTCTAGGGTTTCCAGGATGATGGTGTTGATGTGAGCCATGACCAGGCTTTCAAAGCACTTCATGGCTACCGACATGAGTGCTACGGGGTGGTACTCATTTAGGAAGGGTACCTTCACTTTCTTGGGCTCAGGGACTATGGTTGTCTGCTTGTAACATGAAGTTATTACAGGGAGAGGTTGAAAATGTCAATGAAGACACTTGCCAGTTGGTCCACGTAAGCTTTGAGTACACATCTTGGTAATCCGTCTGGCCCCTCGGCTTTGTGAATGTTGACGTGTTTAAAGGTCTTGCTCACATCGGCTATGGAGAGCGTGATCACACAGTCATCCGGAACAGCTGGTGCTCTCATGCATGCTTCAGTGTTGCTTGCCTCGAAGCGAGTATAAAAGCTATTTAGCTTGTCTGGTAGGCTCGTGTCACTGGGCAGCTCGCGGCTGGGTTTCTCTTTGTTGTCCAAAACATTTTCAAGCCCTGCCACATCCGACGAGTATCAGAACCGGTGTAGGATTCAATCTTAGTCCTGTATTGACGCTTTGCCTAGTTGATGGTTCGTCTGAAGGCAAAGCGGTATTTCTAATAGGCGTCCAGATTAGTGTCTCACTCTTTGAAAGCTGCAGCTCTAGCCTTTATTTCGGTCCTGATGTTGCCTGTCATCAATGGCTTCTGGTTGGGATATGTACGTACGGTCATTGTGGCAACGACGTCGTCGATGCACTTGTTGATGAAGCTGGTGACTGAGGTGGTATACTCCCGGAATATATTCCCGTCTGTGCTAGCAAAACAGTCCTGTAGCGTAGCATCCCCCTCATCTGACCACTTCCGTATTGTGCGAGTCACTGGTACTTCCTGCTTTAGTTTTTGCTTGTAAGCAGGAATCAGGAGGATAGAACTATGGTCAGATTTGCCAAATGGAGGGCGAGGGAGAGCTTTGCACGAGTCTGTGTGTGGAGTAAAGGTGGTCTAGTTATTTTCCTCTGGTTGCATATGTGACATGCTGGTAGAAATGAGGTAAAACAGATTTAAGTTTGCATGCATTAAAGTGTGGGTCCCACGGTACTGGTGTTAAAATAACAAATTTGAAAGTGTTAAAGATTTAACTCGGTTGCAGTGTTCCCCATTTTACTGTTCAAATGAACTAATTTGTGGTGATTGCATATCTCTACTGTAGAATAATGTGCAGCGCCTACAGTCTAAAAGGGAAAGGGGATACCTAGTCAATTTCACAACTGAATGCATTCAACCGAAATGTGTCTTCCGTATTTAACCCAACCCCCCTGATCAGAACACTTGATTTAGAATAAACTAGACTACTTTGCTTAGTGTTGATGCTGTTACACCCTTTTCAGTGTAAGAAATGAACACCTTCAGTGTTACCCATCCACGTCATTTACTGGAAACGGTGCCTGAGGAATCCCCGCAAGCATCATCACCCCACACACCCCAGCCACAATCTGTTCACTCTCTTACCATCGGGCAGATGGTGCTGAGCAGGAGGTCTGATACCAACAGGCTCAGAGACCGTTTCGATCTACAAGCCATCAGACTGATGAACACTTGAACTGGACTGACCACCGGCTCTGATTTTCTGCACCTTAGCACACATGTGCCCACCCACCCACCCACCCACCCACCCACCCACACACACACACACCTGCTGCTACCAGACTCTTATGATTGCTAAATACTGCATAATTTAAACACTTTCCCCCCAATTCCCCCTTCCCCAAAACACGTGTAAATATTGGACCATAAATTGTGATGTTCATATTCTTACATTTTATTATTTATTATTGTTGTTGCATTGTCGAGAAGGAACCTCCAAGTAAGCATTTTGTTGGACGGTGTATACCATCTGTATCCTGTACATATGACTAATAAAACTTGAAACTTGAAACAGAGAATTCTTTTTGGGGTGTTGTTTTAACAGTGTATGGTGTAAAGCTTCATTTGCATATTTTTCAGGGATCATTTTCTTTTTAGTAAATTGTAGAGTTAAAACTTATGACTGTATTTGTTAGTGACAGAGACATGGTTGATTAATTATTTCCTTTTAAAGGCCTGTGGCTTTCACCAAGTGAGATCCTAGGCGAACGTTATCATTAAAATGTTGTCACTGACGTTATCTTCCGCCCCCTTAGGCTCGTGCGATGGAGGAGACCTTCTTGGACTATTCTCAACCTTGAGAAATTCTAACCTCTCAGGTTAGTAAGTTGGTGGAATTTTGATATCCCTCTAGTGATTTGGGGGCTGTGCTTTGGCAAAGTGGGTGGGGTTATATCCTGCCTGGTTGGCCCTGTCCGGGGGTACCGTCGGACAGGGCCAATAGAGGGAACGTTTGAACATCTTGAAGAACAATCTGGGCTTAATTGCCATGTAGTCTTATCATCTCCACCCGGCACAGCCAGAAGAGGATTGGTCACCCCTCATAGCCTATGTCCTCTCTAGGTTTCTTCCTAGGTTCCTGCCTTTCTAGATCATTTTCCGTAGCCATTGAGCTTTTACATCTGCATTGCTTGCTGTTATGCTGGCTTTCTGTATAAGCACTTTGTGACATCTGCTGATGTAAAAATGGCTTTATAAAAATATTTGATTTGATGATTTTATCAATACGTTACATACAGTGTCTTATATTCATCCCCTTTGGCGTTGTTCCTATTTTATTGCATTACAACCTGTAATTTAAATATATTTTTATTTGGATTTCATGTAATGGACATACGCAAAACAGTCCAAATTGGTGAAGTGAAATGTAAAAATAACTTGTTCAAAAAAATTGGGGAAAAGAAAATGGAAAAGTGATGCGTGCATATGTATTCACCCCCTTTGCTATGAAGCCCCTAAATAAGATCTGGTTCAACCAATTACCTTCAGAAGTCACATAATTAGTTAAATAAAGTCCATCTGTGTGCAATCTAAGCGTCACATGATCTGTCACATGATCTCAGTATATATACCCCTGTTCTGAAAGGCCCCAGAGTCTGCAACATCACTACGCAAGGGGCACCACCAAGCAAGTGGCACCATGAAGTCCAAGGAGCTCTCCAAACAGGTCAGGGACAAAGTTGTGAAGAAGTACAGATCAGGGTTGGGTTATAAAAAATATCAGAAACCTTGAACATTCCACAGAGTACCATTAAATACATTATTAATAAATGGAAAGAATATGGCACCGCAACAAACCTGCCAAGAGTGGGCCGCCCCCCAAAACTCACAGACCAGGCAAGGAAGGCATTAATCAGAGAGGAAACAAAGAGACAAAAGATAACCCTGAAAGGGCTGCAAAGGTCCACAGCAGAGATTGGAGTATCTGTCCATAGGATCACTTTAAGCCGTACACTCCACAGAGCTGGGCTTTACAGAAGAGTGGCCAGAAAAAAGACATTGCTAAAAAGTTTGATTTTTTCTAACACGTTTGGTGTTCACAAAAAGGCATGTGGGAGACTTCCCAAACATATAGAAGAATGTACTCTGGTCAGATGAGATTAAAATGTAGCTTTTTTGCCATCAAGGAAAACGCTATGTCTGGCGCAAACCCCAACACCTCTCATCACCCCAAGAACTCCATCCCCACAGTGAAGCATGGTGGTGGCAGCATCATGCTGTGGGGATGTTTTCATTTACAGGGACTGGGAAACTGGTCAGAATTTAAGGAATTATGGTGCTAAATACAGGAAAATTCTTGAGGGAATCCTGTTTCAGTCATCCAGAGATTTGAGACTGGGACGGAGGTTCCCCTTCCGGCAGGACAATAACCCTAAGCATACTGTTAAAGCAACACTCGAGTGGTTTAAGGGGAAACATGTAAATGTCTTGGATTGGCCTAGTCCAAGCCCAGACTTCAATCCAGTTGAGAAACTGTGGTATGACTTAAAGATTGCTGTACACCAGCAGAACCCATCCAACTTGAGGGAGCTGGAGCAGTTTTGCCTTGAAGAATGGGTAAAACTCCCAGTGGCTAGATGTGCCAAGCTTATAGAGACATACCCCAAGAGACTTGCAGCTGTAATTGCTGCAAAAGGTGGCTCTACAAAGTATTGACTTTTGGGGGGGATGAATAGTTATGCAATATGTTTTTTTGTCTTATTTCTTGTTTGTTTCACAATCAAAATGATTTTGCATCTTCCAAGTGATAGGCATGTTGTGTAAAATGAAATGATATACAAACCCCTTAAAAAATATATTTTAATTCCAGGTTGGAAGGCAACAAAATATGAAAAATGCCAAGGGGGGTGAATACTATAGCATGGCACTGTATATCACAAGGCCTTACTTGTTGGCCTAGTTTTATCCTAACACAGTGGTGTTAAGAAACTGCTGGTATACAGGCCACATCTGGCCTGCATGTCACATTTTGTTGGTTTGCAAAGTGATTTGTAATTCCTATTGGAATCCAGCCAGAGTTAGGATTTCCAACAATTGGAATTTTTATTCACCCGGTTCGGGTGAATAGCTTTTAGAATGACTGTCAGGGTTAAGAAATTTGAAGAAAAAAAAAATACTGCCCAAACCATTTAAACCGGAACGACCATTTCAGTAACAGGCGCAATAAATCTAACTGATTGGATTAGTTTAGAACAATATATGTTATCTATATTTGTGTAGCATAAAATGTATCAATCAATGTACATGCAAAAACACAGATATAGAAAACAATCCCCCCAAAAATCAACCTGCAGCAGAGCGTGCTGTCAAGTTCTGATCTTAGTTCTTTGTTATGTCTTTGTTTTAGTATGGTCAGGGCGTGAGTTGGGTGGGTTGTCTATGTTCCTTTTTCTATGTTTTAGGATTTCTGTTTTTGGTCTGGTCTGGTTCTCAATCAGAGGCAGCTGTCAATCGTTGTCCCTGATTGAGAACCATACTTAGGTAGCCCGGTTTCACTTTTGAGTTGTGGGTGATTATATTCCGTGTCAGTGTTTGTGCAACACGGGACTGTTTCGTTTGTTTCGTTCTTTCACTTTGTTATTTTGTATTTTGTAGTGTTCAGTTCAGTTGTACATATTAAAATGGACACTTACCATGCTGCAAATTGGTCCGATATCTCTTACTCCTCGTCGGAAGAGGAAGACGAGTGTTACACATGCTGGGAAATATGAGAATGATGGGCGTGGTTTTGAATGGACTGTTTTACTCTCCACAGTGTAAAACAATACTCTGGTTATCAACACCAAAACTGGGGGATCTTTTACACCACCAAGTGTTAATTTCACTCTTACAGAGTGAACTTAATTCCTGAATCTACACTAGAAATGTTACACTGAAAAATCGACACTGGCCAATTTGCTTTGTAGGGAGAGCGGGGTGGGAACAGTGAATGAGAGAAGGCGAGAAGGACAGATTTAGGGAGGGAGAGAGTGACGCATTTAGGAAGTGAGGGATGAGTGGATTTAGGGAGAAAGGGATGAGAGGAGTGAAGTAGAGTAGAGGATTGAAATGATGGGATTATGGTTTGACTTGGCTAGTACAGTACAGTGGAGATTAGGATCATCACAGGGAATGTTTGCTGCGGGATTAAGAGTCTAATGACATAAAAACAATCGCAATGGGCATCAGCACACTGTATAGCAGATGGCCGTTTGCTATTACCTAATTGCTAAACCAAAGACTTTCTCTTTTACCAACAGCATAACAACAAACATATCAATGGCATTCAGACTTTGTTTATCTTATAAGAGGTGATTGTGAAATGCAAATCAGAACACATTTCAGTAGTGTAGACTGCATGCTTGCAACAATAATCCAAAATATTCCATATCAATGTTGATATTCTGTATCAGTGGTGAATGTATGGCTGTAGTCTTATCTTTATTTATTTTGTATTTTATTTAACCTTTATTTATGCAAGTCAGTTCATAACAAATTCTGATTTAAAATTACGGCCTACCAAAATGATCTGTTTGATTGCCATGCCTTTTTTTCTTTCTTCTTAGATTTTCTCTATATACCTGTCTATGAATATGAATCTTTTTATCTGTCACTTGTCTTGTGTATCTGTCTTTCTGCGTGACTACCGCTCTCCCTTCCTGCTCCTCCACACATGTATGTCTGCCTGTTAGCCTTCCTGCGTTTGAAAGTGCCCTTTACACATCAGTATTCCAGTATGGGGGGGGCTTTCCACCGCTGTATCTAGGTCAGTTGACAGAGACACACCCTGATCTCCCCTTTTTGTGCCTCTCACCCTCCCTTTCCCCTTCTTCACCCGTCTCCCTCCGTTTTCTCCGTTTGCTGACTCTGACGCAATGCAGACCTGCTGCAGACTCACGATTCTTCATCTTCTACAAATGTTTTACTCCCTCATTCACAATGATGCAAAAGAGTATGTTATTTAGTTACATTTACCATGCTACACCTGACAATGTTTTTCTAAAAAACATTTTTTTCTTAAATCTAAAAAAAATCCACATTTAGAACCATAACTAAAAAGCATTCCTAATTTGCATTCTACTCTAAAAGTAATTTTCATCCCTACTTTTCCTGTATTTACATTGTTGTATAGTTGAAAAAAATGCCATGGTCTCCACCTCCATCATCCATGGGTGTGTGGTAGTGACATCATTAGGCCTGGGCTTCTGGGGAT
Organism: Oncorhynchus gorbuscha; assembly: GCF_021184085.1. Taxonomy (NCBI): domain Eukaryota; kingdom Metazoa; phylum Chordata; class Actinopteri; order Salmoniformes; family Salmonidae; genus Oncorhynchus; species Oncorhynchus gorbuscha. Next base: position 34,847,768 of record NC_060180.1, on the reverse strand, counting down.
TCAGTCCTGCATATTTTGATGGTTTAATAATAACTATAATTATAACTATAAAAATAAAATAAAAATTCAGTCTGATTCGAGTTTCCATAACCACGCATCACTTGTGCTATGCAGTATTTACTGACAATTTTTCATGACAAAAATAAACAGCACAATACACTGAGCTAGGCATTAGTAGGTACTGCAAGAAGCCCCACAGGGGTGGCCAACTCAAGTCCTCGAGGGCCTGATTGGTGTCACATTTTCTCTCCATCCCTAGCAAACACAGCTGATTAATCAAATTGAATTGTACATTTACATACATTACATTTAAGTCATTTAGCAGACGCTCTTATCCAGAGCGACTTACAAATTGGTGCATTCACCTTATGACATCCAGTGGAACAGTCACTTTACAATAGTGCATCTAAATCTTAAAGGGGGGTGAGAGGGATTACTTATCCAATCCTAGGTATTCCTTAAAGAGGTGGGGTTTCAGGTGTCTCCGGAAGGTGGTGATTGACTCCGCTGTCCTGGCATCGTGAGGGAGTTTGTTCCACCATTGGGGGGCCAGAGCAGCGAACAGTTTTGACTGGGCTGAGCGGGAGCTGTACTTCCTCAGTGGTAGGGAGGCGAGCAGGCCAGAGGTGGATGAACGCAGTGCCCTTGTTTGGGTGTAGGGCCTGATCAGAGCCTGGAGGTACGGAGGTGCCGTTCCCCTCACAGCTCCGTAGGCAAGCACCATGGTCTTGTAGCGGATGCGAGCTTCAACTGGAAGCCAGTGGAGAGAACGGAGGAGCGGGGTGACGTGAGAGAACTTGGGAAGGTTGAACACCAGACGGGCTGCAGCGTTCTGGATGAGTTGAAGGGGTTTAATGGCACAGGCAGGGAGCCCAGCCAACAGCGAGTTGCAGTAATCCAGACGGGAGATGACAAGTGCCTGGATTAGGACCTGCGCCGCTTCCTGTGTGAGGCAGGGTCGTACTCTGCGGATGTTGTATAGCATGAACCTACAGGAACGGGCCACCGCCTTGATGTTGGTTGAGAACAACAGGGTGTTGTCCAGGATCACGCCAAGGTTCTTAGCGCTCTGGGAGGAGGACACAAGGAGGATTGTAAACTGAATATCATGATTAGGTGATTATTGGAGTCAGGTGTGTTAGCTGGGGCTGGGGAAAAACTGTGACACCAATCAGGCCCTCAAGGACTGCAAATGCCCACCCCTGCAGAGTGTCGTGGTGCCTGCCGTGATTGGTCAAAATTTCACAACGCAGTGGACCATTCACGTCCCTTGACCTCTCCACCACCCCTACAGTGCCTGTTAGATGTCAATGTCATCATTCAGCAAAACGCATGTCACTTAGTCGGAGTCTGCAGCATAGAACAGAGTAAATACGGAACTTCTTCCAAAACCGAAAGAGTAGCGAAAAAAGTAAGCAGGTTGAGCACGAGCAGGCAGTAGTGAATGAGGTGGAGGGCAGAACAGCCAGTAATCCAAAGTGCAGCAACAGCAGAGTTAGCCACAGGTTTGTGCAGGGTTGGTATTAGCTAACCATCTAGTCTTCCTCAGCATAATGGTTGGCTAATATGAATAAGATAGCGTTAGCACTCAGCATCCTTATGCTATTGGGTGTCAGAATTATTTAACAGTATATTTAGTGAATGGGCAAGCTAAAGGATGTTGATACAGTGGGGAGAACAACTATTTGAAACACTGCCAATTTTGCAGGTTTTCCTAATTACAAAGCATGTAGAGGTCTGTAATATTTATCATAGGTACACTTCAACTGTGAGAGACGGAATCTAAAACAAAAATCCAGAAAATCACATTGTATGATTTTTAAGTAATTCATTTGCATTTTATTGCATGACATAAGTATTTGATACATCAGAAAATCAGAACTTAATATTTGGTACAGAAACATTTGTTTGCCATTACAGAGATCATACGTTTCCTGTAGTTCTTGACCAGGATTGCACACACTGCAGCAGGGATTTTGGCCCACTCCTCCATACAGACCTTCTCCGGATCCTTCAGGTTTCGGGGCTGTAGCTGGGCAATACGGACTTACAGCTCCCTCCAAATATTTTCTATTGGGTTCAGGTATGGAGACAGGCTAGACTACTCCAGGACCTTGAGTGGGCCAAAATTCTTACGGAGCAACTCCTTAGTTGCCTTGGCTGTGTGTTTCGGGTCGTTGTCATGCTGGAAGACCCAGCCACGACCCATCTTCAATGCTCTTACTGAGGGAAGGAGGTTGTTGGCCAAGATCTCACGATACATGGCCCCATCCATCCTGCCCTCAATACAGTGCAGTCGTCCTGTCCCCTTTGCAGAAAAGCATTCCCAAAGAATGATGTTTCCACCACCATGCTTCATGGTTGGGATGGCGTTCTTGGGGTTGTACTCATCCTTCTTCTTCCTCCAAACACGGTGAGTGGAGTTTAGACCAAAAATCTCTATTTTTGACTCATCAGACCACACGATATTCTCCCATTCCTCCTCTGGATCATCCAGATGGTCATTGGCAAACTTCAGACAGGCCTGGACATGCGCTGGCTTGAGCAGGGGGACCTTGCGTGTGCCACAGGATTTTAATCCATGACGGCGTAGTGTGTTACTAATGGTTTTCTTTGAGACTGTGGTCCCAGCTCTCTTCAGGTCATTGACCATGTCCTGTCGTGTAGTTCTGGGCTGATCCCTCCCCTTCCTCATGATCATTGATACCCCACAAGGTGAGATCTTGCATGGAGCCCCAGACCAAGGGTGATTGACTGTCATCTTGAACTTCTTCCATGTTCTAATAATTGCGGCAACAGTTGGTGCCTTCTCACCAAGCTGCTTGCCTATTGTCCTGTAGCCCATGCAGGTCTACAATTATATCCCTGATGTCCTTACACAGCTCTCTGGTCTTGGCCATTGTAGAGAGGTTGGAGTCTGTTTGATTGAGTGTGTGGACAGGTGTCTTTTATACAGGTAACGAGTTCAAACAGGTGCAGTTAATACAGGTAAGGAGTGGAGAACAGGAGGGATTCTTAAAGAAAAACTAACAGGTCTGTGAGAGCCAGAATTCTTACTGGTTGGTAGGTGATTAAATACTTATGTCATGCAATAAAATAAATGCTAATTAATTACTTAAAAATCATACCATGTGATTTTCTGGATTTTTGTTTTAGATTCCGTCTCTCACAGTTAAAGTGTACCTATGATAAAAATTACAGACCCCTACATGCTTTGTAAGTAGGGAAACCTGAAAATCGGCAATGTATCAAATACTTGTTCCCCCCACTGTATAAGTCTGTCCATTTGTCTGCCCTCTCTGTGACAGCGTTGTAGAAGTCACAGCAGAACCCCATGTCCATTATTTTATTCTTCATGCACACAGCAAGCCCACGGTGGTGTGGGAGACATATCCCTTAGGCCTCCTTCGGTTCCATTTTCACACTGACATTCAAAGTAATTCCCATTAACATTACACCTACAAAGCAAAAGTAAATGTCCAAGATTTGTAAAAGTCTGAGTAAAAAGTATTATTTGGTAATGAAGTGGACAGTCCCGTACTCACTGTTCGCCTGCCCGACAGCTAGCAGTGAGAGAGATGGTGGTTGCCTGTCATGTCACGTCTTGTAGAGCTCCTGTATGCTGCCTCTCTCTGGTCTTAACCTGCCCGAAACCTAGCAGTGAGGCAGATGGTGGTTGCCTGTCATGTCACGTCTTGTAAAGCTCCTGTATGCTGCCTCTGTCTGCTCTTAACTTTTGGCTCAATGCAACGAATGAAGCTACTTCAAGCTAGGCAAAGCAGTCACGCCTATGCTGACCCTGTCCATTAACAGTGACTGGAGTCAGGAACGGCCGCAGCGTCAACGATTTGAATGGATTTGAATGTCTGAAAAGGAAAGCATAAATAACCTGGCTCCTTTCCTGAGATTTTGAGCACACAAACCATCAGAATCATTGATGAAAAAACGTTACATAACAAAACATAACAGCAATATTTATAGAATTTGAATTTCATTCATTTAATTTTGGCTTTTCATGACAGCTTTTTTAAATGAGATTATCACAGGGTGAGCACTGCCTACACTTCCTACCCTGACTGCACATCACTGCTGTGGACCCACTAGAGAAAAACGCAAAGTGAAGCAAATAAAATAAAATGTTATTTGTTACATGCGCCGAATACAACAGGTTCACTGTAATACCTTGCAGTGAAATGACTACTAACAAGTCCTTAACCAGCAGTGCTTTAAGAAGTGTTAAATAAAAATAAGTGCTGGGTAAAAAATAAAAAATAAAAAAAATAGAAGTAACAAACAATTAAACAGCAGCAGTAAAATAACAATAGTGAGGCTATATACAGGGGGTACTGGTACAGAGTCAATGTGCAGGGGCACCGGTTAGTCAAAGTAATTGAGGTAATATGTACATGTAGGTAGAGTTAAAGTGACTATGCATAGATAATAACCAGAGTAGAAGCAGCGTAAAAGAGGGGTCTGTGTAACCCTTCGATTAGATGTTCAGGAGTCTTACGGCTTGGGGGTAGAAGCTGTTAAGAAGCCTTTTGGACCGAGACTTGGTGCTCCGGTACCGCTTGCCTTGCACAGTCTATGACTAGGGTGGCTGGAGTCTTTGGCAATTTCCCTCTGACACCGCCTGGTATAGAGGTCCTGGATGGCAGGAAGCTTGGCCCCTGTGATGTACTGGGCCGTATACACTATCCTATGTAGTGCCTTGCAATCGGAGGCCGAGCAGTTGCCATACCAGGCAGTGATGCAACCAGTCAGGATGCTCTCGATGGTGCAGCTGTTGAACCTTTTGAGGATCTGAGGACCCATGCCAAATCTTTTCAGTCTCCCGAGGGGGAATAGGTTTTGTTGTGCCCTCTTCACAGCCGTCTTAGTGTGTTTGGACCATGATAGTTTGTTGGTGATGTGGACACCAAGGAACTTGAAACTCTCAACCAGCTCCACTACAGCCCCATCGATGAGAATGGGGGTGTGGTCGGTCTTCCTTTTTCTGTAGTCCACAATCTTCTCCTTTGTCTTGATCACGTTGAGGGAGAGGTTGTTGTCCTGGCACCACACGGCCAGGTCTCTGACCTCCTCCCTATAGGCTGTCTCATCATTGTCGGTGATCAGGCCTACCACTGTTGTGTCATCAGCAAACTTGATGATGGTGTTGGAGTTGTGCCTGGCCCTGCAGTCATAAGTGAACAGGGAGTACAGGAGGGGACTGAGCACCCACCCTTGGGGCCACTGTGTTGAGGATCAGCATGGCGGATGTGTTGTTACCTACCCTTACCACCTGGGGGCGGCCCGTCAGGAAGTCCAGGATCCAGTTGCAGAGGGAAGTGTTTAGTCCCAGCGTCCTTAGCTTAGTGATGAGCTTTGAGGACACTATGGTGTTGAACTCTGAGCTGTAGTCAATGAATAGCATTCTCTCATTGGTGTTCCTTATGTCCAGGTGGGAAAGGGTAGTGTTGAGTGCAATAGAGATTGCATCATCTGTGGATCTGTTGGGGTGGTATGCAAATTGGTGTGGGTCTAGGGTTTTTGTCATAATGGTGTTGATGTGAGCCATGACCAGCCTTTCAAAGCATGTGAGTGCACCGGGACGGTAGTCATTTAGGCAGGTTACCTTAGTGTTCTTGGGTACAGGGACTATGGTGGTCTGCTTGAAACATGTAGGTATTACAAACTCAGTCAGGGACAGGTTGAAAATGCCAGTGAAGACATTTGCCAGTTGGTCCTCGCATGCTTTGAGTACATGTCCTGGTAATCTGTCTGGCCCTGCGGCCTTGTGGATGTTGACCTGTTTAAAGGTCTTGCTCACATCGGCTACGGAGAGTGTGATCACACAGTCTCCCAGAAGAACTGATACTCTCATGCATGTTTAAGTGTTGCTTGCCTCGAAGCGTGCATAATTGAGCTCACCTGGTAGGCTTGTGTCACTGGGCAGCTCGCGACTGTGCTTCCCTTTGTAGTCTGTAAGTGTTTGCAAGCCCTGCCAGACAATCGTGTTTCAGTGAGCAAAGAGGTTGAACGATTTGAAGTGAGAGTTAAACAGAAGTGATGAATACAAAAAAAGCTGTGCGTGACTGAGAATCCTTTTTCTGTCTGTGAAAAAAAGAAAGACGAAATGTCATGAAGGGGAAGAAAACTAGCGCGGTGTGTAGACTGAAGAGGGGAAGACAAACATGGAGAGAGATGAGAAGATAAAATAATATAGAAATACAGAGTGGCACCCTGTCTTGTGACGCACTGAGGCGGTGGCATGGGGGTGAAACCAGATGTAGGTCACCAGATCAGAGAGAAGAAGAGACATGGAGAGAGAGAGAGAGAGAGAGAGAGAGAGAGAGAGAGAGAGAGAGAGAGAGAGAGAGAGAGAGAGAGAGAGAGAGAGAGGAAAAAGAGAAGGAAATGCTGGAAGAGCGATGAAGCGTGGTGGAAAGGAGGATGCTCGTTCTCTTGAGAAAAATTATATCTCAGATGTGAGATTCACCTGAATCTCAGAAGCTTGAAGAACCAATTATACACGTCTGTTGGAGACAGACAGGTCGAGTGGAGAATGAGGCAAGCCCCTTCCCACATGATAAGGAGCCACTTGCCAGCCCTCTGGTCATTCTCACAATTCTTCCTCACGAAGAGTACCTCTCTAAACTCTCCTCAGTGCAACTTGATCCCTGTTTTCCTGCTTAACTGTTCTCAGGTGTGCCGCAAGGTTACGGCACCTAGTGCTGGTTTTTCAGCTCTCGTCTTCTGTGTTGGTTGACTTCATCGTTTGTCTCCTGTGCTAGCTTATTTTGGCTAACATTGCGCTAACTAGCTAAGCTATCATCTCACGTGGCGAATGCTAGTTATGTTTCACTTTGTTCTTGGATTAGGAGGTTTTTTGGAGCCCGCACTGCCTTGCGAGCAGGTAGGCTACCTCACACACCCAGTCCTCATGAGCCGAAGTCTTGGATAGCTACCCCGAGGACCTTCGCCTACACTTCCAGGGCTTGGCCCCGGAGGAGGGGGGAAAAGTAAGGGGAACTCATCATCGACGATGATGACGGTGAGGGCATGACTGACCTCCTCCCCTCTCGTACCGTCCCAGGCAAGCGATTCCTCCCGGCCATACCAATTTCCGTGGTGGAAGCCAAATGTAACTGGGGCAAACCCTTGATCAGCAAGGTTAAAACCAGACTTTTTTCAAACATTAATGTCAAGGACATGGACGAGCTGGGCCTTGGCAAGCCACTGGTTACTGGCCAACCACCTCAACCCCTGTGCCTCATCTCTGACAGGCACTTCCCTCCCTGGTAAGATGGGTCTACTTCACATTCTGTACATTCGTTGAATGTTACATCCTTAATGCTGGCCGATTAAATCGACTTGATGCTGGAGATACATCGTCTCCTAGCTATCGGCAAGCCTAACCCAGACCTTTGGGATGAGATCTGTGTCATCACAGACCTCAACATTCAAGCAGCCAGAGGCGCCATTCAAGGCTGTGGCCATGCTGTGAGCCTTGCAGTGGTAGGGAGAGAGCCTTGTGGCTCAACTTGTCCAGTCTGTCGGACAAAGAGAAACCTTGACGCTCCTGTTGTGCCGAAAGAACTGTGTGTGCCGGCTATCACCTCCATGTGCCAAAAGTGCAAACTTCAGAAGATGGAGGGCAAGGCCTTCAACTTCTGGCTTCCTCGTAGACCCGGGAACCTGGGAACCCTAGCTACTCGCCTACCACTCCAAGAGCCAAGGCTTCCTAGCAGGGAGAGGGCAATTTGCTGGCATCAGTGATGGCACAAGCGATGGCAAAAGCGATGCCCCCAGCGAAGCAACAGACACCGACCCCACAGTTCGGGTGCCCGAACAAGGGCCGTCAGTGGGGACAACAGTCCCTCGCTGCAGCTGCATCAAGGTTCTGCACCGCTGATTGCCCTATGGGGAAGACGGGGCGCCTGACCTAGGGATACGCCCCCTGAGGCAGAAAGGGGCAGCCAACAGTTCTCACCATGTTCTGTCCTACCTCCTCTCGGATGGAGTACAGACTTCCCCTCCATCACAGTGGGGGAGAGGCACATCTATTATCCTTGAGCCCGTTCTTTTGTGCTGCGACCCATTCCCATGTTTTCACTCTCAAGAAACACAGAGGGAATCCACTCTACCCCCCGAATGCCCTTCCTGTCATGGCTCTCCCCCTCTTCCCTCTTGATCAAGCAGCCAGGGAAGGAAGACAAATTGTCAGTCGCCACCAACACAGCCCTTTTCAATAAAAAAAGTATCTGCTGTATGCAGGCTTCATGCCAAGGACACAGAGCAAAAATACATTAAAAGGGTGACTCGCTCCATCGCATATCGACCTGTTGGCTACTAGCCACAAGAGCAGGGAACTGTTGCGCATGCACAGTCCAGTCCCGGGTCACCACCCTTTTTCAACTGAGTTTTGGAATCCGTAGCGATTGGCGACTCGGCACGCATACTAGAGCAGGACATTAAGCAAAGGAGCGACAGAGAGCCACCTTAGCTTCTACTTCCGGTACTTCCTGGTTCCCAAAACAGGGGGAGGGGTACGCCCCATTCTGAACCTATGGGTCCTCAACGGCTATCTGAAAAAATTCAGATTACGTATGCTTAAGCTCAACGTGCTGTCTCACCCTACTCGTTGAGGTCGACCTGCAGGACGCTTATTTTAACATAGCTATCATGTTAGCACACAAGGCTTGCTTTTCCAGTCACAGCCTACAAATACTTCACTGTCCCATTCAGGCTAGCACTAGCTCCCCTGAACATTCAGCAAATGTGTAGCTGAGAGTGTCTGTCTGTCATAGATGATTACCAGCTTTGCTCCCCATCCCGGGAGCAAGTGGTACAAGATGCAGGTTCCCTTTTAACCCATCTAAGGTTCAAGATCAATCGGAAAAAGAGCTGTTTGGTGCCAACACAGAGAATAGAAGGAGTAATGCTGGTTTCTCTCTCTTATCAGGCAACACTCTCGGATGACTGCATTGCGTCTTTCAGCCAGTTCCTTTCCCTGTTCAGGGGGGGGGGGGTTTGATTTGAATATTATTAGGATCTATTTTAGTCCTCATTTGGACTAATCTTCCAAGAATCCTTAAACATTCAAATATAATGTGTAATACTATTGTTGACATTTTGACCAGATAAATACTCTAACAGTCTGAAAAGATAGTCACGTTCAGAACGTTTCTCTGAGTGCCGGGGTTTGCTTCCACCAACTCAGTAGTACATCTTGGCCTACTGAAAATGAGAGACTTGGGTGTCTACCCAGCGTCAGATAAAGGTGACATCCCGATGTCTCTCGGCTCTCTGCCACTAGAAAAGCCCATCGGTCTTCGTTCTTGGGACTCCCTTACGGGTAGTGGCAGTGAGGAAGGTGGTGACGGATACATTTTTACTTGGCCTCGGGAAGAAATCTGAAGTCCTAAATGAGTAAAAAGGTATCCCTCACCACCTTATTGCCACTACCCCTAGGGGAGTCCCAATAACAAATACTGAGGGGCTCTTCCAGTGACTGTGAGCCGAGAGACATGGGAAAGTCACCTTTATCTGAAGCCTGGTACACAGACAGCTGAGACCAGTGTAGTAAAAAAAATCCTAATTACAGTATCAGCTTCCATTCTGTCAGCACATTAAACTGCTTCACCAGGCCAAATACCACACTCCTTTCATGACACTTTAATATTTTATTGCCTATCGGGGTTTCCCAAACTCAGTCCTGGGGCTCCATCTGGGTGCATGTTTTGGTTTTTGCCCTAACACTACACAGCTGAGTCAAATAATCTAAGCTTGATGATGAGTTGGTTTTTATAATCAGCTTTGTAGTGGTTAAAACCAAAACCCTGTCCTATTGAAACCTGGGCTTCCTACTTTTCTCATAACATTAGTTACCTACTGTCCTTTACATTCATTGCAAAATATCCTCGCGCTCGTCCAAATTTTCTTGATTCGTTGTTAAGGAAGAGTGGGGGAAATTGTTTGACATTTCCGGGCTCACTATAAGTAAGGGGAGTTGTAACATATTTTGTATTTTTGTCTATTATGGACCTGTTTGGGTTAGTGATCATTTGGCTCTCGATTTTTCCTCAGTATTCTTTTATGTTTTACCATTCTGAATGTCTAAAGAATCCATATGTTCTTCTAAAATATGAACACAGAAATACTAGACATTATGAACTCTCATTATCCTTTCAAATTCTAAGCCTTTGTGGGTGTGTTAACTAGCTACCATGTCCTCGGCGTACTAAACATAGGAGTGGACTTATTGTCCAGAGGGAATCCCCATCACCGAGAATGGAGACTCCATGCCCATGTGGTGAAACTGATCTGGGAGAGCTATGGCCATGCATTCATAGATCTCTTCGTACGAAAATGCACACTGCCTCTTGTTCTTCGTGCTAGCAGGAGACGCACCATTGGGGGAAGATGGGCTGGCACACCCTTGGCCCGAGGGTGATGCTTTACACTTTTCCTCCTCTAAGCCTCATACTCCCCACTCTAGTCTGAGCAAGGGAAGAAGGCTCATCCCTCATCGTATTAGCCCCTCAATGGCCAGGGAAGCTCTGGGTAGCGGAGATCATTCTCCTGCTGTACAACGAACCTTGGCAACTCCCGTTACACAGAAGTCTTCTGGCCCAAGAAAAAAAGAGAGATTTTTCACCCTCCCCCAGGCACCATGGCCCTCTGGGCATGGCCCATGAGAGTTCAAATTTGAATATAACAGGCCAGCGTCTTGGAGTCATTGCGACTATCCAGATGGAAGTTAGCTTATGCTCTTCAAATGGACTTTAGCTGTCAGCGCCGAGATGCCCATGCATTGACTTTTGTTCGCTATACATATCAGGGGATGCTATTCATGAGAACATATTGTTCTGGCTCATGATTACCGAGCATGAAACGGCACAGGGGATGTTCAATGTTCTCCGTGGCGGAACGGAGGACAAACCTCTGCACTCTAGTTAGGAATGTGTCTCCCTCTGCCGTATGGATGCATTGTATGATTCACCAAGAGCCAGGGACGCAACTTTAGTTTTAGAAGTGGGACACACACATATATACACTGCTCAAAAAAATAAAGGGAACACTAAAATAACACATCCTAGATCTGAATGAATTAAATATTCTTATTAAATACTTTTTTCTTTACATGGTTGAATGTGCTGACAACAAAATCACACAAAATGATCAATGGAAATCAAATTTATCAACCCATGGAGGTCTAGATTTGGAGTCACACTCAAAATTAAAGTGGAAAACCACACTACAGGCTGATCCAACTTTGATGTAATGTCCTTAAACAAGTCAAAATGAGGCTCAGTAGTGTGTGTGGACTCCACGTGTCTGTATGACCTCCCTACAACATCTGGGCATGCTCCTGACGAGGTGGCAGATGGTCTCCTGAGGGATCTCCTCCCAGACCTGGACTAAAGCATCCACCAACTCTTGGACAGTCTGTGGTGCAACGTTGCGTTGGTGGATGGAGCGAGACATGATGTCCCAGATGTGCTCAATTGGATTCAGGTCTGGGGAACAGGCGGGCCAGTCCATAGCATCAATGCCTTACTCTTGCAGGAACTGCTGACACACTCCAGCCACATGAGGTCTAGCATTGTCTTGCATTAGGAGGAACCCAGGGCCAACCACACCAGCATATGGTCTCACAAGGGGTCTGAGGATCTCATCTCGGTACCTAATGGCAGTCAGGCTACCTCTGGTGAGCACATGGAGGGCTGTGCGGCCCCCAAAGAAATGCCACCCCATACCATGACTGACCCACCGACAAACCGGTCATGCTGGAGGATGTTGCAGGCAGCAGAATGTTCTCCACAGCGTCTCCAGACTCTTCACATGTGCTCAGTGTGAAACTGCTTGCATCTGTGAAGAGCACAGGGCGCCAGTGGCAAATTTTCCAATCTTGGTGTTCTCTGACAAATGCCAAACGTCCTGCACGGTGTTGGGCTGTAAGCACAACCCCCACCTGTGGACGACGGCCCTCATACCACCCTTGTGTAGTCTGTTTCTGACCGTTTGAGCAGACATGCACATTTGTGGCCTGCTGGAGGTCATTTTGCAGGGCTCTGGCAGTGCTCCTCCTGCTCCTCCTTGCACAAAGGCGGAGGTAGCGGTCCTGCTGCTGTGTTGTTGCCCTCCTAGGGCCTCCTCCACGTCTCCTGATGTACTGGCATGTCTCCTGGTAGCGCCTCCATGCTCTGGACACTACGCTGATAGACACAGCAAACCTTCTTGCCACAGCTCGCATTGATGTGCCATCCTGGATGAGCTGCACTACCTGAGCCACTTGTGTGGGTTGTAGACTCCGTCTCATGCTACCACTAGAGTGAAAGCACCGCCAGCATTCAAAAGTGACCAAAACATCAGCCAGGAAGCATAGGAACTGAGAAGTGGTCTGTGGTCAACACCTGCAGAACCACTCCTTTATTGGGGGTGTCTTGCTAATTGCCTATAATTTCCACCTGTTGTCTATTCCATTTGCACAACAGCATGTGAAATTTATTGTCAATCCGTGTTGCTTCCTAAGTGGACAGTTTGATTTCACAGAAGTGTGATTGACTTAGAGTTACATTGTGTTGTTTAAATGTTCCCTTTATTTTTTTGAGCAGTGTATATATATATTACCAGTCAGAAGTTTGGACACATCTACTTAGTCAAGAGTTTTTCTTTAATTTTATTATTTTCCACATTGTAGAAGTGAAGAACAGTGAAGACATCAAAACTATGAAATAACACATATGGAATCATATAGTAACCAAAAAAAGTGTTAATCAAAATCAAAATATATTTTAGATTTTAGATTCTTCAAAGAAGCCACCCTTTGCCTTGCTGACAGCTTTGCACACTCTTGGCATTCTCTCCACCAGCTTCATGGGGAATGCTTTTCCAACAGTCTTGAAGGAGTTCCCACATATGCTGAGCACTTGTTGACTGCTTCTCCTTCCCTCTGTGGTCCAACTCATCATGTAAGCTCTGTTACAGTAAACTATGATATAGGCCCTTATGTGACCCACTTTAACTTTGAGCCTGTTTCTTATGCTGAGGTCTTTAAAGCACTAAAGATAATAAGCACTAAAGGTAATAGACACTAAAAAGCCTGCAAGTCCAGTCGACCTGGATCCCTACCTCTTAAAGATAGCAGCTAGTATTATTACTGAACCTGTGGCTCACATTTTCAACTTGAGTTTCTTGACCAATTCCATACCCAGCATTTGGAAATCAACGTATTTCCTCCCACTGATAAAGGGTCGAGATCCCTCAGATGCTAATAACTATTGCCCTATCTCCAAACTTCTTATCCCGGCCAAAGTCTATGAATCCTGGTGAACTCAAAGTTAGAAAACTTAACATACTGAGTGGGGTTCAGTCTGGCTTTAGATCGGGGAACAGCACCACAACTACAGCTATGACATCATAAATGCACTTGATAAAAAGTGCTGCTCTGTTTGTTGGTTTATCAAAGGCATTTGATTCAGTTGACCATGAATTGTTGCTAGCTAGACTCAGTAACAATGGCCTCAGTGAGTGGGCAGTAAATTGGTTTAGGAACTATCTTTCTGACAGAACACAATGTGTGTATACTGACAATCACAAGTCTAGCTTTCTTGAGATTAATAGAGGTGTGCCCCAGGGTTCCATTTTAGCTCCTGTGTTGTTCTCAATTTTTATTAATGATTTGGGAAATGGGATGCAACCAGCAAAGTGAAATCATATGTTCATGTGATCCTTCTCTGGTTCAGGCTGTTGAAGAGCTCCAGACTGCTTTTCAGCCAATGCAGGCCTCCCTTTATGGTCTCAAACTGGTCTTGAATGTACAAAAAACTAAATTTATGACCTTTGCCAGAGCTCACACTCAGCCAGAGAAGGTTAGCATTGTCACATCTAGTGGCTTATCCATTGAAAAAGTGTCATCCTACAAATACATAGGTATATGGTTGGATGACAAGTTGTCCTTTAATCTTGTGGGGAAGCTTAATTTGAAATTGTGTTTTTATTTTCGTATGAAGGCTTGCTTCCCGCTTATGGCTAGAAAGAAGCTTGTTCAGGCTACTTTTATCTCTGTAATTAATTATGGTGACTTATTGTATGTGCATGCAACCAACTCCGTCTTAGAGAGACTGGACTCTGTTTATCATACATCCTTGCACTTTATTACAAATGCCAAGTCACTCACCCTCCATTGCACCTTGTACCCCAATGGTAAATTGGACCTCACTTTATCTGCGCAGAAAGCTACAATTGTATGTGTTCATCTACAAAGTCCTTTTGTGTAAACTCCCTCTTTACCTCTGTAGTCTGGTCTAATTCACCACCAGCAGTTACCATACCCGATCTGCTAGGTGGTTGCTACTTAAAGTCCCCAAGACATTCACAGTATTAGGCAAGACTGCCTTCTCTTCTTGTGAACTAGAGACATGGAATAGTCTACAATCCATGCTTCATCTAGATATGTTAGTGCCACTGAATGAATTTCAAATATTGATGGGACACTCTGTTACAGAGGAGTGTAAAATGCTTTTTTTAGGCTGGATCATCTTGTTGTATTATATTGTTGTATGTTTTAATTCTGTAATAAATTGATTGTTGCTGCCTTCTTGGTCAGGTCTCCCTTGAAAAAGATACTGAGGGTCTCAATGGGATTTTCCTGTTTAAATAAAGGTTAAATTAAATAACTCATCCCAAAACATCTCAATTGGGTTGAGGTCGGGTGATTGTGGAGGCCAGGTCACCTGATGCAGCACTCCATCACTCTCCTTCTTGGTCAATTGGCCCTTACACAGCCTGGAGGTATGTTTTAGGCAATTGTCCTGTTGAAAAACAAATGATAGTCCCACTAAGCGCAAACCAGATGGGATGGTGTATCGCTGCAGAATGCTGTAGTAGCCATGCTGGTTAAGTGTGACTTTCATTCGAAATAAATCACTGACAGTGTCAGACGGCATCCCTAGCCGTGTCCTCAGAGCATGTGCAGACCAGCTGTCGGAAGTGTTTATGCACGTATTCAACCTATCCCTATCCCAGTCTGTTGTTCCCACTTGCTTCAAGATGTCTATCATTGTTCCTGTACTCAAGAAAGAAAATTACTATCGCCCCGTAGAACTCTTCTGTCATCATGAAGTGCTTTGAAAGGCTAGTTAAGGATCATATCACCTCCACCTTACCTGACACCCTAGACTCACTTAAATTTGCATACCGCAACCCAATAGATCCACAGACGATGCAATTGCCATCGCACTGCACACTGCCCTATCCCATCTGGATAAGAGGAATACCTATGTAAGAATGCTGTTCATTGACTACTGCTCAGCTCAACACCATAGTGCCCTCCAAGCTCATCACTAAGCTGACCCCTGCCCTATGCAACTGGGTCCTGGACTTCCTGACGGGCCGACCCCAGGTAGTGAAGGTATGCAACAACCCTTCCTCTATGCTAATCCTCAACACCGGGTCCCAACAGGGCTGCGTGCTCAGCCCCATCCTGTACTCCCTGTTCACCCATAATTGCGTGGCCACACACGTCTACAACTCAATCATCAAGATTGCAGACGACACAACAGTGAAAGGCCTGATTAACAACAACGAGGAGACAACTTACAGGGAGGAGGTGAGGGCCCTGGTGGAGTGGTACCAGGTAAATAACCTCTCCCTCAACTTCCACAAAACGGAGGAGCTGATTGTGGACTTCAGGAGACAGCAGAGGGAGCATGCCCCCATTCAAATCGACAGGGACGCACTGGAGAGCGTGAAAAGCTTCAAGTCCTTGGGTGTGCGAGCCACCTGAGTGGCACAGCGATTTAAGGCATGGCATCGCAGTACTTGAGGCTTCACTACAGCAGGCCGTGACCGGGAGACCCATGGGGTGGCACACAATTGGCCCAGCGTCGTCCGGGTTAGAGGACAGATTTCTTTATCCCATCGCGCTCTAGAGACTCCTTGTGGCGGGCCGGGTGCCTGCAATTTGACTTCGGTGACTGTTTTCCTTCGCATGGCTCTCGACCTTCGCCTCTCCCGAGTCCATGTGGTACAGCAACTGCACCATCCGCAAACTGTAGGGCCAAGAAGATTATCAAACCTCAGCCACCTGAGCCACAACCTACTCAACCCTGCACCTTAGAGACTGCTGCCCTGTGTACTTAGTCATTGAACACTGGTCACTTGAATAATATTTACATACTGTTTTACCCACTTCATATGTATATACTGTATTCAACTCAAGGCTCATCTTATATAATTTAACTTTTTCTATACACACCTTTTCTGTTTATACAGTGCCTTCAGAAAGTAAAGTATTCGCATCCCTTTACCTTTTCCATATTCTTTTAGAAGGCCAGCATCCCGGAGTCGCCTCTTCACTGTTGAATTTGAGACTGGTGTTTTGCGGGTACTATTTAATGAAGCTGCCAGTTGAGGACTTGTGAGGCGTCTGTTTCTCAAACTCCCTAGTCCTTGCTGATGAAACATAACCATAATATGATGCAGCAACCACCATGCTTGAAAATATGAAGAGTGGTCAATTGTGTGATGTTGGATTTGTCCTAAACATAACGCTTTGTATTCAGGACATAAAGTTCATTTCTTTGCCACATTTTTTGCAGTTTTACTTTAGTGCCTTGTTGCAAACAGGATGCATGTTTTGGAATATGTTTTATTCTGTACAGGCTTCCTTCTTGTCACCCATCAATTAGGTTAGTATTGCGGAGTAAGTACAATGTTTTCTCCTATCACAGACATTAAACTCTGTAACAGTTTTAAAGTCACCATTGGCCTCATGGTTAAATCCCTGAGCCGTTTCCTTGCTCTCCGGCAATTAAGTTAGGAAGGACACCTGTATCTTTGTAGTGACTGGGTGTATTGATACACCATCGAAAGTGTAGTAAATAACTTCACCATGCTCAAAGGGATATTCAATGTCTGTTTTTTTGTTTGTTTTTGTTACCTATCTACCAATAGGTGCCCTTCTTGAGAGGCATTGGAAACCTCCCTGGTCTTTGTTGTTGAATCTGTGTTTGGAATTCACTGCTAGACTGAGGGACGTTACAGATATTATATTAATTATATTATATGTGGAGTAAATAGATGAGGTAGTCAACCAAAATCTGGTCAAACACTATCATTGCTTGTTCTAATATTTCTTAATTCCTTTATTTTAATAGTTTGTAATTTGCATGTATTATTATGCGTTGTTACAGTATGTATTGTTGCACTGTTACAACTAGGAACATAAGCATGTTGCTACACCTGCTATAACATCTGCAAGATATGTGTAAGCGCCCAATAAAATTGTATTTTATACTTGGATAGAACGAGAGCTTTGCGCAAGAGTGACAAACTCTCCCTGTCCTGGGAAACTCCCTGCAAGGGGAGGCCCCTCTCTCGTCAGTGGTTATCACATTGGATTGTGGAAGCTATTATATTGGCCTATAATAGCTAGGGGTTACAGCCTCCGGAGGGCATGAGGGCTCACTCCACCAGAGGTATGGCTACCTCCTGGGCACTGTTCAAGGGCATTTCCTTACAGGCTTGCTGGGTATCCCTTCATACTTTTATGAGGTTCTACTGGCAGAAGACTTCCTGGTCATATGTCTATACAGTATGTGTTTTAAGTGTGTGTTACATGTGTGTATTGCGTGTGTGCGTTACGTGTGTGTGTAACTTACGTGTGTGTGTGTGTGCGTGTGTGTGTGCGTGCGTGTGCATGTATCAATGCCTGTCTCTAAGTGGTTCAGGATCAAATGGCAGAGCATGCTGACTCACAGCAGATAAACACCACCCTGTTTCCATGGTAACGTCAGCTCACCAAGGCCACATCTTTGCATGTCATATGTTTTTGTATTTGCATCCAGTTTCCATCCATTTCATTTACCACCCAAATACAGATATTATGTTAGAGGTTGTCTTATACATTCAGACTTGTCTTCCATCATACCAACAAGTGATTTCATGTGATTTATAACCGTGTTAGCTGGTCCATCTACTGTATTCAATATTCTTTGACACATCATAAATCCTATTCAAGCATGTGGGTGTGACTGCGAATACACTTTTCATATGAAGAGTTCATTTCCAATATGCTTTATCCACCAATTTTCACATTCGTGTTTTTCATCAGAAATGATTGCTTATGGGTACCTTTGTGTGTGTGTAAAATATTACTGTTCTCAGATTTTTCACTCATAGATCTGTCTTGTAAAACGCTATATATCCATTGTTTAATTGGAAGGAAGTGTTCATATCCTGTATATATATATATATATATATATATATATATATATATATATATATATATATATATATATATATATGACTGTGATATGTGGTTGTCTCCCCCAGCTATCTTAAGATGAATGCACTAAGTCTCTCTGGATAAGAGCATCTGCTAAATTACTGAAATGTTAAAAGCTTGTAACAATGATGCTGGGAGTCAGGCGTAGTGGGTGAGTTTAATAGTAACGAACCTAGAGCGATACAAAACAAGAGCACCGTCTGGACATGAACACAGAACCAACATTGCCTGGAGAGTAATGCTATGGAGTGCTAGATAAAGGGGAAGTAATCGGGACAGTGATGAAGTCCAAGTGAGCCTAATGATGAGGCTCCGGTGTGTATAACGAGGGTTGCCAGATGTGCGTAATGACTGGTTGCCTGGACCGGTGGTTAGTATGACGGCGACGTAGAGCACCAGAGCGGGAGTAGACGTGACAATGTTTTATATGCAGATCTCATATTACTATATTGAATCCTGATTTTATTTTTATTTTACTATTGATGAAACCATCAAGGGATAGATTTGAAGCAAATACATCTGTCATTGAACAACCCCATGCCATTATTAGATAGTGAAAAAACACACCAATCTCTTCCAATAATTTCTTTAAACAATAAAATAGGTAATTTACCAACATTTATGAAAATGCCGTTTTGGAATGAAACACTTCATATGTTCCTTTTGCGTGTACCAACCAGCTTTGTAGAGGTAGAGAGAGAGAGAGAGGTGTAGAGAGAGAGAGAGGTGTAGAGAGAGAGAGAGAGTGTAGAGAGAGAGAGAGGTGTAGAGAGAGAGAGAGGTAGAGAGAGAGAGAGTGTAGAGAGAGAGAGAGTGTAGAGAGAGAGAGAGAGAGAGAGAGAGAGGTGTAGAGAGAGAGAGAGTGTAGTAGAGAGAGAGAGAGGTAGAGAGAGAGAGGTGTAGAGAGAGAGAGAGAGAGAGAGAGAGTGTAGAGAGAGAGAGGTGTAGAGAGAGAGAGAGAGAGAGAGAGAGAGTGTAGAGAGAGAGAGAGAGAGAGAGAGAGTGAGAGAGTGTAGAGAGAGAGAGAGAGGTAGTAGAGAGAGAGAGGTGTAGAGAGAGAGAGAGAGAGAGAGAGAGAGAGAGAGGTGTAGAGAGAGAGAGAGAGAGAGAGAGGTGTAGAGAGAGAGAGAGAGAGAGAGAGGTGTAGAGAGAGAGAGAGAGAGAGAGAGAGAGAGAGAGTGTAGAGAGAGAGAGAGAGAGAGAGAGAGGTGTAGAGAGAGAGAGAGAGAGAGGTGTAGAGAGAGAGAGAGAGAGGTGTAGAGAGAGAGAGGTGTAGAGAGAGAGTGTAGAGAGAGAGAGGTGTAGAGAGAGAGAGAGAGAGAGTGTAGAGAGAGAGAGAGAGTGAGAGAGAGAGAGAGTGTAGAGAGAGAGAGGTGTAGAGAGAGAGAGGTGTAGAGAGAGAGAGAGTGTAGAGAGAGAGAGGTGTAGAGAGAGAGAGAGGTGAGAGAGAGAGAGGTGTAGAGAGAGAGAGAGAGTGTAGAGAGAGAGAGAGAGAGAGAGAGAGAGAGAGAGAGTGTAGAGAGAGAGAGAGAGAGAGAGAGGTGTAGAGAGAGAGAGAGAGGTGAGAGAGAGAGAGAGAGAGAGAGAGGTGTAGAGAGAGAGAGAGAGAGAGGTGTAGAGAGAGAGAGAGAGAGAGAGGTGTAGAGAGAGAGAGAGAGAGAGAGGTGTAGAGAGAGAGAGAGAGAGAGAGGTGAGAGAGAGAGAGAGAGAGGTAGAGAGAGAGAGAGAGAGTAGAGAGAGAGAGAGAGAGAGAGAGAGAGAGAGAGAGAGAGAGAGAGAGAGAGAGAGAGAGAGAGAGAGAGAGAGAGAGAGAGAGAGAGAGAGAGATGTTCTGTGTGTTGTTGCCTTGTTTACATCTCACTAAACAGTTATAGGCTACCTGCTTGTACGGGGTTCATTATCGTTCAATATATGTTGTTAAACTAGAATATATTGGTAAGCAGAGTCTAGGCCTGTTTCTCAATTGTACAATATACATATTGCTGTCAGATAAGATACATGAAACAGTGGTTGAATTGAATTAAACTGAACAAATTCTGTTTACGTAAAATGTGTCGTTATGGCTAGTTAATGTGTAGTTACATGGCTTTGCATAAAGACCAAGGTCATGTAGCTATTTTCACCTTACAGATTGTGGATGTTGTGGATGGCTGTTCAAGAACAGAAAAGTGTATTTGAACCCAATAATGGTTCAAAAGCTCTGACAAAGACCACGAGGCAGATATTTAAAGCTTATTAAAGGGGAGTGACACTATCAAGAGCAGTGTGCAGGTTCCTTCTTTTTCTCATCTTATTCAACTATTACCATGCACCTGTAAAAAAAATTGCTCAGATGTGCTAATGCCTTTTGAATTGAACCCAGTGATGGTTGAATTCAAGAAGTTTAAGCTGCATATCAATCATTGTTTTTGAAACCAGTGGACAGCCAGTGAAAAAATGCACTCTTGCAAAAGCTGCATAGCGCGGAACCAAGCCCATGGAGTAAATGCTCAAACTTTCACACTTTTGATAGACTTAAAGGGGCAATCTGTAGTTACTACATTCATTTTTGGACTTATAAATTATATACACTACCGTTCAAAAGTTTGGGGTCACTTAGAAATGTCCTTGTTTTTTAAAGAAAAGCACATTTTTTGCCAAGAAACTGAAGATCTCGAACAACGCTGTGTAGTACTCCCTTCACAGAACAGCGCAATCTGGCTCTAACCAGAAAAGAAAGAGGAGTGGGAGGCCCCCAGTGCACAACTGAGCAAGAGGACAAGTACATTAGAGTGTCCACTTTGAGAAACAGATGCCTCACAAGTCCTCAACTGGCAGCTTCATTAAATAGTACCCGCAAAACACCAGTCTCAACGTCAACAGTGAAGAGGCGACTTCGGGATGCTGGCCTTCTAGGCAGAGTTGTAAGGAAAAATAAACATCTCAGACTGGCAAATAAAAATAAATGATTAAGATGGGCAAAAGAACAGAACTCTGCCTAGAACAGCAACTTGTCCAAGCCCCCCCATTTCTCCTTCACCCAAATCCAGATAGTCGATGTTCTGATAGAGCAGCACAATCTGGACCCCTACATATCAGATGGGCTAGACAATCTGGACCCTCTCTTTTGTTGGCGTCAACTTGGGGTCATGATAGGGGCTGCACTAAATGTTTGATGTGTAATAATAATGTATAATAATAATTGATTATGCTTATAATGTATAAGACCCCTCCACATTTATAGGGTCTAGACTACAGATGAGCAATATATATATATTCATTATAAGGTTTAATATTGTTCCAGTGGACATTTACTGCTGAGCCTTTAGATAACACTGAAACTATTGTTTGTATAGCTGTGTATGCATGGGCTTGGTCTCATGAGTAGAAGGTAATGCCGTATGCTGGACTTCGGGCTTAATAAAATAACTTAGGCCCTTTTCTATTTTGCAGAACTCAGGAGAGACATCAGTTGCATTTGTGAAGTTTGATCTTTGACTTCTGGCCAGGCCAGTTTTATTGCAACAACAGCTTTCAGCTGTGCTAACAGAATTGCAAAATGTTTTTCTAATGATCAATTAGTCTTTTAAAATTATAAACTTGGATTAGCTAACACAACATTCCATTGGAACACAGGAGTGATGGTTGCTGATAATGGGCCTCTGTACACCTATGTAGATATTACATTTTTAAAATCTGCCGTTTCCAGCTAGAATAGTCATTTACATTAACAATGCCAAGAGTGTACAAAGCTGTCATCAAGGTAATGGGTGGCTATTTGAAGAATCTCAAATATAAAATATATTTTGATTTGTTTTTTGGTTACTGTATGTCATTTCATAGTTTTGATGTCTTCACTAGTATTCTACAATGTAGAAAATAGTACAAATAAAGAAAAACCCTTGAATAAGTAGTTGTTCTAAAACTTTTGCCCAGTAGTGTATATATATATATATCGATTGATTCTTGAAGAATATAACTTATGCCTCATGAACTGTCACAGTCCAAGAGAACCCAAAATATCAACTTGTTTTTCTCCAACGTTTGTAAATATTGTAATTGTAAGTAAACACTGTATAGCCTCATAACATGGTTAAAACAATCATTTTGAAATCATGGATGGTCAGTCCTTGCATCCATAGCTCCGTTTACATATCAGAGAGTGGTAAACATTTCTCCGTGCCCATCCCTCAGCTTTTTACAAAAACAGGTGGGTAACGGTTTTGTTATTGTCTCTGTTTCATCTGTGGATTTGCCCTTTAAACAGCTGCATATTATCAAGATGTCAAAGTATCACCAACAATAAGGTAAACAACAGGCTTAAATAAAATGCAGCATATGGCATTCATTTTCCACATGTAAATAGCACTTTTCAGTAGAGCATGCCATTCCATAAGCGGCAGCATTTATTTTTAGTCCTTCGTTTTGGGGTTATGCTTAGGTTAAAATATCTGGTTAATCTATTCTTCCATATTTGGAAATTTGGCAAATCTGGGCTGCCGAGTGGCGCAGTGGTCTAAGGCACTGCATCTCAGTGCTAGAAGTATCACTACCAGATCCTGGTTCAATTCCAGGTTGTATCACAACAAATTACTGCATTGTTCTTGTCTATATTGAATACATCATTTAAACATTCACAGTGTAGATTGGAAAGAGTATGTGAACCCCTAGGCTAATGACTTCTCCAAAAGCTAATTGGAGTCAGGAGTCAGCTAACCTGGACTCCAATCAATGAGATGAGATTGGAGATGTTGGTTAGAGCTGCTTTGCCCTATAAAAAACAACAATTGAGTTTGCTATTCACAAGAAGCATTGCCTGATGTGAACCATGCCTCGAACAAAAGAGATCTCAGAAGACCTAAGAATAAGTATTGTTGACTTGCATAAAGCTGGAAAGGGTTACAAAAGTATCTCTAAAAGCCTTCCTCAGTCCAAGACAAATTGTCTATAAATGGAGAACGTTCAGCACTGTTGCTACTCTCCCTATGAGTGGCCGTCCTGCAAAGAGGACTGCAAGAGCACAGCACAGAATGATCAATGAGGTTAAGAAGAATCCTAGAGTGTCAGCTACAGAAATCTCCAGAACATGATAACATCACTGTTGACGAGTCTAAGATACGTAAAGCACTAAACAAGAATGGTGTTCATGGGAGGACACCACGGAGGAAGCCACTGCTGTCCAAAAAAAACATTGCTGCACGTCTGAAGTTTGCAAAAGTGCACCTGGATGTTCGACAGCATAACTGACAAAATTTTCTGTGGACAGATGAAATTATAGTTGAGTTGTTTGGAAGGAACACACAAAACTATGTGTGGAGAGAAAAAGGCACATCACCAACATCGAAACCTTTTATCAAGATATTTAGCAGGAGAATGTTAGGCTATCTGTCCTCCAATTGAAGCTCAACAGAAGGTGGATGATACAACAGGGCAATGACCCAAAACACAGACGTAAATCAACAACAGAATGGCTTCAACAGAAGAAAATACGCCTTCTGGAGTGGCCCAGTCAGAGTCCTGACCTCAACCTGATTCAGATGCTGTGGCATGACCTCAAGTGAGCAGTTCACACCACACTTCCCAATAATATTGCTAAACTTAAACAGTTAAACAGTGTAAAGAGGAATGGTCAAAATTTCCTCTTGACTATGGTGCAGGTCTGATCCGCAACTACAGAACACGTTTGGTTGAGGTTATTGCTGCCAAAGGAAGATGTGAATGCACTGTGAATGTTCACACGGTGTGTTCAATAAAGACATTAAATCGTATAACAGTTTGTGTGTTATTAGTTTAAGCAGACTGTGTTTGTCTATTGTTTTGACCTAGATGAAGATCAGATCAAATTTTATGACCAATTTATGCAGAAATCAAGGAATTTCCAAAAGGGTTCACATACTTTTTCTTGCCACTGTAACCTACCCAACCCTGATAAAGACCATGCAAGTTTATGTAGCTGTATATGTGCAGCTTGGAGGGTGAAAGCGACCATAACAGTAACGATTCATGTGGAATAAGAATTAAGCAATCACTGCAAGGCCTTTGGCTTGAATGGGTTAGCACAATACCAGCTCTCCAGTCCAAGGATCAAAACATTGTCCTTTGTCATAATGTTTGCAATATAAACCATTTTCAGGAGAGTAACAATGGGGGGACACTGTGTTCTTTTCACTGACACACTGTGTGTGTGTGTGTGTGTGTGTGTGTGTGTGTGTGTGTGTGTGTGTGTGTGTGTGTGTGTGTGTGTGTGTGTGTGTGTGTGTGTGTGTGTGTGTGTGTGTGTGTGTGTGTGTGTGTGTGTGTGTGTGTGTGTGTGTGTGTGTGTGTGTGTGTGTGTGTGTGTGTGTGTGTGTGTGTGTGATTGCTGAGAGTTTGTGTTTCTATTGAGCTCAGACTGAACTCAACCCCATCCATCTGATAAATATTTATCATGGAACACTGTCTCTGAGTAAAGAGAGAGAAATTGAGGTAAGAGAAGATGGAGATAGGAAAGAGGAAGAGAGGAGAAGGATGGAAGAGGAGAGGAGAGGATGAAAGGAAAGACAGAAACGATCATGATGTCAGGGATGAATAAGAGAAGAGGATGGAATAATGAATGACGAGGAAAATGAAGAGAGGGACAGGAAGAAGGCAGAGAAGAGGTGGAAGAAGTGAAGAAGGAGATAGAGATGGGGAGGTAGAATAAGAAGCAGTAGCGGTGCATGGGGAAAATCACTGGGGAAACCAATCCAGAAAAAAAGCCATATTACAACCTGTGTTGTGATAATTATGTTGTTTGCTCTATAGCAAAAACCAGCAACTGTAATCTGTTACATTACCAGCAAAAATATTGTACTCAGATTACAGATACTTTTGAAAAACTAGATGATTTCATTGAGGTTTACTTTTACATTCAGAAAGGGTGTTTTTGCGAGAGAAAAAAACAATCTTTGACACTTCTCTATTTTCTCAATGACATTCAAATCAGCATTGGGAAAAAGGTGCAAATTTATGTTTGTTCCACCTGAACGAGTCTGACCACAGCTCAGAGACCACTATGATGACACACCAAATATGTTTGATGGATTGCGGGAACAGAGCAGAAATAGGCTTTTGTAGGCTACAGTCCAAACTATGTCTTCCAATAGTGCGACTGCTGTCGGCATCCAAAGATTATCCAACTTGAATAAACGCTTGGAGGTAAGGATGACAGCAGTGATTTAGTACAGACATCACTTATTATTGATATCTACATAGCGCATTGATGTGAATCACACTGCTGCTCTCTCATTTCACTATTTCCACCTTACAGATTGTGGTTGTTGTGGATGGCTGTTCACAAATCTAAGTGTATTTGAACCAAATAATGGTTGAATTCAAGAAATTTAAGCCGTCTATCAATCATTGTTTTTGAAACCAGTGGACAGCCAGTGAAAACTGCGCTCTTGCAACAGCTGCACATTGCAGATCCAAGCCCATGGAATAAAAGTGTGGCTTTTATTGCTCAATCTTGCTGATAAATTTTAAAAATCCATAGGCCTACTGGACACATGCTCAAACTTATACACCTTTGAAAGACTTAACGTGGCAATCTGTAGTTGCTACATCCATTTTTTTGGATACCCATTGATTCCTGAACAGTATAACTTATAAATGCCTCATGAGTTTAGTTCAACTGTCACACTTCATGAGAACCCAAAATATCAACTTGTTTTACTCCAATGTTTGTAAACATTGTAAATGTAAACAAACACTGTATAGCCTCATAACATGGTTAAAACAATAATTTTGTTATCATGGATGGTCAGTCCTTGCATACATAGCTCTCTCGCTCTATTAGTCTTGAGAGTGGTTACATTTCTCCAGGCCCATCCCTCAGCTTTTTAACCGATACAGAGGCGAGGCAACCATTTTGTTATCGTTTCATCTGTGGATTTGCCCTTTAAACAGCTGCATATTATCAAGATATCAAAGTATCACCAACAAAAAAGGTAAACAATAGGCCTATTGCAAATGCAGCATATGGCATTCATTTTCCACATGTTAATAGCACTTCTCAGTAGTGCTCAAAACATGCATTTCCATGAGTGCAGCATTTATTTTTCAACTCGATTCCATACGCCCAATCAGTCCTCCATGACAACAAAATCATAAACAGCAGAGTAAGGCTGGCTAACAAGTCCTTAGTTTTGGGGTCAGGCTCAGGTAAAACAATTTGGCTAATCTATACTTCCATATTTCCAAGTCCTATTCTTGAAGATCTCAGGGGTATAACATTTATTGAAATGACTGGAATTATGATAGACCTTGGTTATTAAAAGAGAAAATGTAATCGTATTATTATATGTAGTAGAAAGCGATGGGTTAGAAGAATTGTAACGTGCGTTGTTTGAAGGAGACCAAGGCGCAGCGTAATTTGTGGTCATCATATTTATTAAATGAGAACCAGCAACAACATAACAAAGTGAAACCCAAACGAACGGACCATTCCATAAGCTTACAAGGAGCTGTACAAAAACAAGATCCCACAACATAGTGTAACAGTCGTCGTATGAAGGAGAAGAGGAGGACCACGGTGCAGCGTGGTACATGTCCATATTTCTTAAAACGAACACGGGAATAACAAAGAGAAACAAACCGAAAAGAGTTCTGGCTGGTGCAGAACACACAACAGACAACAATCACCCACGAAACACAAACCTGAACCTATAGGGGAGGGTCCAGCCTCTGATTGGGAACCATACTCGGCCAAACACAAAGAAATACAAAACATAGAATGCCCACCCCACATCGCACCCTGACCTCACCAAATAGAGAAATAAAACGGCTCTCTAAGGTCTGGGCATGACACAAATATGGCCAGCCATGTAAACTTTAACATGGACTTATCCTGCAACAGATGTCGTTCAATTGGTAACATACATTTTTTGTCTTCTTCTTAATGCCTCTTAAGGGGAAAGTAATCTAAAAGTAAGTGAATGTAATCAGATGACGCTACTGAGTTTGGGTAATCCCAAAATTATGTTACTGAATACAATTTTGGACAGGTAACTAATAACTGTAGCGGATTACATTTAGAAAATAACCTACCCAAGCCTGCATGAAACAAACAGTTAGTTACATGACCTACAGCAGCATGGTCAAGAAATGTCAACATCTTCTAATCACCTCTGCTTAGTCTAATACAGTGACAACTAAAAGACACCAAAAAAGGTCCAATCAACTCAAGCTAAATATGACATGGCTGTCCATGGTTCTGATTTCTGTCAGTGCGTGCAAGTAGTAAAAACATGTTGACTCACCCTACTTGTAGAGAAATGCCAATGCCATCCTCTTTCATAATGCCTAAATGGTTTCTGACTCAATTTTAGCTAGCTAGCCACTGTAGGACAACAAGATGCAACAATTTTAAAAATGTTTTGTTAATAATGAGGTTTGGCTTGTGATGTGATTGGTCTGACGCCAAATCCAAACTGTCTTCCCCCGACACAATCCTGTCTCAAAGTTCAACGGACAATTCCTTCGACCTCATGGCTTGGTTTTTGCGCTGACATACACTATCAACTGTGGGACCTTGCATAGACAGGTGTGTGCCTGTCCAAATCATGTCCAATCAATTCAATTTACTACAGGTGGACTCCAGTCATGTTGTGGAAACATCTCAAGGATGATCAATGGAAACAGGATGCACCTGAGCTCAAATAATTTGAGTCTCAAAGCAAATGGCCTGAATACTTATGTAAATAAGATATTTCCTGGGATTTATTGAAAAGAAAATCAACAAATCTGTTTTTGCTTTGTCATTTTGGGGTATTGTGTGTAGATCGATGAGGGGGGGAAATCATTTAATCCACTTTAGAATAAAGCTGTAACATAACACAATTTGGAAATGCTTTTCCCGGTGAGATTTATTCAACCTCTTGCGAATTGAAGGAAATGTATGAAACGAAAGAGAAATGATTTTGTATGTCTTTTTGTTTTCTTGGTACATTTTTTGGGGAAGCCTGGCTTCCCTTGGCAGCCATGAATACAAGCCACTGACTTTTAATTATTAGTTGTCTTAGGCTACCTGGCTAAAATACTTGCTTGTTAGCCTAACTTCCTTTCATGGGCAACGATGCGCAAGGCCAGCTAGTTAACATTAGCATACTACAGAGGGTGCACTGCTTTGTTCGCTCAGATGCTTTCTCCAGTGAGATACAGTTTAAGTTGGAAGGTTACATACACTTAGATAGGAGTAATTAAAACTCGCTTTTGAATCACTCTGCAAATTTCTTGTTAGCAAACTATAGTTTTGGCAAGTTGGTTATGACATCTACTTTGTGCATGACACAAGTCATTTTTCCAACAATTGTTTACAGACAGATTATTTTACTTATAATTCACTGTATCACAATTTCAGTTGGTCTGAAGTTTACATACACTAAGTTAACTGTGCCTTTAAACAGCTTGGAAAATTCCCGAAAAGGATGTCATGGCTTTAGAAGCTTCTGATGGCTAATTGACAACGTTTGAGTCAATTGGAGGTGTACCTGTGGATGTATTTCAAGGTCTACCTTCAAACTCAGTGCCTCTTTGCTTGACATCATTGGAAAATCAAAAGAAATCAGCCAAGACCTCAGAAAATAATTGTAGACCTCTACAAGTCTGGTTCATCCTTGGGAGCAATTTCCAAACGTCTGAAGGTACCACGTTCATCTGTACAAACAATAGTACGCAACTATAAACACCATGGGACCACGCAGCTCAGGAAGGAGACGCGTTCTGTCTCCTAGAGATGAACGTACTTTGGTGCGAAACGGCAAATCAATCCCAGAACAACAGCAAAGGACATTGTGAAGATGCTGGAGGAAACAGGTACAAAAGTCCACTATAAAACGAGTCCTATATCAACATAACCTGAAAGGCCGCTCAGCAAGGAAGAAACCATTGCTCTAAAACTGCCATAAAAAGCCAGACTACGGTTTGCAACTGCACATGGGGACAAAGATTGCACTTTTTGGAGAAATGTCCTCTGGTCTGATGAAACAGAAAAAAGAACGGCTTGGCCATAATAACCTTCATTATGTTTGGAAGAAAAAGGCGAGACTTGCAAGCTGAAGAACACCATCCCAACCGTGAAGCATGGGGGTGGTAGCATCATGTTGTAGGGGTGCTTAGCTGCAGGAGGGACTGGTGCACTTCACAAAACAGATGGCATCATGAGGAAGGAAAATTATGTGGTTATATTGAAGCAACATCTCAAGACATCAGTCAGGAAGTTAAAGCGTGGTTGCAAATGGGTCTTCCAAATGGACAATGACCCCAAGCATACTTCCAAAGTTGTGGCAAAATGGCTTAAGGACAACAAAGTCAAGGTATTGGAGTGGCCATCACAAAGCCCTGACCTCAATCCTATAGAAAATGTGTGGGCAGAACTGAAAAAGCGTGTGCGGGCAAGGAGGCCTACAAACCTGACTCAGTTCCACCAGCTCTGTCAGGAGGAATGGGCCAAAATTCATCCAACGTATTGTGTGAAGCTTGTGGAAGGCTACCCAAAATGTTTGACTCAAGTTAAACCATTTAAAGGCAATGCTACCAAACACTAATTGAGTGTATGTAAACTTCTGACCCACTGGGAATGTGATGAAAGAAACAAAAGCATAAATAAATCATTCTCTCTACTAATTACTCTGGCATTGCACATTCTTAAAATTAATTTGTGATCCTAACTGACCTAAAACAGGGAATTTTTACTAGGATTAAATGTCAGGAATTGTGAAAAACTGAGTTTAAATGTATTTGGCTAAGGAGTATGTAAACTTCCGACTTCAACTGTATATTCAGCCTCTTGCAAATTGAAGGAAATATAAGAAACACAGAGGTCATTTGTTTATTTTTTTCATGGTCAATTTTTTGGGGAAGCATGGTTTCCCTTGGCATTCATGAATACATTCCACCGGGAAGAAGAGAAGTAGGAGTAGAGCAGGTTGATGAACGAGAGGAAATTGTTTTCTGTGCTAGCTGACACACTGACCTAGTGGCACAACGAGTTTTACCCGGGCCAGATTACATCCCCACAGCAGAGGGAGGGAGCGAAGGAAAGAGGGATTACAGAATGAGAGAGAAGTGGGAGAGGGATTATACCCCCATGGACGACAGGATCCTGACATATTCTCTGTGGAAATAGTAGTCACCAGTCCTAGTCCTGATAGGCCATTGTCAACGCAAGATTTCATTCCTGATTTAAACTGATCGATCTCTCTCTTTTCTTTCTCTATACAGTATCTAGCTACGCATCACTTATCCATGTATGTAATCTTTGTTTTCCCTGTGTCTGTCCGTCAGTCCGTCTGTCGTTCTGTCTGTCAGTCCGTCTGTCGCTCTGTCTGTCTGCCAAATACATCTCCATCTGTTCTGTTTGGCTTGTTTCGCAGCTGCTGACAACCTTCAAAACAACACTCCTGCCCTCTCTCTCTCTCTTTCTGTCCTTCTCTCTTTCTCTCTTTTCGCTCTCTTTGCATTTTTTCTCTGTGTATTTCAATTAAATTACATTTAAGGCACTTTATTGGCATGGGAAACATGTTTATCTTGCCAAAGCAAGTGAAATAGATAATAAACAAAGTGAAATAAACAATAAAAGATGTACAGTAAACATTCACTCACAAAAGTTCCAAAATAATAAAGATATTTCAAATGTCATATTATGTCTATATACAGTGTACATTTACATTTACATTACATTACATTTAAGTCATTTAGCAGACGCTCTTATCCAGAGCGACTTACAAATTGGTGCATTCACCTTATGACATCCAGTGGAACAGTCACTTTACAATAGTGCATCTAAATCTTAAAGGGGGGGGGGGAATACTTATCCTATCCTAGGTATTCCTTAAAGAGGTGGGGTTTCAGGTGTCTCCAGTGTAATGATGTGCAAATAATTAAAGTTCAAAAGGGTGTTTATTCTTCACTGGTTTCCCTTTTCTTGTGGCAACAGGTCACAAATCTTACTGCTGTGATTGCGCACTGTGGTATTTCACCCAATATATAGAGGAGTTTACCCAAATTTGATTTGCTTTCAAATTCTTTGTGGATCTGTGTAATTTGAGGTAAATATGTGTCTCTAAAATGGTCATACATTTGGCAGGAGGTTAGGAAGTGCAGCTCAGTTTCCACCTCATTTTATGGGCAGTGTGCACATAGCCTGTTTGTGAACAGAGCCCCAGGACCAGCTTGCATAGGGGGCTCTTTTCTAGGTTAATTTATTTGTAGGTGATGGCTTTGTTATGAAAGGTTTGGGAATCACTTCCTTTTAAGTGGTTGTAGAATTGAATGTCTCTTTTCTAGATTTTGATAATTAGCGAGTATCGGCCTAATTCTGCTCTGCATGCATTGTTTGGTGTTTTACGTTGTACACAGAGGACATTTTTGCAGAATTATGCATGCAGATTCTTAATTTGGTGTTTGTCCCGTTTTGTGAATTCTTGGTTGGTGAGCAGACCCCAGACCTCACAACCATAAAGGGCAATGGGTTCTATAACTTATTCAAGTATTTTTATCCAGATCCTAATTGGTATGTTGAATTGTATGTTCTTTTGAATGACATAGACAGCCCTTCTTGCCTTTTCTCTCTGATCGTTCACAGCTTTATGGAAGTTACCTGTGGAGCTGATGGTTTTTGTGTGCTCTAGGGCAACGGTGTCTAGATGGAATTTGTATTTGTGGTTCTGGCAACCTTTTTTGGAACATCATTATTTTTGACTTACTGAGATTGACTGTCAGGGCCCAGGTCTGACAGACTCTGCAGAAGATCTAGGTGCTGCTGTAGGCCCACTTTGGTTGAGGACAGAAGCACCAGATCGGCAAACAGTAAACATTTCACTTCAGATTCTAGTAGGGTGAGGCCGGGTGCTGCAGGCTGTTCTAGTGCCCTTGCCAATTCGTTTATAGATATGTTGAAGAGGGGTGAGGCTTTAGATGCATCCCTGTCTGCCCCTCCCTGTCTGCCCCCCCCCCCGGCCCTGTGGAAAGAAATGTGTGTGTTTTTTTTGCCAATCTTAACCACACACTTGTTGTTTGTGTACATTGATTTTATAATGCAGTATGTTTTTTCCACAAACACCACATTCCATCAATTTGTATAGAAGACCCGCATGCCAAATTGAGTCAAAAGCTTTTTTTAAATCAACAAAGCATGAGAAGACTTTGTTTTGGTCTGTTTGTTTGTCAATTAGGGTATACAGGGTTTTTTCTCTCTCGCTCTCCTTGTCAACAGACTAGAGTAACATATTTGCATGCATGTCTCCCAGCTATGTTGGAGTCCTCTCTCTTTCCCTCCCTTTCTCCCTCCACCCTCTCCCCACTAGCCTGTTCTGTAGTTATGTAAGTCTTCAGGGCAGAGTGTCACCCGGGTTGTCAAGGGAGACAGAAAACAGAGTGGCTATGGAAGAGGGACATGAGAGAGGGAGGATAGAGAGAAAGGATACAGATTAGAGAAAGAAAAGAGAGATTGATGATTATACTATAATTATGTATTAGCAGTCATTTAAATAAATTAAAAGGAGAAGGAAGACATGAGGCATAGACAGGTTGGTTGTTTAGCAACAAAACTAACCCATGCTCAACTATGGAGAAAAACAGATTGGGTTGGCTTAGATTGTTGACAACATGTAAACTATATTTCCTCTCCAAATGTTTATTGAAAACATAAATACATTTGCACAATGAGCACTTGTTGTCTCTCAAATATATCGTTACAGTTGATGGTTAGATAGCTAGTACATTTTTGCTATACTAGCATAGACATTGCAGTCAAAACACATCAAAACAAGACACGGTATCAATAACAAGATATGACGATATAGAGTGGTGTGTGGCTTCCGGCTCCACAAACCTATTGCGCAATCTGCCTTCTCCCGTTTTCATAACTAAACTGCCAGAGCCTTGCATGATAAAGCACAACCCCCAAACAGCTCTCACACAGGAGAACTTCCCTGGGAATGGCATTAATCCGAAGTAATCATTAGTAATCATTGCAACACAAAGCTCTGAGTTTTTATTATCATAATGCCCATTGTTCTTCGATATGGCCTATCCACCTCAACACAAAGTGCATTAGAAAAAGGGTGCAATAACCCATAGTGTTATGTCCATGCCTTGCAAAAAATCTTGATTTGTGAAAAACTAACCCCAAAAAAACGATATTTTCAAACCCACGTTACTCTAAATGAGAGTTAAAGCGTTAATTGTTGTTTGTTGTTGCCGGTAGATCTGATTTTCCTTAAAACTCGATCCCGCGTACGCGCGGCCGCGAAGAGGAGCTATCTGGAGTGTGAGATCATATGAGAGTCCAGTCCACGCGTCGAAAAGTAGGTTAGCAGGGTAGACAGAGTGAAAGGCAGTCCGAACGAAAAAGGGGAGGTAGAGTATTTGGGACCTTGCTTGCAAGCTAAACCACCGTGGGAGAGTTTTGTAAAAAGTTACCGAAATAGTGCATCGAGACAAACAGGACACAATTCAACTTGAACAGTCGATTTGCTTTGTATTTGAGTCACCATTGCAAGACTTTGTCGAACGATAAGGAAACACTCGCGGATTTTTGCCTTGTTTAATATATATATATAAAAAATCTAGTTCGTCAGGCTAAATACGTTTTATTTTACGAGCCAGCAAATGCTTGTCTTTCAACAGTTGGACATATATTTTTATTCTGTTACACACCACATGAAGTCCAATTCATTGATCCAGAAACGATAATATTCAACATGAGAGGTACATGTATTATTAGGCTGTCATTGATATTCAAATGGCCGTCGTATACCATACTATGTCACATATGCTATTGTTGATAAACATAGTATATATATGTGACATTGCAAAGTATTACGATGGTCATTTTCAATATGAAACCATGTATACAACTCTTTTAAAATGTAAGTTACTGTAGGCCTAACTGTGTAATTAACAGTGTAACTGCTTTCTTTTCGAAGTGCGTATGATGCTAATCTCATGCTGTTGTGCCTGACTGGTTTATCTGGCTAGTTTTGCCAGGTGCGCCACTGCCGCTGTGAATGGGCGTCCTGGCTGTTAGTGTATTTTGTCTGACAGAGAACTAGTGAAAATGCTTATATTCATCATGAAATGTTTTGGTTCAATATTTGAACAATGTTGCATTCAATTCAGGATTGAGACCAAATGGTTGTAAATAGCCTATGTGTTTTGTTTTAAAAGCCTATGATTTGACTTTTTGCATTAATGTCATAATAATCAGGTTGATTCCACCTGGGACTCTTGTCTGTTAAATGTGCCTGGGGATCCATATTGGGTGATGCAACGAGTCGATAGGAGGTGCACACTGGTAAAAATGTGCACTACAGGTTCTAAAATAGGCTACACATGTGATCAAAACAATATTCAATTTGAATAGCAGGACTAAAATTTGTTGGCTATAAATCAAAGAATTACATTTGTAAATCATACTGGCATATTTATGGCATTTTATTGTAATATCTTTGCCAGAATATTAGCCATCCTGAGCACAAACGGTGTTATAAATCCATGTTAATGAAACCAGAATTGCACTGAGTGTTCAAAACCTTAGGCACACCTGCACTTTCCATGACAGACTGACCAGGTGAATCCACTTCAATCAGTGTAGATGAAGGGGAGGAGACAGGTTCAAGAATGATTTTTAAGCCTTGAGACAATTGAGACATGGATTGTGTATTTGTGCCATTCAGAGGGTGAATGGGCAAGACAATAATTAAGTGCCTTTCTATGTGCCAAGCACACTGGTTTGAGTGTGTCAAGAACTGCAACACTGCTGGGTTTTTCACGTTCAACAGTTTTCTGTGTGTGTCAAGAATGGTCCACCACCCAAAGGACATCCAGCCAACTTGACAAAACTGTGGGAAGCAGTGGAGTTAACATGGGCCAGCATCCCTGTGGAACACTTTCGACACCTTGTAGTCCATGACCCTACGAATTAAGGCTGTTCTGAGGGCAAAAGTGGGTGCAAATCAATATTGGGAAGTGTTCCTAATATTGTGTACACCCAGTGTGTAATATTGTTCATGTGTGGTGTTCAGTGGGTTAATTAATCTAAAATGAATTGATTTCGGCATGTTGTTGTGATGGTGGTGCCAGCATGGCCGACTGTGTGGACCGAGAGAATGTTGGCTGTTCCACTGACCTAATTGGTCGCGTTCCCCTGCTCATATGTTGCATGCATCAATCAATGGTTCTGGTTGCGTGATGATGATGTGGTTTAGGGATGGGCACGGTTATTCAAATATCCGAACTGACGTTAGTATTCGAATATCTATGTGACATTGCTACACAGAAGGATATACCATGACATTAGAAAATATTAATTTAATAAAACAAACTTTTGAATGTCGTTTTTTGACGTGCGTCGCCCGAAAAGACTGTACATGTCACGCGTGTAGCCTGTTGTTGGCACTACAGTCAATGTTCCATGTGTAGCAACGTGAAGTAGGAGATCTTTATTCAATGAAAAATGGAATTCAAATTCCATAATTCAATTAGCTAAATGAGAAGGTGTAGGCTACAATGAGCAAACGACAGGTAGGCTATCATCTAGCCATCTTAGCTAGCTTCTTTACATCGATTTGATGCAGTAAAGACAGGCACTGCCAGATGGGATGATAACCTATAGCATTTACAAGTTTGTCTATCTAACTAGCGCCAGTCAGTGATTACTTTTTGTCTCTCTGCCTTCTATGTCACACACCACTGGCCCCTGCCCGCTCTGCTGTAGAGCGCACTCTTTCTCTTGAGTCGCACAGGTTGCGCAGCAAGTTTAAACCAAGTTTAAAAATAAATACAAGTTTGATCATGCAGATATCTGGAAAAATGTTATGATATTACTTGAATTGTGAAATTATGTAAAATAATCATTCCTAATGTGGTTAGTTGATACTAAAAATACCTATCTAGGTGTTGTAAGATCTGACATGTCAGAAACGGGCAAAGGAACATGTAGACGTGACACAACATTTGGTTGACGCATTCAACGTCTGAGCAGGAGAACGTGACCTATGTCACCGAGCGAATACTGCATTCGGGAGGGCGGGGGCGAGAGAGGAGGGAGTGGCTTAGACAGGGAAGGATCAGCAAAGGACGAAAACAGTTGGTTGGTTGGGTGCAAGAGCCCTGCCTGCCTGGGGCATCTCGAATGCAACGAAGTTGAACTCATGCAGCAGGCTATAGATACATTTTCTTTAGCTCCTGGAATGGATGTAGTAGTTGACATGGTTGACAAAATCAACGAACAGAAAGATTATGATAAAAAGGTTACTTACTGCAATGCTACTGCTACTTTTGTTGCTGCCTATCTTCTCACGATGTTGCCTCTAAAATTGCAACGTTACTGCAATCAAAAGGCATACAAGGCTTGTTACAATTACAAGATAGATTAGCCTACTGTCTGTTGTCACAATAATGTAACAATACATTGTAAGACTGATAAACATATTGCTATTGTAGCATATAAAGCATATATATATATATATATATATACATATACACATATATATATATATATATATATATATATATATATATATATATATATATATATATACATATACACATCTATACATATACACATCTATACATATACACATCTATACATATATACATCTATACATCTATACATCTATACATATATACATCTATACATATATACATCTATACATATATATTTATATTGTTGAATTACAGTATTTAGTGATTGTTTGGAATGAGGATTTTTGGCACAGAGGCTACTCTGTTCCTAATCTGCTTGGGGAGGGAGGGAGATTGTTTTGGCCTGTAGAGGGAGGTTCTACATCTGGTAGGATATCGAAATGTATACGCTAACTCTTTGACATGTCATTAAAAGCTTTCACTAACACATGGATTTCACACCTCAGAATACGCATATATATATATATATAGTTATATATATAGTTATATATATATAGTTATATATTTATATAGTTTGCATTCCATGTCAGACAATGAAATGAAAATACTTATTTCACAGCCAAAGTGGAAATAAGCGTTTGTTTTGTAAGTGGGAAGGTAGAGTTAGGGGTAGAGCCATTTGAGTACAAAGAAATACTCACTGTACTTTATTATTATCATCATCATGGTGATCTCGCTTCACCAGATTGACCGTAAGCAACTCTGTGAGCTACAAAGCGAAAAGTTCATAATGGGAAAATGACCTCAGTTGGGAAATGAACTTTTACATTATGTCCTTCACCTTGTCGGAAACAATCACCTAAGGGACTTGACTAGAGGGGCCTTGTATGTGGCAACAACTGCCGATATGTGCCATGTTATGTTAGCAGAGAAAAAGTGGTAGGAGTTGTGTTCCAGAAGGCTGGTTGGGTAAAGGGCATCCAATACATCTGAGTTTACTGGCCCACTGACAGCTTGACACACTGACTAACTGACACAATAAAATTACCCCCACATGTTCTATGTTAGATTCCAAGAAAGGAGAAGGCTTAGAGACCAGAGCCATATAGCTATTGAATTAGCCTCTAGTAGAGAACACAGTTACGTGCTTAGGCTGTGACTGATAAACAGACAGAGGTAGCGAGTTTTATTCCCTATTTAGTACAACAAAACCTATTCCCCCTCAGGAGACTGACAAGTTTTGGCAATGGGTCCTCAGATCCTCAAAAGGTTCTACA
This sequence comes from Oncorhynchus gorbuscha, assembly GCF_021184085.1. Classification (NCBI taxonomy): domain Eukaryota; kingdom Metazoa; phylum Chordata; class Actinopteri; order Salmoniformes; family Salmonidae; genus Oncorhynchus; species Oncorhynchus gorbuscha. The sequence continues at coordinate 34,809,848 of NC_060180.1, read as the reverse complement.
GCTGCACCATTGAGAGCATATTGACTGGTTGCATCACTGCCTGTTATGTCAACTGCTCGGCCTCTGACCACAAGGCACTATAGAGGGTTGTGCGAACGGCCCAGATTTGTAAGTCGCTCTGGATAAGAGCGTCTGCTAAATGACTTAAATGTAAATGTAAATCACTGGGGTCGAGCTTCCTGCCATCTAGGACCTACACCAGGCATGTCAGAGGAAAGCCCAAAAATTGTCAAAGACTCCAACCGCCCTAGTCATAGACTGTTCTCTCTGCAAACGCACGGCAAGCAGTACCGGAGCACCAAGTCTAGGTCCAAATAGCTTCTGAACAGCTTCTGCTTCTACCCCTAAGCCATAAGACTGGAGTCTTAAAAAACTGTAGACCTCCACAAGTCTGGTTCATCCTTTGGAGCAATTTCCAAATGCCTGAAGGTACCACGTTCATCTGTACAAACAATAGTACGCAACTATAAACACCATGGGACCATGCAGCCATCATACCGCTCAGGAAGGAGGCGCGTTCTGTCTCCTAGAGATGAACGAACTTTGGTGCGAAAAGTGCAAATCAATCCCAGAACAACAGCAAAGGACATTGTGAAGATGCTGGAGGAAACAGGTACAAAAGTATCTATATCAACAGTAAAATGAGTCATATATCAACATAACCTGAAAGGCCGCTCAGCAAGGAAGAAGCCACTGCTCCAAAACCTCCATAAAAAATATCCAGACTACGGTTTGCAACTGCACATGGGGACAAAGATTGTACTTTTTGGAGAAATGTCCTCTGGTCTGATGAAACAGAAATAGAATTGCTTGGCCATAATGACCATTGTTATGTTTGGAGGAAAAAGGGGAGGCTTGCAAGCCGAAGAACACCATCCCAACTGTGAAGCATGGGGTGGCAGCATCATGTTGTGGGGGTGCTTTGCTGCAGGAGGGACTGGTGCACTTCACAAAATAGATGGCATCATGAGTGAAGAAAATTATGTGGATATATTGAAGCAACATCTCAAGACATCAGTCAGGAAGTTAAAACTTGGTCGCAAATGGGTCTTCCAAATGAACAATGATCCCAAGCATATTTCCAAAGTTGTGGCAAAATGGCTTAAGGACAACAAAGTCAAGGTATTGGAGTGGCCATCACAAAGCCCAGACCTCAATCCTATAGAAAATGTGTGGGCAGAACTGAAAAAGCGTGTGCGAGCAAGGAGGCCTACAAACCTGACTCGGTTACACCAGCTCTGTCAGGAGGAAAGGGACAAAATTCACCCAACTTTTTGTGTGAAGCTTGTGGAAGGCTACCTGAAACGTTTGACCCAACAATTTAAAGGCAATACTACCGAATACTAATTGAGTGTATGTAAACTTCTGACCCACTGGGAATGTGATGAAAGAAATAAAAGCTTAAATAAATCATTCTCTCTACTATTATTCTGACATTTCACATTCTTAAAATAAAGTGTTAATCCGAACTGACCTAGACAGGGAATTTTTACTAGGATTAAATGTCAGGAATTGTGAAAAACTGAGTTTAAATGTATTTGGCTAAGGTGTATGTAGACTTCCGACTTCAACTGTACATACTACCTCAACTAACCGGTGCCCCCGCACATTGACTCTGTACCGGCCCCCCTTGTATACATTGTTATTTTTTACTGCTGCTCTTCAATTGCTTGTTACTTTTATCTCTTATTCTATCCGTATTTTTTTGAAACTGCACTGTTGGTTAGGGGCTCACTGTAAGGTCTACTACACCTGTTGTATTCGGCGCATCTGACTAATACAATTTGATTTCATTGTTTGCGAGATACCTGGTTTGGGTGCCTTGTGAGAAAATAGACCTATAATGTTACCACTTTGAAACTTTGTCTTTCTCTGAGATATCTGCGTTGAGTTTAGGGTTAGAATGAGTCATTTTGAACATGGAAACTTCTGTGCAAAAACTTGAACCTTGTGTTAGTTTGGCCTCTACGACTGAAACAAACTGGGGACGCCGATTCACATTTCTTTGTTATGTAACTAGTTCAGTTACATTTTACTATGTTGTGGTTGCTCTCCAGGAGGATAGGTCAGAGGTTAAAGGGGATTGGTGTGGAAGCCCAGGTCAGGAGTCAACTGCAGAACTGAATGATGATGTCACGAGATGGGGGTCTGTGCATAGCAAATTTGTGGGTGTTTAAATCTTGGTGTTAAGGTAAAAAAATAAGTATTGTGAGTTACATCTGAGTGTTGATTCTAGTGGGGTTAACACCAGTGGGATCTAAATTGACGCCACCTGCAGTGAATAAATTAAGTGTTAATCAGCTGGTGGTGTTACTCGACTGAAGAAGAGGGGCCTAATTATCGTGTTTCCAAGGATGTTTTGTTGCAGGTTGCTTTTTAAGATAATTTGTTTTAATATCTATGATTCTGCAGGCACATTGGTGAATTAATTGATTTTATACTACACAAAGATAAATAACATACATTTTTCCTAAACTAATCCAATCAGTAAATTATTGGATTTATTTCACCTGTTATTAAGATGGTTCTGCCAGTTTAGATGGTTTAGGTAGTCTCATTTATTGATCTTCCCTACCTTGGCAGTCATTCTAACTGCAGATTGCGGGTGATTAAAAGTTCCAATTGTTGGATATCTGGCTGGATTCCAACAGGAACTATATAACACTTTGCAAGCCAGCATTATATGACTTGTTGATATGACCTGCAAACCAGGAGGTTTTGACCAGTGTGTTAGGGTAATACTAGGCTGTCAAAATGTGTTATTGTAAAAAAAAAAAGTGTTCTATTGTCATAAATAATTACATATTTATGTTATCTTAGGCACTCAATTGGTAAAGGCTACAGAACTTAAAGTCATTGAATGCAACAACCCTTTTTGTCTGTCACTAGCAAACAGTCATGGATGGTACTGGTACCTCTAAAATTCACTCAAAAGGCACCCTGGGAAATAAATATGAAAATAAGGCACCCTACAGTGTTAAAACAACACCCCAAAACAAGTTAATGTAACATCAGCTCTAATAAAAAGTTCATTTAAGTTGGAATTTGCAACACCCAACACACTCTTGGTGTGTTAGTTTATCAAGACTTTGGGTCACATATAATTACTAAAAGTGTTCAATTTAACACTGGGAGTTAAAATTCCGATCACACATTTGCTATGTGTTATTCTGGCCGCTGACTTCCCTCAAGCTGGGGACAAGAATATCAATACTTGAAGCAGAAGCTCCATGTCAGCGAGAGTAGTCAGATAGCAGACATCGTACTGCTGGACCTAGGGCTGTGGCGGTCATGGAATTTAGGATGACAGTTATTGGTCAGCCAAATGATGCGGTCACCTTAATAACCGTTCAAGTAGCAAAGTTAGTTTAGTTTTGTACTTAAAGAAGTACATTTTCTCCTCTTTTCCTCTCCTGACTGCATGTGCTGCTGCAGGGGGGGGGGGCCTTCCCTAGGCAGCCATAGACTCATTTCCTATAATACTTTTCTTGTTTCATTAAGGAGCAACAAAGTTTAATGACGTTGTAGAGTCCATGTTACAGCAGAAACTGACTCAACCGCACGGATGCCCGGCCATCCGGTCTTCTTCAGTCAGCTGTTCTTACCAAACACAAAAAAAACGTACGACAGTTAATATATTTTCATGACGATCTTCATCCATAATTGTCCGCTACACAGAGAAAGTGTGTCAGTGGGACAGAATAGTTTGGCAGGCAACCGCGCCTAAGTGATATCCCACACAACCAACCCCAGGCAGGCCCTGCCCGCTCCTCAGCCAATGGGAGCTGTAGCGACAGAGTAGGCAGGACGGTTGCGTTTGCTAGTGACCTCCCTGAATGAGTGTGTTCGAGGAATGCTTGCAGATGAGAGTTATATAATCGAGAGGAAAGGGAGGGGGAGCGAGCGGGGGTTTGGAGAGAAAAGAGAGTGCAGGGGGGGGGAGAAGGAGCCACTTTTTTTTCATTGCATGCCTGCAGCTGCCTCAGTCGCTCTGTGTATTTGAGTTATTACTTAGAGAGGACAGCAGAATTTCCCAGTTTAAAAAAACACATTTAAATTGACATTTTCCTACATGCAATGCCACAATAATAATGCATTCAATTACAGTGTAAAGTGATTTTCCTTATGTCTGCCTCTTGGAAGTCTAAAGAGCCCAAGTTTTATGAATAACACACATTTGTTCTCTCTTTATATAGCACAAAAATAAAATAGACTGAACTGACAGATTGAGTAATGTTAGCATGTCACATTCATAAGTTAGTAGTTTTTGTCTCTGTTTAGTTCTGTGGTTGTGGTGAACTAATACAGCTGACCGGCTCGGTCTTTAAAAGGAAACTTGTTTTTCTTCTTCACGTACTGCCCTCCATTTTAGCCTCTCATATCACATGGGCCCCGTGTATGTGAAGGGAGAGAGTGGGAGCGTGTGTTTGATGGGACTGAGGTTTCTGACACATGACTCTTGTCTATTTCTGTCTCTTTCACTTCACTGGGTCCACAGTCAGAGAGACAACTTTAGAGACACTCGGCCAAGTTCAGGTGCAAAACATTTCAGTCAAATCATCCGCCCGCTCCTTTTATTGCACTGTTTACTTTGAGTTGTACTATTCTCTTTGCTGGATCAATCTGTCTGGGGTGCAACTGTATTTGTGTGAAATGTGGCACATACAGGTAACTGCCAAAATAAAGGAAACAGTGAGTCCAGTCACATGCACACAATAATACGATTGTTGCGTATAGTCAGATTAATATAATAGTTCAATTAAAAAGTTTACATGCTTTGCAAGAAGAAGGATTTCTCTAATAATCCCGTTTACATGGACACATCTGAAATCAGGCTACCTGATAAATGCAGAACATCGGCAATGAAAATGAAGGTTCTACTACAGCGACCATGTTATTTTTGGGAAGCGTATTTGATTCTGAGCGGGGACATGTTCAGTTTGTCTGTGAAAACGACCTTTAAGACGCATACGTTCAGTTCCGAACTCAGTCCATTCACGACAATGAGGGAGGCTCGCTTGGCTGGTGCTGGCACGTACGCAGATCAAATACACCGCTGGACTGCCGGTTTATGGCGTTTACATGTCCTAATAATTCAAAAGATTGCTCAGGAAACCAGGTGTTTTAATTGGTGTATGCTTACTTCGATTTTGGCCTTAAGCAGATTTAAGATAAGCAATTACTGTGCTTGTAAACTTCTTTTTTTCCAACCTTTATTTAACCAGGTAGGCTAGTTGAGAACAAGTTCTCATTTACAACTGCGACATGGCCAAGATAAAGCAAAGCAGTGTGACACAAACAACACAAATTTACACATGGAATAAACAATGGAATTGAATACAGTCAATAATACAATAGAAAAAGTATATATACAGTGTGTGCAAATGAGGTAGGATAAGGGAGGTAAGGCAATAAATAGGTCATAGTGGCAAAATAATTAGAATATAGCAATTAAACACTGGAGTGATAGATGAGCTAAATAAATTAATAGCAGTATGGGGATGAGGTAGTTGGATGGGCTATTTACAGATGGGCTATGTGCAGTGATCTGCTCTGACAGCTGAGCTGGTGCTTAAAGTTAGTGAGGGAGATATGAGTCTCCAGCTTCAGTTATTTTTGCAGTTCGTTCCAGTCATTGGCAGCAGAGAACGGGATGGAAAGGCGGCCAAAGCAGTAATTGGCTTTGGGGGTGACTGCTGGAGCACGTGCTACGGGTGGGTGCTGCTATGGTGACCGGTGAGCTGAGATAAGGCGGGGCTTTACCTAGCAAAGACTTATAGATGACCAGGAGCCTCTGGGTTTGGCGACGAATGAGAAGCGAGGTTAAACTTACTCCGTAACACCAACAATAAATGTCTTAATATGGCGTTGGGCCACCACAAACCGCCAGAACAGCTTCAAGGCGCCTTGGCATAGATTCTACAAGTTTCTGAAACTCTATTGGAGGAACGCAACACCATTTTCCCCTGAGAAATGTGATAATTTGGTGTTTTGTTGATGGTGGTAGAAAACACTGTCTCAGGCACCCCTTGGGTTCATATATGGTGATTAAGACACACATGCACCCTTTAAACCCCCTATGCCCCTTTAAAACCCTTCTTTCAAAGTCACTGAGATCTCTTCTAGCCATGGTAGCCAAAATAACGGGCAACTCTGCATTTTTATTCATGACCCTAAGCATGAAGAGATGTTAATTTCTATATTAACTCAGGAACCACACCTGCATGGAAACACCTTTCAATATACTTTGTATCCCCCATGTACTCTAGTGTTTCCTTTATTTTGGCAGTTACCTACAGTAGATGCACCATGATTTCAAGTCAATATTTTCCCATTTGAATGCCTTTGTCTGCTGTTGCTACACTGAGAGCATGCAAGGCAGAGCCAAACTGACAGCCTGCCTTACACTTTCACCAACTCTTCCTTCACACTGTGCTAACCATAGCCACATGCCAGGTGGAAACCTGTTAACCGGTTGCAAACGCCAATATTCCTCTGACTTGAAGCCAATGCTAGTCTTACAGAGTGTCTATAATGTATGTGTGAACGTTTGCAACACCTTATGCAATCACATCTGGTTTTGATACAAACTCTTCTTGGCCGTGCCCCAAGAGAGATTGGCCTCAGCAGGGGTGTTATTCAATAGTGAGAGGAGTGTGTGTGTGTAGGCTGTATCAGTCGAATTTCCTGTCCTTATTTTGAAATCTACTAGCTGTAGACTTGGCAGGAAATTATTATTTTTCTGCATTCTCATTAGGTTTTGATACAGGTTTGATAACTCACTTTTTTCAATATGTACTCTCTCTCTCTCTCTCTCTCTCTCTCTCTCTCTCTCTCTTGTGTGTCTCTGCAGCTCAAATAGAAGTAATACCCTGCAAGATCTGTGGGGACAAGTCCTCAGGAATCCACTATGGAGTTATTACCTGTGAAGGCTGCAAGGTGAGCTAGTACTAGAGTTTTTCCACTTCACCATGTCACAAAATAGGTCATGGGAGACTGACTGTCTTAACAATGTAAAACCAAGACAAGCTGCAGTATAAAATATCCTTTGTTGTCATCAGTGATGTAATACATCCATGCTATAACATCTAGGTTTATGATGCTGGAATTATATACATTATGTAATCATTTGACTCATTCCATTGTGTTTCTTTGTGTAGGGGTTCTTCCGCCGCAGCCAGCAGAACAATGCCATGTACTCGTGTTCCCGCCAGAGGAACTGTCTTATTGACCGAACCAGCCGCAACCGCTGCCAACACTGCAGACTGCAGAAGTGTCTGGTGTTAGGCATGAGCCGGGACGGTGAGTCTCTCTAACACACACACACACACACACACACACACACACACACACACACACACACACACACACACACACACACACACACACACACACACACACACACACACACACACACACACACACACACACACACACACACACACACACACACACACGTGCAAGTATTCTAACCCAGAGGATAACTCATGACAGCATTATACAACAGTTATTTCCAATCCACACAGACATGAACTTGTATTCTTCCCCATCGCTTGTCTCCGTCCAGCGGTGAAGTTTGGCCGTATGTCTAAGAAGCAGCGCGACAGCCTGTACGCTGAGGTCCAGAAGCACCAGAAGAACCAGGAGTGTCTGAACCAGGGTCTGCCACTGTCCAGGGAAGACGTGGCTGGGGGAGAAAGCAAGGGGGACAGGCACGGGGAGCTCAGTCGCTCCTACAGCAGCGGGGGCTCCAGCTCCACCCTGAGTGACCTGGATGACATCGCAGCGCTCCCCAAACTGTTTGACCTCCCCTTGACCCCACAGGAGGCCCACGAGTACTGCAGCCTGGACCTGCAAGAAGACCACGGCGGAAGCACTGGGAACACCTCCAATTCTTCATCACCATCATCATCCTCGCCCATTTCATCCAATCAGAATTCTCCCAGCAAAATCTACTGGATGTCACCGACGCCAATGGGATCAAACACGAGTACCAGATGTTGTCGCACACACACGTGCTCCTGGCACACACACACGCCACACTGCTAGAGACACTGCCTGATGACTGCACTCTTAAGGATATAGGTAAGAAATCTATTACTATTGCTATAACTAACATAACCAACAAAGTTTCCCAGTATCAAGTAAACATGTTGTCTGTAGTGGTCTTGTATTCATAAGTGTGCCTGTGTTGTTTCAGAGCGTATCACCCAGAGTGTGGTCAAGTCCCACTTGGAGACGAGTCAGTACAGCTCTGACGAACTGAAGAGGCTGACATACAATCGGATGCAGTACTCACCTGAGGAGACTCGCAACTTCCAGTGCGAGGTGAATACACACACTCACACACATTGCACTCACCATCACAATACGTAGGATAATATTGCATTATCGTCGTATTAAATTATTATTTCTCTCTTTCTCGCAGTCTGCAGAGTCTGTGTGGCAGCAATGTGCCCACCACATCACCAATTCCATCCAGTACGTGGTGGAGTTTGCCAAACGCATTACAGGCTTCATGGACCTGTGTCAGAATGACCAGATCATTCTGCTCAAAGCAGGTCAGTACCTATATACACTGCTCAAAAAAATAAAGGGAACACTAAAATAACACATCCTAGATCTGAATGAATGAGGTGAATGCACCAATTTTTAAGTCGCTCTGGATAAGAGCGTCTGCTAAATGACTTAAATGTAAATGTAAATGTTAAATGAATGAAATATTCTTATTAAAAACTTTTTTCTTCACATAGTTGAATGTGCTGACAACAAAATCACACAAAAATGATCAATGGAAATCAAATTTATCAACCCATGGAGGTCTGGATTTGGAGTCACACTCAAAATTAACGTGGAAAACCACACTACAGGCTGATCCAACTTTGATGTAATGTCCTTAAAACAAGTCAAAATGAGGCTCAGTAGTGTGTGTGGCCTCCACGTGCCTATATGACCTCCCTACAACGCCTGGGCATGCTCCTGATGAGGTGAACTCCTGGACAGTCTGTGGTGCAACGTGGCGTTGGTGGATGGAGCGAGACATGATGTCCCAGATGTGCTCAATTGGATTCAGGTCTGGGGAACGGGTGGGCCAGTCCATAGCATCAATGCCTTCCTCTTGCAGGAACTGCTGACACACTCCAGACACATGAGGTCTAGCATTGTCTTGCATTAGGAGGAACCCAGGGCCAACCGCACCAGCATATGGTCTCACAAGGGGTCTGAGCATCTCATCTCGGTACCTAATGGCAGTCAGGCTACCTGTGGCTCATCTGTGAAGAACAAAGGGCGCCAGTGGCGAACTCGCCAATCTTGGTGCTCTCCGGCAAATGCCAAACGCCCTGCACGGTGTTGGGCTGTAAGCACAACACCCACCTATGGACGTCGGGCCCTCATACCACCCTCATGGAGTCTGTTTCTGACCGTTTGAGCAGACACATGCACATTTGTGGCCTGCTGGAGGTAATTTTGCAGGGCTCTGGCAGTGCTCCTCCTTGCACAAAGGCGGAGGTAGCGGTCATGCTGCTGGGTTGTTGCCCTCCTCCACGTCTCCTGATGTACTGGCCTGTCTCCTGGTAGTGCCTCCATGTTCTGGCCACTACGCTGACAGACACAGCTAACCTTCTTGCCACAGCTCGCATTGATGTGTCATCCTGGATGAGCTGCACTACCTGAGCCACTTGTGTGGGTTGTAGACTCCGTCTCATGCTACCACTAGAGTGAAAGCACAGTCCGCATTCAAAAGTGACCAAAACATCAGCCAGGAAGCATAGGAACTGAGAAGTGGTCTGTGGTCACCACCTACAGAACCACTCCTTTTTATTGGGGGTGTCTTGCTAATTGCCTATAATTTCCACCTGTTGTCTATCCCATTTGCACAACAGCACGTGAAATGTATTGTCAATCAGTGTTGCTTCCTAAGTGGACAGTTTGATTTCACAGAAGTGTGATTGACTTGGAGTTACATTGTGTTGTTTAAGTGTTCCCTTTATTTTTTTGAGCAGTGTATATGCAAATTAGACTTGACTGCTCAAATCACTTCAGTTCCTCCAGGACATAGACACAATGATACGCAAAACCAGGTGGGCATGTTTACACAGATAAATGTTTCTGTGTGACATGCACACTCTCTTACACACACACACACTTATATATGCAAGCAGCCATTATTTCAAACCGTGTACCATAGCACTATGTGAACATTTCTGTAATGTGAGAGAAGAAATGCTTTATCTTGCTAACTTTGGCTCTTGTACTTTTTTTCTCCAACCTTCTTCCTTTTGTGCTCCTTTTATCTGTATTGGTTTGTTTTTTTACAAACCACACATGACTGCTCTGACCATTTAACCATCTCTGGAACCTACATTTCTGTATATAATTTATCATTATATCTGCAACACACAAACACATTTATTTTACAATACTCCATATTATACCATTTGTAAATGTTTGAAACCCCTTTTGACAAATCCATCCTACCCTGCTGATTTTCTAAATGTTCAAATGCCTTACATCTGCTGTCCTCCGATCTGAAATATTTACTTTTCACTGTGTGTTTTTGCATGTTTGGAGCATTTTCTGTCTTCTCTGTCTTCCCCTCCCTCCTCTTCCTCCATCTCTGTGGCTCTCTATGGTTACCATTGCAGGCTGTCTGGAGGTGCTGTTGATTAGGATGTGCAGGGCATTTAACGCCACCACCAACACCATGTTCTTTAATGGCAAATTTGCCTCTGCTCAGCTCTTCAAAGCCCTTGGTAAGTGTCTTTATTAATAGGCTACTCTTTCTGCGATACAGTATAATGTATAGGGTTTTCCTAGCCACCGTGCTTCTACATCTGCATTGCTTTCTGTTTGGGGTTTTAGGCTTGGTTTCTGTATAGCACTTTGTGACATCAGCTGATATAAAAAGGGCTTTATAAATAACATTTGATTGATACTGTTAGCTACTGCAAATTAGCCTAATCAAAGACCAGCCTGACCGCTGCTCTTTATGTAAGCTCGCGAGATTGGGATAGTAGGTGAGGCTAACTCATACAATTCAATGAAAACTCAACATGGTGTCTGGATATCTAATATTGTGATATTTCTCTGCAGGTTGCGATGACCTGGTCAGTGCCGTGTTTGACCTGGCTAAAGGGCTCTCCCGCCTGCAGCTGACCGATGAGGAGATGGCTCTGTTCAGTGCCGCTTGCTTGCTATCCCCAGACCGACCATGGTTAGCCGACAGCCAGAAGGTCCAGAAGCTACAGGCGAAGGTCTACCTGGCTCTGCAACACAGTCTGCACACGAGCGGGGCTGCAGACGAGAAGCTAGACCAGGTCAGGCCTAGCACACTCCACAGCACCATAACATACCCCACAGTCTCTAGTCATGGCCCAGTTGTCATTAGCTCAGATCCACCATATTGGAGTTACTGGTGGAGCAGATGTCTCCTCTCCAAGAACTTTATGATACGATCCTCTCCAGAATATCCCAAACAGCTGCATATGCACATTTTATAGGGCCTTATGGGCTGAACAATATTGTGCTGTAGACATGCTGGCATTCTTTAAATCTAACAAAGACAAACAGTTAACCAGTCTAGTGCTGTAGACCGGATCTATCCCATTTTAGCGTAGCTTAAGTACATACACATTTCATGCATTCTCCAGATTTTTCCCATTCCGTCACACCAAGTCCACAAATATTGATTGTGTTTTCCTGACTGATCCTGGTGTGTCCCCTCTGTAGATGGTATCCAAGCTGCCGATAATGAAGTCCATCTGTAATCTCCACATCGACAAGCTGGAGTTCTTTCGTCTGGTCCACCCCGAGACCGCATACAGCTTCCCACCACTCTACCGGGAAGTGTTCGGGAGTGAGATTTCTCTCCCCGACTCTACAAACAACTCCTAGAGAGAACGATGGAGTGAATGTGTTAGAGAGAAATAAGTATGGAGGTAGGGAAGTGAAAGGAGAGAATGAATAAGTGAGGGATATAAATAGTGACCTCAGAAATAACCAGCTGTTAACGAGACAATCCAGGACTTAAAATACTCAGTCTCCTAGCATCCTGTTGTGTTAGTCCACCACTATCCCAGCAGGCCATACATCTTACACTACAGACTTCACCTTCATGGTCCTTTTGTACCGTAGCACTTTGGACAAACTAATGGGCGATATGCATATTCTACAGTATGCACATAGATCATTTAGCATTAGAACATATTTTTTCAATGCTACCCAACCCTGTCATGAATGTACCTCACTGACAAGCACCAATGCACCAGCTAGAGCCCCACACTAAATGTAAATACTAACACCCTGCTTCAGTTCGACTGTTCAATTTAGAATCGTTGTAATTCTTTGGTTCTACTCAACATACCCAGGGTTCATTAATTTGTAGTCCCACAGACACTTCTTGGCGGTACCATATACAATTGAAGTCGGAAGTTTATATACACTTAGGTTGGAGTCATTAAAACTCGTTTTTCAACCACTCCACAAAATACTTGAAAACAAACTATAGTTTTGGCAAGTCGGTTAGGACATCTACTTTGTGCATGACACAAGTAATTTTTCCAACAATTGTTTACAGACAGATTATTTCACTGTATCACAATTCCAGTGGGTCAGAAGTTTACATACACTATACTATGTTGACTGTGCCTTTAAACAGCTTGGAAAATTCCAGAAAATGTCATGGCTTTATAAGCTTCGGATAGGCTAATTGACATCATTTGAGTCAATTGGAGGTGTACCTGTGGATGTATATAAAGGCCTACCTTCAAACTCAGTGCCTCTTTGCTTGACATCATGGGAAAATCAAAATAAATCAGCCAAGACCTCAAAACAAACTGTGGACCTCCAGAAGTCTGGTTCATTTTTGGAATCAATTTCCAAACGCCTGAAGGTACCATGTTCATCTGTACAAACAATAGTATGCAAGTATAAACACCATGGGACCATGCAGCCATCATACTGTTCAGGAAGGAGACACTGTCTGTCTCCTAGAGATGAACGTACTTTGGTGTGAAAAGTGCAAATCAATCCCAGAACAACAGCAAAAGACCTTGTGAAGATGCTGGAGGAAACGGGTACAAAAGTGTCTATATCAACAGTAAAATGAGTCCTATATCGACATAACCTGAAAGGCTGCTCAGCAAGGAAGAAGCCACTGCTCCAAAACTGCCATAAAAAAAGCCAGACTACGGTTTGTAACTGCACATTGAGACAATGGTCTGATGAAACAAAAAAAGAACGGTTTGGCCATAATGACCATCATTACGTTTGGAGGAAAAAGGGGGAGGCTTGCAAGCCGAAGAACACCATCCCAAACGTGAAGCGCTGGGGTGGCAGCATCATGTTATGGGGGTGCTTTACTGCAGGAGGGACTGGTGCACTTCACAAAATAGATGGTATCATGATGCAAGAAAAATGTGTATATATTGAAGAAACATCTCAAGACATCAGTCTTGAAGTTAAAGCTTGGTTGCAAATGGGTCTTCCAAATGGACAATGACCCCAAGCATAGTTGTGGCAAAATGGCTAAGGACAACAAAGTCAAGATATTGGAGTGGCCATCACAAAGCCCTGACTTCAATCCTATAGAAAATGTGTAGGCAGAACTGAAAGTGTGTGTGAGCAAGGAGGAATACAAACCTGACTTGGTTACATCAGCTCTGTCAGGAGGAATGGGCCAAAGTTCATCCAACTTATTGTGTGAAGCTTGTGGAAGGCTACTCAAAATGCTTGACCCAAGTTTAAATTGTTTAAGGCAATGCTACCAAATACTAATAGAGTGCATGTAAACTTCTGACCCACTGGGAATGTGATGAAAGAAATAAAAGCTGAAATAAATAATCCTCATCTATTATTCTGACATTTCACATTCTTAAAATAAAGTGGTGATCCTAACTGACCTAAGACAGGGAATTTTTACTAGGATTAAATGTCAGGAATTGTGAAAAACTGAGTAAATGTATTTGGCTAGGGTGTATATAAACTTCTGACTTCAACTGCATGTCGGCTACATATACAGTACCAGTCAAAAGTTTGGACACACCTACTCATTCAAGGTTCTTTATTTGTACTATTTTCTACATTGTAAAATAATAGTGGGAATAACACATGGAATCCATGTAGTAACCAAAAAGGGGTTAAACAAATCAAAATATATTTTAGATTCTTCAAAGTAGATGACAGCTTTGTACACTCTTGGAATTATCTCAACCAGCTTCATGAGGTAGTCACCTGGAATGCATTTCAACTAACAGTTGTGCCTTCTTAAGTTAATTTGTGGAATTTCTTTCCTTAATGCGTTTGAGCCAATCAGTTGTGTTGTGAGAAGGTAGGGTTGGTATATAGAAGATAGCCCAGTTTGGTAAAAGACCAAGTCCATATTATGGCAAGAACTGCTCAAATAAGCAAAGAGAAATGACAGTCTATCATTACTTTAAGACATAATGGTCACTCAATATGGAACATTTCAAGAACTTTGAATGTTTCTTCAAGTGCTGTTGCAAAAACCATCAAGCGTTATGATGAAACTGGCCCTCAGGCTACGTGAATCAGGCCTTCATGGTGGAATTGCTGCAAAGAAACCACCACTAAAGGACATGAATAAGAAGAGTCTTGCTTGGACCAAGAAACATGAGCAATGGACATTGGACTGGTGGAAATCTGTCCTTTGGTATGATGAGTACAAATGAGATTTTTTGTTCCAACCATTGTGTCTTTGACGCAGAGTAGGTGAATGGATGATTTCTGCATGCGTGGTTCTCACTGTGAAGCATGGAGGAGGACGTGTGATGGTGTCGGGGTGCTTTGCTGGTGACACTGTCAGGGATTTATTTAGATTTCAAGGCACTCTTAACCAGCATGGCTACCAAAGCATTCTGCAGCGATACGCCATCCAATCTGGGTTGCGCTTAGTGGGACTATCATTTATTTTTCAAGAGGACAATTACCCAACACACCTCTAGGCTGTGTAAGGGCTATTTGACGAAGGAGAGTAATGGAGTGCTGCATCAGATGACCTGGCCTCCACAATCACCGACCTCAACCAAATTGAGATGGTTTGGGATAAGTTGGACCGCAGAGTGAAGGAAAAGCAGCCAACAAGTTCAGCATATGTGGGAAGTCCTTCAAGACTGTTGGAAAAGCATTCCTCATGAAGCTGGTGGAGAGAATGCCAATAGTGTGCAAAGCTGTCATCAAGGCAAAGGGTGGCGACTTTGAAGAATCTAAAATATATTTTGATTTGTTTAACACTTATTTGGTTACTACATGATTCCATATGTGTTATTTCATAGTTTTGATGTCTTCACTATTATTCTACAATGTAGAAAATAGTAAAAAATAAAGAACCCTTAAATGAGTAGGTGTCCAAACTTTTGACTGGTACTGTATCTTGTGCAGGTATGTACTCACCAATTTTCACCAAGGGACCAATTTTATGATTCAGTTATTTATCTGTTAAATATAAGAAGATATAAACCAGTATGACATGCCACACTACTTGGTGCTGATCATTGTCTGCCAGTAGGTTAATAACAAACTCACAGAATGGTTACACACACATAGACATAGGCACTTGTTCTGACAGTGTTTGGTGCTGCCCTTTGTAGGCTTTTAAAATGCAATGAGAAACCTCAGTCCCACACCCCCTTCCCTTGTTAATGCCACTTAGAGACAAGAAAATAAATGATCTTTTAATTTATATACAAATTTATAATTGAATATTTTAATTAAGAATGTATATAGATAAGTGTGTGTGTGTGTGTGTGTGTGTGTGTGTGTGTGTGTGTGTGTGTGTGTGTGTGTGTGTGTGTGTGTGTGTGTGTGTGTGTGTGTGTGTGTGTGTGTGTGTGTGTGTGTGTGTGTATTTAGAGAGCATGGGGGTATGAGAGGGAGATGAGAAAGAGAAAGAAATGGACTTGAGTGATCTCAAAAAAAGCACTCTTAGAAAATTATTTTTTTCCTGGACTGTTTTCCTCTCACTGGTTTCCACGGCAACACCCACCCCCATTGCAACCCAATGGGGTTATGTACTGTATGTCATGTGACCAATGGGGAGGAGGCAGAACACTCTTTGCCTAGTGGATACTCCCGGGGTAGGCAGTCCAATCACACAAAGGCAAAGGAGGAGACACGTTCTTGGGCCAGTATCTGAACTGTACAGACTATGGCCCAACATTGTCAATGACACAATATTGACGGAAACATTGGACCCTTGCCTTAGGAGACCGCTGAAATAAGTTGAGGAGAAGAGTTTCTCTGTGAGAGTACCTAACCAGTAACAGTCAGCCAATAGGAATAGGCTCCCCTTCACTCATTGCTTTTCTTTGGGCTACAATTAAGTTTGTATGTATCATAAGCTTTCTTTGCTGGTTGGATCAACTGTATTATTTTTGTACATTGATGTTCCTGTGTCCTCCACTCACTGTATGTCAAAGATATTTCCTATCCACTGTCCCACTGGGTGGGCACAAGTCTAATGATGGACTGAGCTACCAGCTACCCCTGAGTTAGGCTTTGATGTTAATTACGTTTATGATTCAGACAGAGCATCGCTCACCCCTTTTGAAGAGTATGGACAGACCGCGTATCCTGATTCTAATTCAGTCCTTATTGAACTGTAATGTTCCGGAACAGAATATTGAGAATAAGGTTCTAAGAACTCACTCCAGAAAGGGTTCAGAGTGACTATTTTGAGTGACTCAGGGAGCTAGCTGAGTTCAGTCTGGGTCCTCTCACTAGTGTTTTCTACTAGCCTTGTATTCTTCTCACCTTGCACCTAAGACAAGACCCATAACCTTGATCATTGTGTACGTAAGCTCTATTTTGGTGAATGGTACTCAGTGTCAAATATCTTAAAACAATCTGAATTTTAAAAGACAGAATCAAGAAAATACAAATAGAATTTTAAAAATATTTTGTTCTTGTGATTTAATGTTACCTTGGTTGTGATTTTTATTTCTCTGTTGATCTTTGATTTTTTTTTATGTCATAGCTGACAAAAAGTGATCTATTTTTTTAAGAACCCAGGGAAATTAAATTTTAAAAAAAATCAATAACATTTCTGTCTTCCCCCCAAAATGTACAAGAGGTATTTTGTTAGTTAAAGAATAAACGAGTCAGTCAGCTCAATATATATTGTACATTGGGTTACATTACATGTGCTTTAAAGAATGTAATAAAAGTATTTCTTTTGAATCAGTGAAGTCTGTCTTTTAAAAATGTCAATTCTTGGTTTATTCACATTTAAAAAAAATAATAATACCACTTACATCATGTAATAAAGTGGCAATAGTATGGCAACAAGTTCTCAATGAAAACATTATTTGCCTAGATATCCCTTAAATTTCAGTATAATCATATTCTTGTTTTCATGGTAATACACAATATACTTGTATGTGCTACAGTATAGATGGGGGTAACAAAAATAATATTTCTGAAATGACGAGATAGGTGTGAATATTATCGTGATGGCTCCCCCTAGTCTTCCAACAAGCTAAGTGGAGCGTCTGCCATATTGCTCTCGCTGATCCTGATCTGTGAACACTGAAGTTGTAAGAACTTAAAGGGCTAGGGACCAAAATGGGCCTATGTATAACACATTAGCCTGGTCCCAGATGTGTGCTTTTGCCTACTCCGTTGTCATTGTTTGGCATGACAATTCCTTAAGAAGTTGGCAAGAGAGCAGAAACAACACCACATCGCATTCCAAACTGCAGAGTGGGACCTGGGCCCTGTTTCAGAATCATAAAACACGGGACGAGATGTTAAAAACTGTCCATCGTGCCAATAGATGGAATGCACTCGCATGAGATTTGCCGTGATGTTGACAGAGTGGCATGGGAGGTTTATTTCTTAGACTGGGGTAAGATGTCAATTTTTGGGACACATCCTCAGTAGTGTGCCTTCGAATCAGTGGGTGTTTCGGCCTTTGATCACTAAACACCCTCATCAAAGGTGGCCAGCTTTAGAGCACTTGTACTCCTCCGTTAGACTTGTAAGAGGTAGTTCAAGGACCCCTTTGCCATAGAGGCTGATGTTACTCAGGCATCGTGGGACACCCAGCCATTTCTTCACGTATGAGGTAATGGTTCGCTCCATCTTCTCCACTGTTGTTATTGGGACCTCATAGACGGTGAGTGGCCACATTACCCGGGGGAGAAGTCCAAACTGTAGGCACCAGAGCTTGAGCCTCCCAGGCAGTAGGGTCTTGTTGATGTTCTCAAGACCGTCGGCGATGTCCTGCCTTACTTGCTGCACTTGATCTTTATCCCGGAGGCTTTCGTTGTACCATCTACCCAGGCTCTTGATGGGTTGCTCAGACACCGTTGGTATCGGGTCATCTCCAATGCAGAACCTCACATCTTTAAGCTGTCCCTTGACTATGGAGATGCTTCGAGATTTGCTTGGCTTGATTTTCATCCGTGCCCACTTGATGTTATCCTGCAGTTTTGCAAGTAGCCGCCTGGTGCATGCTGCAGTGGTGGCCAGTGTAGTCATGTCATCCATGTATGCTCGGATAGGTGGGAGACGGAGCCCTTCCTTAGTTCTCTCACCGCCGACCACCCATCTCGATGCCCTGATGATGACTTCCATGGCCATAGTGAAGGCCAGAGGAGAAATTGTACAGCCTGCCATTATGCCTACTTCCAAGCGCTGCCATGTTGTTGTGAAGTCAGGTGTTGTGAAACACAATTGCAGGTCTTGGAAATAGGCCTTTACCAGTGTAGTGATGGGTTCTGGTACTTGGAAAATGTTGAAGGATTCCCAGAGGAGTTCATGGGGAACTGAGCTAAAGGCATTGGCCAAGTCGAGGAAGATGACATAGAGGTCTCTCTTGTCCTTCTTAGCTGTTTGGATCTGGTGCCAAATCATACTAGTATGTTCCAGGCAACCAGAGAAACCAGGAATGCCTGCTTTCTGTACAGATGTATCAATGTACTTGTTCCTTTCCAGATAAGTGGACAGCCTCTGTGCTATTATACTGAAAAAGATCTTCCCTTCGACGTTGAGAAGGGAGATTGGTCGGAATTGACTGATGTCTGTCGCATCCTTCTCTTTCGGGATTAGCACACCACCAGCCCTTCGCCATGCCTTTGGTATTATTTCCTTCTGCCACACTATCCTCATGAGCCTCCAAAGAAAGCGTAGAACATCCGGGGTGTTCTTGTAGAGCTTGTATGGTACTCCATTAGGCCCAGGAGCCGAGGCCGCTCTTGCTCTTCGGACAACGTTCTCTACTTCCCTCCATTTTGGAGGGTCAGTGTCCAGATTGAATTCTGGTGGTTGAATAGGTGGGATGTCATGTGGGATGATTATCTGCTCATGCCTTTTCATGTCCTGGTGGACCTTTTCCAGATGTTCTTCCAGTTCAGGCTTTGTAGTTTTTAGGATTCCGCACTTTTCCTTTGCGAAGAGATCTTTGACAAACTTAAAGGGGTTTTTATAGAACCGTGTTCTTGAGTGTTCCTTCTTCCTACGAAGTTTCCTTAAGTTTTCCGCTGTTCGCAAGGTTGCCAGCCGACATTTAATGTCTGCTTGGAGTAGCATGAGACCTTCTCTCTCTGCATCAGAGGCCTTCTTCCACTGCTTCCTCAGCTGCCTTCTCTCTCTGACAAGTATCTCGATCTCCTGCTGTCTCCTAGATTTGGCTGGCGCGGGAGGTGTCTTGCCACTTCTCCTTTCGTTTACGCCAAAGCGCTCTTCTCCATAGTGGTAGATAATGTCTCCCATCCTTTCAAGCTTTTTCTCTGCTGTTCCTACCTGTTGTTCCAAGATTTTTGTCAGGTCGTTGTTGATTGTTTCCCACTCTCTCTTTTCAACGGCTTTGGGCCACTTCACACTCGGTCTGTGCCCTTTGATCTTTTCCTCTTTTAGAGGTCTCTGTGGTTGGGTGAGTTCATCCACCGGCATTTCTGTGCTTGTGTTATCCTCCTCAGTTACAGGGGTGCTGATGCTCTGCAAACTTTGGTTTGCGTCCCGTCGCTGTGCTTCATTCGACAAAAAGCATGTTTAACAAACTGAGTTTAAACCTGAACTCTGGGTTGACTATCTCTGAGCTGTCAAACTCAGAGGGTTTTCGGTTTCAGAACAGGTGATAACAATTAGTTCACTAAACCCGATTTCTGAAATAGAGTCCTGGATCATTCAGGATGGAATTGTAAAATGTTCAGATACAAATAGGTTGCACTGAACAGACATGATTGCCTGCATGTAGAAAGGTATTGGCCAACTGAACTCAGAAACCATTTTTAAAATATAATATGCAGCAGTGTGAATATTGCACCCTTCTGAATAAGGCACAAATGTTGCCAAAAACATTCACCCCTTGACACTGGGAAAGGAAAGTGAGCAGACTTAGATGCATCCATTGTCCTCAGTAGAGCTGTCACATCTACGGCCCACAGCTAGTCCCTTCACCAATATCTCATTTCCTTTACCTGTATGGAGGATTGGGTAAAGGTGAAAGAAGATTCCAAGTAGCATCCACCTTTCATTGTAGCAACCACCTGTCCTCTCACAGTTCAGCAGATAAAGAAGATGGCTAACTCTTCTTGACATCAGTCTTTAATGGGTATTTGATGTTGTTGGCACAACCTCGGTCTTTCTCACTCAAAATCCCACACGCATCCCCTTATCTTTACAACGGTTAGATTTTCAAAATGCAAACAATGAGGTATCAACCCCGAGATTTTTTAAAACATTTTCTGACAACCAATTAAACCCCTTGCACAATTTCTAAACTAATATTGCATTAACACAGATTAGGCCTAGTCCTGAACTAAAAATACAATTTCGGTAGAGATTTTCCATTGTCCGCCACAGTGAATGCTCATAACACCCATAAACACATAAATAGTTCCAATGGATTTTCCACCATTCATTTTTCACATCGTGAATATTACAAAAAAAGCTTACCTTAACGTGACATTTTTGATAGCCATGTAATTCTCTCTTGGTCAAGGTGAGTTTTCTCAACATTATTCACCTCAATTTACTTGCAAAAATGTGCAATGCTAATTATTGCTAAAAATGACCTTGTCCAGAGAGATTTGCGAATTAAAACATCACACCAGGGTAAACCGAGATGAAACACAAACCGACATGAAACAAAATCCCAGATGGAAAAATGAATGGTGGAAAAAACGATTGGAACCATTTCCGGGGTTTATGACTCATACATGCTCTACAAATTCAGAACTAGGTTTTAGCTTAATCCGTGTCTGGAAAACTGGTTAGATGTGTTCAAAAAGAGAAGGGCTGTCATCATTGTGCCATGTAGTGGCACTGGGTTTACACCAATCCAACACAGAAAGGTTATTTGTAACATACTTAATTAAAAACATTTTGGAAGGAAAACTATTTAACTCATATTGTAAGTAACTATAGGTCATATTTCATATACATCTGGGAACACTGGACAGTTACTTTAATCCCCTTGGGCAATAGTGGGAGTTGCAAAATCGTCATCTAGCCACAGATTTTACTACTCCTTACAGGAAGTATGGTTGCCAGGCAAGTTCCACTCACCAAGGCATAAGGTAAACCATCTGGAAGACGTGTATGGTCAAAGCAGCAGAGAAACTTCAGCGAGCTATTCCTAAAATCCAACTTTCAGCATTTGTTTTGAAGCCGCTTGCACGTAAATAAATAAACTAATATCCTGCTGCAAAAATGTCTGTCGCAGGCTTCAAGAAACAATTTTATAAAGCCAGCCAGGTCAGTGAACAACAACTATTTTACTTCGGCTAACGTTAGCTTGCTAGCGGTAGCTTTACTTATGCAAAAGCTATTAATGTTATTTTTTTACGAGGAAATATGTGACCCAAATGTTTATCTAAATTATTCAACTTTTAATTTAGTCTAATGGATAACTTCGGTGGACGGGTAAAGTCCTCGCAAAGTTAAATCGGCATAGCGCCGGTTAGTTGAGTATGTTAGTTAGCTACTGTTAGCAGCTAACTAGATGTCAGTTCAGCACGGTTTAGAAACTCTTGACTGTGCAGTTACTTTGTCGCGTCGTTATGCGATTGACACAATGTTTAAATTTGCTACGGCTAGCTTACTACAATGTTTCAATTTGCCATTTTAAAAAAACGCGTTTGAAAACAGCGCCATTGCAGCGATGTCATTATATGTTTGCATAGCTAGCTAGTGAGTTTCGTATCAGAATGTTGACTCGACTCAATTTAAATACCCCCCCCCATTCTCTGCTAAATATTCAGCCACTCTCTCCTGACATACATCTTGGCCTGGGTTTACGGACAGATTTCCATTGGAGGGATGGGTAAAGCAGGGTAGACTAGAGGCGAATTAAACTAGCTGTGTGAGTGAACGAGACATTAAACCTTTTTATCTGAGCTCAACCAACAAGTGTGTGTCGGGATGATGTCTTGGACATTTTATTATAATAGCTAAATATATTGGTAAAACTACAGATGCTTATCTGTACAGCCTGCATTGCTATATCAATTGTCATGACTACAGAGAATGCACCTCTGACTGAAGTTACCATCATGTGTCCGTTTGTTGGGAGGGATGGAGGGAAGTAGTGTTTCTGGATGGAGAGGGACATTCCATTCCTTCTAGACTAGAGGTCGACAAATTATGATTTTTCAACGCCAATACCGATAAGGATTATTGGAGGACCAAAAAAGCTGATACCGATTATTATTATTAATAATAAAATAAAAATCACAGGTATTTGTAATAATGACAAATGCAACAATATGAACACTTATTTTAACTTAATATAATACGTCAAAATCAATTTAGCCTCAAATCAATAATGAAACATGTTCAATTTGGTTTAAATCATGCAAAAATAAAGTGTTGGAGAAGAAAGTAAAAGTGAAATATGTGCCATGTAAGAAAGCTAACGTTTAAGTTCCTTGCTCAGAACATGAGAATATATGAAAGCTGGTGGTTCCTTTTAACATGAGTCTTCAATATTCCCAGGTAAGAAGTTTTAGGTTGTAGTTTATTATAGGAATTATAAGACTATTTACCTCTATACCATTTGTATTTCATTAACCTTTGACTATTGGATGTTCTTATAGGCACTTTAGTATTGCTAGTGTAACAGTATAGCTTCCGTCCCTCTCCTCGCTCCTCCCTGGGCTCGAACCAGAAACACAGCGACAACATTCACCCTCGAAGCGTCGCTACCCATGCATAGCAAGGGAAACAACCACAGACTCAGAGCGAGTGACGTTTGAAACGCTATTAGCGTGCGCTAACTAGCCAGCCATTTAACTTCGGTTACACCAGCCTCATTTTGGGAGTTGATAGGTCATAAAGTCATAAAATTCAAGTGGCCGAAAGTGCTGTTTGAATTCATGTTTATGCGCCTGCTTCTGCCTACCACTGCTCAGTCAGATACTTAGATACTTGTATGCTTGTATGATCAGTCAGATTATACGCAGCGCAGGACACGCTAGATAATATCTAGTAATATCATCAACCATGTGTAGTTATGATTGATTGATTGTTTTTTATAAGATAAGTTTAATGCTAGGTAGTAACTTACCTTGGCTTACTGCATTCGCATAACAGGCAGTCTCCTTGTGGAGTGCAACAAGAGGCAGGTCGTTATTGCGTTGGACTAGTTAACTGTAAGGTTGCAAGATTGGATCCCCCGAGCTGACAAGGGGAAAATCTGTCATTCTGCCCCTGAACGAGGCAGTTAACTCACCGCTCCTAGGCCGTCATTGAAAATAAGAATGTGTTCTTAACTGACTTGCCTAGTTAAATAAAGGTGTTTAAAAAAAAGGGCAAAATCAGTGTCTAAAAATACCCTAATTTTTTCGCCATTCCGATTAATCGGTCAACCTCTATTCCAGACCCACCACACTGTTGTTCTCTCTACAAACTATTCCCTTCCCCCTCTACCATTCCCTTCATCTGTCCATCTCCATGACAAATGATCTTGTAGTTGGAGTGATAGTGCTAATTTGCATATGGATGGGGATGATTGGTAACCATGATTGACTCCATGGGTCTACCAGCCATAACACGTGAATTCCTCACTCACGCGCTATGAGTAGCACGGTCTCTACTTGCCAGATACAACATGCCCTTTTGTGGAATTTAGTGTGTGATGTAGTTGTCACACTAAAAATAGCACTTATCTAATAATACGTTTGTTATTGAACGGATATGAAACGCATTGTAGCCCTTGCCGATACGAACAGAATCTGCATTTGGCATCAAGGGAAATAACTACAGAACAGTTTGTATAGTCCTAAGGAAGTAATCTGACAGCTTTGAGAGAGAGAAACTGTTGAAATGGGCCTATTAGGTTTTTGTAAATACACTTTTGAGGCCCTCCATAAATACTGCTGTAACACAATGTGTTTGTGTGTATGTGTGTGAACTGGAATGGCCTCTGACTGTACCACTCACCTCTACAGCATATCCTAGTCTCAGACAGGTCATTTTGCATAGACACCAATTAGGCTGGGCCTAGTCACCCTCAAGCCCCTGTCATTTAAATGTCCCATGAGTGTGCAGAGACTCAGGCGTACCCTTATTATGAGGCCATCTGCTATGTTATAGGGGCCTGTTTTGGAAATACGAGTGCAGTCTGTTGTAGTGTTGTCACGATTAAGGTTGGGTGATATTTGGGATACCTCTTCTATGATATTCTGCTCCAAATATCACAATATCCAATATAACTGTTTAGCCACGTTAATGACAATGTTTCCGGACTGCAATTGTTGTGCTTATTTACAATATTATAGTCCTATTCACATGGTGAAAAAATAGGGCTTTGTTGTGATGTGGCTATCATTAATGTGATGAATGCTATTCATCGAATAATTATCTACTACGTTTAATTATTACTCAATTACATTTACCATGTAACAGTTAACTCATTAGGATTTTGGGGCACCACGGGAAAAGTTTAACTCAGGAATATATCGATATCATACCAGTCATTAATCAATAATTTCCTCATATCACTCATTCTGAATGTTGTTGACTTTGTAAATATGGACGAACCCTAAACTAAGTGATGAATCAGCGTAACACAAATTTGCTTAATTATGTATTTACTAACTAAATAATACATACATAAACACACACGGTATAGGTTATTGATTACTAACATAATGCAATGAAAACAGTCCCTAGTGGACTAACCCGATATGACGGCTTGTTACACAATTGAAAGGGGGTGGGGAAAGAAAGAACGGGAGATAGAGTGGACTTATCGTACATACATTTGGAAACTACGCTCACTGTAAGTATGAATATTTAGCACCCTAACAACCGCTCATTCGGATTAGAAATGCAACATATACTTACTCGTAGATGTCGTTCTCTGCCGTCTCTCTGAAACCACTCGGTCTGTTTATGGCAAGTAATTTGATGTAAGTCTCTTGTTGTCCACCAGAGGTCACAATGGTCTTAGTTGTAGGCTTATTTTGTTCTGGAGTGTTATTAGAATGGATACATCAGAGGTGTACCACACGGTGGTGAAAGGGATCTGTGTTCCCTCCCGTCTTTGGTCAATTGTCCTAGACTACTTTATATACCAGCTGCAGACTGGGAATGTTTGGTCTTTTATTTATTTATTTATTTTTTATTTCACCTTTATTTAACCAGGTAGGCAAGTTGAGAACAAGTTCTCATTTACAATTGCGACCTGGCCAAGATAAAGCAAAGCAGTTCAACACATACAACGACACAGAGTTACACATGGAGTAAAACATGGGCTCGAACCAGGAACACATCGATAACAGCCACACTCGAAGCGTCGTTACCCATCGCTCCACAAAAGCCGCGGCCCTTGCAGAGCAAGGGGAATAACTACTCCAAATCTAAAAGCGAGTGACGTTTGAAACAGTATTAGCGCACACCCAGCTAACTAGCTAGCCATTTCACATTGGTTACACCAGCCATAAGGCTGATAGGCTTGAAGTCATAAACAGCGCTGTGCTTGCGAAGAGTTGCTGGCAAAACGCACAAAAGTGCTGTTTCAATGAATGCTTACGAGTCTGCTGCTGCCTACCGCTCAGTCAGACTGCTCTATCAATCAGACTTAATTATAACATAATAACACACAGAAATACGAGCCTTTGGTCATTAATATGATCAAATCATTTTGAAAACAAAACATTTTTCAGTGAAATACGGAAAGGTTCAGTATTTTATCTAACGGGTGGCATTTCTAAGTCTAAATATTCTTGTTACATTGCACAACCATCAACTATGTCATAATTACGTAAATTTCTGGCAAATTAGTTCGCAAAGAGCCAGGCAGCCCAAACTGTTGCATATACCCTGACTCTGCGTGCAATGAACGCTAGAGAAATTATACAATTTCACCTGGTTAATATTGCCTGCTAAACTGGATTAGTAGTTATAACTAGTGATTATGATTGTTTTTTATAAGATAAGTTTAATACTAGCTAGCAATTTACCTTGGCTTCTACTGCATTCACGTAACAGGCAGGCTACTCGTGGAGTGCAATGGTTAGAGCGTTGGACTAGTTAACTGTGTGGTTGCAAGATTGTGAAACCCCTGAGCTGACAAGGTGAAAATGTGTCATTCTGCCCCTGAACAAGGCAGTTAACCCACAGTTCCTAGGCAGTCATTGAAAATAAGAATGAGTTCTTAACTGACTTGCCTAGTTAAATAAAAGGTATTAAAACCTTTTTTTTTATAATCGTAAATCGGGGCCCAAAAATACCGATTTCCGATTGTTATGAAAACATGAAATCGACCCTAATTAATCGGACATTCCGATTAATCGGTCGACCTCTAGTGTGGACCAAGTCCTCACATTCTCTGGTCTGTATTTAAATTCTCAGCAAACTCTGGCCTTGGAGGGTGTTCTGTCCTGTTGACACAATGTCTGTGCTCACATGAGCGTGGTTACTGACTGGGCCCAGGTTTAAAGGAAAAGCCATTATCTAATTTAAAGGCTAAAATCACGCTTCTATCATTTCAAAAGTGTTCTTATACGTAATTTATTTTATACAACATTTAGATGCAAACCTGATAACTAGGACGTGTACACTTTCAGAGTTACAGTTATCTTGTTATACAGTCTTTCTGATCATTTTAATGACATCACAAAATAGACATTTTCCTTATTCCATCCCCAATGTTTGAATGTGGAAATATAATGTCCCGGTGTCTGATGTTGAAGTTTTGGCAACAGTCTCTCTCTATACACAGCACATTCCTTTGTTCAATACTGCAGGGCAAGAGAGAGAAAGTTTACGACCTGCGTTAAGTCATAAAACCTGCCCAACTCCCCCCTTCCTCTCTGGTGGGAGGGGGGTCTGGCTATCTGTCAGCCTTGTGCCGAGCTGATCTGGCGCCTTTGATCCTTACTAAGGAGAGAGTCATGACAGCTTAGTTCATCAATTTAGATGTCATTTTCAACATATTGATACAGCATAACTGATAAAACTGCCTCATTTTGGTGAGTACATTTCAAATAGAGTATAGTTTTACACTTCACGATATATCGTCAATGTCAAATATCACGATATTCTATTGAATCACATATCGGCCCAACCCTAGTCACGATACCCAAATTTTAGTATCACTACTTTATACCAGGGGTATTCAACTCTGACCCTACGAGTGCTGGAGCCTGCTGATTGTATGTTCAACATTGATAATTAATTGCACCCACCTGGTGTCCCAGGTCTAAATCAGTCCCTGATTTAGAAGGCAGCACTGGGGGGGAAAACACAGTGGAACAGGCTTTGAGGTCCAGAGTTGAGTTTGAGGGCTCTATACTATCACGATACTGCAGAAGGAGAAAAAAACTAAGTGGGGAGATGGACTGATTTTTCTTTTTTTTGTGGGGGGAGATTTGCTTTCAAAATTTCACTTTTTAAAAATTTATAGAGCATCCAATGCTTCTGTTTTTTAAAGTCCACAACCATGCTGAAATCACATAGGATACCATTTTTGAGGTTTGGTAAAACTCTAAATATTGATTTGATTGTAGTTAGCCATTATTTCAAGTGCTCCTGTACCTAGGGCTGTTTTTGTTTAGCTGTGTTTCTTTACCTCACATGGAGTTTGCAAAAAAAAAAGGCCCACTTGATTGATGCAAATTATCCTGATTCTGCCAGGTAGATGTATGCTAGTTTGTACTTAACTTGAGAAGGTTTTTGGATAGCCTTTCCATCTACCAGAAAACGGTTATCATTAGCATTCCTAATGGCTACACAAGCTGGTAGACATACTCACACCGCTAACACACACAGACTTCGGGGGAATACGAATCACTGATGCGTTCTGTTCATGTCTTATGATAACTTTGGGAAAATGTGTTGCTTTTCTAATTAGTTCAGTATATTTAGTTAGCTTTTTTACATTGCACATATTGCACTTTTACTTGTCCAACACTTTTTTTTTGCATTATTTACACAATTGAACATGTTTCATTATTTATTTGAGGCTAAATGGATTTATTGATGTATTATATTAAGTTAAAATAAGTGTTAATTCAGTATTGTTGTAATTCGGGGATACGAATCACTGATGCATTCTGTTCATGAGAAAATGTGTTGCTTTTCTAATTAGTTCAGTATATTTAGTTGATTTCCGAACGTGAGACACGTTTGATAGACATTCTGATACCGGATCGTTCTTAATGTTGTAGTATTCGAAAAAGCTCTGAAGTATTGGTACTAGAGGTCGACCAATTAATCGGAATGGCCGATTTAATTATGGCCGATTTCAAGTTTTCATAACAATCAGAAATCGGTATTTTTGGACGCTGATTTTGCCGATTTTAATATATATAGATTTTTTTTTAAAGATATATATATATATAGTCCGTTTGTCTGTTGGTGTTTTACTTACCCTGTATCTGGTGGGGTGACTTGTTCGCTTGTGGGTGTGGGCCATGGTGTGTTTCGTAAATCTCGCTACGCAGCAGTAGTGCCCAAATCGGATTCCTGGGTCGTTATTTTTACCAGGAGAACCGATCAGGTCAACAGCCTGCCGATTAAACAGACACACACACACACACAGTCACTTCCACACACACACTCACATGCAAAGTGTTATGCACGTACAATACAACGTCAGTAACAGTCTGTTGGAAAACACGCATATACAGACACTCTTGCGCTTCCTCTTCTCTCTCTGACACAGTTCAAGCTCATTTGTTAGTCACGGTCAACATGAACTTGAAATTATGTAATGTCAAATTTCAATGCCTGTGACATTGAAAACCAATACATAATTGCTTCATTTTGTGTCACTGAACTCCATACATTAGTCTGTTCCATTTCATAATATTGACTCTACTGTCATATGAGGAATTATTTTGAGTTGGCTCTTGGCAACATATGTTGATCATTTTGCTGCTGGGGTTTTAATATTAGCAGCCTACTTGTTGCTACATCTTGAACCGCAGATCATGGAATTGGCTATGGCAGCATTAATGCACGGAGGGAGAACCTGCAAAATGGCTGGTGCTCATCATGTGATCGTACACCAGAGAGATGTGTTGATAACATGAACAAAAGCACCAGAAATATGTTCCCACTCCCAGGCAGGCCCACCCCCAGTCCGACATGTTATGTCATATAGCATCATGTGGATTACAGCTATCAGTAGCTGAAACCTGGCCACTGAGCATGTAATGTGACAGCATTGAACACGCCAGGTTATGCGACTATGGTAACTGCAACAGTTATTGCACTTCAGGTGCAACTTGTTTCACGATTTATGGCAACAGCTGAAGCAGGAATGAAGCAGGCGTACGGTCTTTGAGAGTGTATTGCACACTGATGGGCAGGTTATTTAGGTTGGTGAGTAGTTACTAGTTGATATGTTTTAATCAGTGGTGTAAAACTTTTGGAATGGAGCGAAAGCCTGCATACACTGGGTCTCCATGACTTAGATGAAAGAACACTGCTAATGTAAAGACTGGTTGACTAACCCATCTGCTGTGTGCATGTAGTGAGATAAATGCCCTGGAGACAGCTGCACTGAGTCACATGGTGGAGGAATATTCAAAAAAAGTGATTTTTACCTGCCAATCAACCAAAAGCTTCTGGTGATTGTGTGCACATGGGTGTGTCTGTGTGTGTGAGAACGTCTCTGTCTGAAAGTGTTCCTGTCTGTCGGTGACTTGTGGGGCCTGTTCTGGTGACTTTTTAAAAGGACATTCTACCCCAAAATGAATTCAAATAAAATTATGCTGACAGCAAATTTTATTTTTTATTAAACCACGTTTTTTATGTATTTTTTTGTTTTGTTGGGGGTGGAGTTACAGGTACATTATCCCTTTAAATGTTAACGTTTATAAAACATGTACCCATAGGCTGCCACTCAAAAGAAAGAACAAAAAAACTGGCAAGAAATAAATATAGTAAGAAAAATACTAAAAACAAAGTGGTCATCAGTGTGCTCATCGTCCTTACCAGGGTCTTGACCTGACTGCAGTTCGGAGTCGTAACTGACTTCAGTGGGCCAATGCTCACCTTCGATGGCCACTGGCACACTGGACAAGTGTGCTCTTCACTGATCAATCCTGGTTTCAACTGTACCGGGCAAATGGCAGACGGCGTGTATGGCTCGTGTGAGCGAGCGGTTTGCTGATGTCAACATTGTAAACAGAGTGCCCCATGGTGGAGTTATGGTATGGGCAGGAATATGCTACAGAAAACGAACACAATTGCATTTTATCAATGGCAATTTGAATGTACAGAGATACCATGATGAGATCCCATTGTCGTGCCGTTCATCTACCACCATTACCTCATGTTACAGCATAATAATGCACCGCCCCATGTCGCAAGGATCTGTACACAATTCCTGGAAACTGAAAATGGCCCAGTTCTTCCATGACCTGGATACTCACCAGACATGTCACCCATTTGAGCATGTTTGGGATGCTCTGGATCAACGTGTACGACAGCGTGTTCCAGTTTCTGCCAATATCCAGCAACTTTGCACAGCGATTTGAAGAGGAGTGGGACAACATTCCACAGGCCACAATCAACAGCCTGATCAACTCTAAGCAAAGGAGATGTTACGCTGCATGAGACAAATGGTGGTCACACCACATAAAGACTGGTTTTCTGATCCATGCCTCTACCTTTTTTTCTAAGGTATTGCTGACTAATAGATGCATAACTGTATTCCCGGGCTTGTGAAAATCCATAGATTAGGGCTTAATCAAATTATTTCAATTGACTGATTTCCTTTTTATATGAACTGTAATTCAGTAAAATCTTTGAAATAGTAGCATATAGAGGTGAAATGTTGCATTGACCATGTTCAGTGTAGACTTTCACTGCTAGGAGTAGACATGTCCTGTAATGAACCAGCAGAGACTGGAGAAGAGCAAACTTTCTCCATCACATGGGCAATACCACGTTTCACTTCTGTATGCTACTATTCTGTCTGAATTAGGCCTGCTTTGTTGTGATTGAAAATTCCCGTGCAGAATGGATGTGAAAGAGACTTGTAGTCAACTTATTATTCTCCTCCCTTGTCCTTTTGTAGATGGTGAGTGAGAAGGTGGGGGGTGCAGAAGGAACCAAGCTGGATGAAGACTTCAAAGATTTGGAGAAGGTAAGGGCTCTTTCTCCTTAACAAAACGACCCTCCTGTACTACAAACAACCGTTTTTGTTAAAGGAAGTTGTACATAATTGTCTTACCCTTTCTCTCCTCCCCACAGAGGGCAGATGTTACCAGCAAAGCGGTGGTGGATCTAATCTCTAAAACCTCTGAGTACCTGCAGCCCAACCCAGCGTCCAGGGCCAAGCTGACCATGCTGAACACAGTGTCTAAGATCCGGGGCCAGGTGAAGAGCCCTGGCTACCCCCAGGCTGAGGGGCTGCTGGGGGAGAGCATGGCCAAGTTCGGACGAGAGATGGGAGAGGACACCAACTTTGGTAAGAAAGAAATTGGTTTCATAAATCGCCATAAGTTTTTTTATTTTAGCCTTTGCCCCTCAAAATACAGAATTCCAGGTGTGTGTGTATGTATGAAGTAATGACCACTCAAAACAGTACTCAATAGAAGAACATTGTCCTTTGTGGCAGTTGAGTGGATTGTGTACCCACTCATGTAAATGTTTGTCCTGTAGGTGGGGCCCTGGTGGACGTGGGCGAGTCCATGAAGAGGCTGGCCGAAGTCAAGGACTCTCTGGATATCGACGTCAAGCAAAACTTTATCGACCCACTGCAGGCCGTCGTCGACAAGGACATCAAAGATATCCAGGTACAGATCTAGAATGAGTGATTCTCAACTCTACCCCAATGTTACACATTTTTGTTCTAATCCTGCAAAATCAACTAAGGGAGGGCTCTCTGCTTCTCCCTGCCCAGCATCATCTGAAGAAGCTGGAGGGCAGGCGTCTGGACTACGACTATAAGAAGAAGCGGCAGGGGAAGATTCCAGACGAGGAGCTGAGATCGGCCCTGGAGAAGTTCCACGAGTCCAAAGAGCTGGCTGAGAGCTCCATGCACAACCTGCTGGAGACTGACGTGAGTCATCAAATTGTATTAGTCACATGCGCCGAATACTACAGGTGTAGTAGACCTTAGAGTGAAACGCTTACTTACAAACCACTAACCAACAATGCAGTTAAAGAAAATATGCATAAGAAATAAAAAGAAACAAGTAAAGGGCAGCAGTAAAATATATATACATATACAGGGGGGTACCGGTACAGAGTCAATGTGCGGGGGCACTGGTTAGTCGAGGTAATTAAGGTAATCTGTACATGTAGATAGAGTGATTATGCATAGATAATAACAGAGTAGCAGTGGCGTAAAAATGCACGCATGACTGTAAGTCGCTTTGGATAAATGTCTGCTAAATTATATACAGGTAACTGCCAAAATAATGGAAACACTTTTGTAAATTAGGGATACAAAATATATTGAAAACAGGTGCCTCCACACAGGTTTGGTTCCAGAGTTAATTAACCAATTAACTTCCCATCATGCTTAGGGTCATGTATAAAAATGCTCGATAGGCCATTATTTTGGCTATATTTTGGCTTCCACATAGGATGACAAAGCCCCCATCCACAGGGCACGAGTTGTCACGTAATGGTTTGATGAGCATGAAAACGATATAAACCATATGCCATGACCATCTCAGTCACCGGATCTCAACCCAATTGAACACTTATGGGACAACCAAATTATTGAATTTCTAGTGGAAGAATGGTTTCGCATCTCTCCGATAGTTCAAGACACTTGTAGAATCTATGCCCAGGTGCATTGAAGCTGTGCTGTTTTTTTTATGCATGCCAGTAAGGTCACAACACTAAACATTGCATTATAACGGTGACAAACTATGCCCACGAACTGTTAGGGCCTACATAAACCTGTCCCAACAGCAGAGCTTTATTTTAAGCACCATGTAGTGAATCCTTACCAGCGAAACAGTTCATTCTGCCTCATTTACTGCCTTTTTTTCAAACATAGCTGATATGGCTGACTTGCTTAAACAAATGTGGTTTCTACTGACAATTGAGATGTACAAACTATGGCATAAGGGAACGATGAGCGGAAAAGAGGCCATCCGTAATTTCGATTTAAGACTATGAGAGAGCTAGGACTGACGTAATCAATATAACTGTTTGTTTAGCACTTTTGAAATGTACAGTGACAGAATTCAGAACATGGGCTGTCCTTAGTATTCTCCCTGTACACCAAGTCAGAACTGTGGGATAAATAAAGGGAGCATATAAGCAGACAATAAATGCTCTTACAATATTCAACAATATTTCTGTAAAACAGGCAATAGGCTACATGTGCACCACCAAGTCAAAACAGTAAGGGGAAAGGGACCAAATTATTAGGGTGAGGCACATGGGCTACTAACGGCTTACTACACAACATACACTTCGTATTACTTCCTTAGCTATGGGGGGAGTTCCCAGTTGTCTTGAACTCACTGAAGTCAGAAGGATTGAAACGTTGGACCACCACACACCCTCTCCATCGAATAGCAGGCAGGGGAAGGAAAATAGTCATTGCCATGCAATGCTTGCAGTTAGCCACGGATTCCTTCATAACCATTCATTGTTGAATTTGCAATTTCCAACTGGTTGTATAATGTTTATAGCCGAATAGCACGGATAGATAAAACCTATCAATTCACTTCATATGACAAGGATTGAAGAGGATTTGCCGGTAGATTGTCGATGTGATTCATGACTGCTTGTCTGGCTTGATAGCTAATATTTTGAAAGTATGATGTCGACATGAGTCCAATCAAAGCTACGGTAGACATAACATGATTTGACATCATTTTATTTGTGGTCAATGACCTTCAGCATTCTTGGATGGACACTTCTAATGTAAATCTATCGCAGCACCCAAGGGGCTTGGAACTTTCTAGCTCTCCCTGTAGATTTTGCGGTGACGTAGTGTCCCCATAAGTAAAGAAGATTACCAACCCCTACGCTCTGTATTTTCCACTGGCTGCCCCACCACCACACTGAGCTAGGCTGAAACGCCTGCATTTTGGAGCTTCCTTACTCAAGAAAGCAAAAAATAGATAATGTTTGTATGCGGCTTTATTATCTCAATTATTATATTTTTTTACATAGTTTGCAAAATGATAAGTGACACGTAGTAATGCCAAAATAACATGCAAAACACACGTGTGTGTGTGTATGTATGTATGTATGTATGTATGTATGTATGTATGTATGTATGTATGTATGTATGTATGTATGTATGTATGTATGTATGTATGTATGTATGTATGTATGTATGTATGTATGTATGTATGTATGTATGTATGTATGTATGTATGTATGTATGTATGTATGTATGTATGTATGTATGTATATATGTATATATTAGCTAAACAGGTGGCTGTCTGCCCCACCTGACCTGAATGATGGGTCGCCACTGCCTGTATACTATATATAGTGCTCCTTACAAATGAATTGGTCGTAAAGTGCTCCCTTAACAGAAACATACAGTATGTGCCTAAACTTCTCAATAGCAAGTATAAACAGTGACAAGGAATAAAGGGAGCCTATTTTCCATTGGTTGTCTGGGTAGAAGGTCAGAGCTAGTATGATCGTCATGCCATATGAGGTTTCATACTCCCAAGCCATAATACCCTATCGCTAGCATTAGCACTAGATTTGGCATCAAGGTTAGCAATTAGCCTTGATGAGTATTTCAGGACCAGAATGCAGTCCGCTTGCCACGACTACATAGCTGGCAAGTGGAACAGTTAAGTCATGTCACAGCAATGTTGGTACTAGCAACTGAGAACATGTCTAACCTGTCTGATGGCCTGGGGCCTCATTTATAAATGTTGCGTATGTATAAAATATACCCCAAAACATGCATGCACCAGTTTTCCCACAAAAGTTTACATTTATTAAAACTGAACTTGGCGTAAGAATGTGCTTCACTCCACGCAAACTTTAGACCATGTTTACACACATTTTCTAGTGGTTGAAGTTTTGTATTGCGTGCAAATGGGGGATGAATAAAAAACAAGATGCAGCCATTGGCAGTTAGTAGGCCTAAGAGTGAAAATCTGTGTATAAAAATAACCTACCTAAAATAATTAGACATAGGAAGTAGTTTCCTACTTATTTTATTTTCATTGCAGAATAAATTCCTCACATTCTGCCCGTGATGGATCCCCGAAGTAGCCATACAACATGACCATGCACATCTCTGATTTAATTGGGCCAAGTAGCTTAGTAAATAGAGGCTATTTCAAGCTTTGCTGTTGCCTATGCCATCCCATTGGCAGCACGGTTTATAACAGAATCAAGTTGAATTTAACAGGTGAACAGACAGTTGATGTCACGACTTCTGCCGAAGTCGTTGCCTCTCCTTGTTCGGGCGGTGCTCGGCGTTCGACGTCACCGGTCTTCTAGCCATCATTGATCCATTTTTCATTTTCCATTGGTTTTGTCTTGTCTTCCCACACACCTGTTTTCAATCCCATTCATTACCTGTTGTGTATTTAACCCTCTATTTCCGCTCATGTCTTTGTCAGAGATTGTTTATTTGTCAGTGTAGAGTTTTTGTTGTATAGGTGCGCGACGGGTCTTCGTACCCATATTTGTTTGTTCTTTTCCTGTTTAGTGTTATGGAGCATGTTACTATGACATTATTAAAAGACTCCATTTTACACTCCGTTTGACTCTCCTGCGCCTGACTTCCCTGCCACCTATACACATTTCCCTCAAGTTGATCTTTTACATTGAAGTACAGTGCCTTCGGAAAGTATTCAGACCCCTTGACCTTTTCTATGTTTTGTTATGTTACAGCCTTATTCTAAAATGGATTAAATAAAAATACATTTACATAAGTATTCAGTCCCTTTACTCTGTACTTTGTTGAAGCACCTTTGGCAGCGGTTACGACATCGAGTCTTCTTGGGTATGACGCTACAAGCTTTGCACACCTCTATTTGGGGAGTTTCTCCCATTCTTCTGGGCTCAAGCTCTGTCAGTTTGGATGGGGAGCGTTGCTGCACAGCTATTTTCAGGTCTCTCCAGAGATGTTCGATCGGGTTCAAGTCTGGGCTCTGGCTGGGCCACTCAAGGATGTTCAGAGACTTGTCCCGAAGCCACTCCTGCGTTGTCTTGACTGTGTGCTTAGGGTCGTTTTCCTATTGGAAGGTGAACGTTCGCCCCAGTCTGAGGTCCTGAGTGCTCTGGAACAGGTTTTCATCAAGGATCTCGCTGTACTTTGCGCCGTAAATCGATCCTGACTGGTCTCCCAGTCCCTGCCACTGAAAAACATCCCCACAGCATGCTGCTG
Source organism: Oncorhynchus gorbuscha (assembly GCF_021184085.1). Lineage (NCBI taxonomy): Eukaryota > Metazoa > Chordata > Actinopteri > Salmoniformes > Salmonidae > Oncorhynchus > Oncorhynchus gorbuscha. The sequence continues at coordinate 34,773,091 of NC_060180.1, read as the reverse complement.
CCGCAACCATGGTTCACCATAGGGATGGTGCCAGGTTTTGTTTTTTCTCAAGGTGACGCTTGTCATTCAGGCCAACGAGTTCAATCTTGGTTTCATCAGACCAGATAATCTTGTTTCTCATGTTCTGAGAGTCCTTTAGGTGCCTTTTGGCAAACTCCAAGTGGGCTGTCATGTGCCTTTTTACTGAGGAGTGGCTCCACAGAGGAACTCTGGAGCCCTGTCAGTGACCTTCGGTTTTTGGCCTGACCAAGGCCTTTCTCCCCCAACTGCTCAGTTTGTCTGGGCGGCTAGTTCCAAACTTCTTCAATTTAAGAATGATGGAGGCCACTGTGTTCTTGGGGACCTTCAATGCTGCAGACATTTTTTGGTACCCTTCCCCATATCTGTGCCTCGTAACAATCCTGTCTCTGAGCACTACAGACAATTACTTCGACCTCATGGCTTGGTTTTTGCTCTGACATGCACTATCAACTATGGGACCTTTTTATATAGACCGGTGTGTGCCTTTACAAATAATGTCCAATCAATTGAATTTGCCACAGGTGGACTCCAATCAAGTTGTAAAAGCATCTGAAGGATGATCAATGGAAACTGGATGCACCTGTGCTCAATTTAGTGTGTCACAGAAAAGGGTCTGAATTACTTACCACCCCTAATGCCAAGAGCAAAGCGGTCATCAAGGCAAAGGGTGGCTACTTTGAAGAATCTAAAATATATTTAGATTTGTTTAACACTTTTTTGTTTTGTTTTTTTGGTTACTACCGTAATTGCTGGACTATTAAGCGCACCTGAATATAACCTCACCCACTGAATTATAAAAAATATGTATTTTGTAAATAAATAAGCCGCACATGTCTGTAAGCCGCAGGTGCCTACCGGTACATTGAAACAAATGAACTTGGTCACTATCTTCCTCCTCCTGTGCACTGAAACCACCTGAAGTCATCTCCTTCGGTGTCGGAGTTGAATAGCCTCAGAATTGCTTCATCCGATGTTGGATCGTTTTCATTGTCGCTCTCATCACTTTCATCCGGAGGCAAATACCCCGCTGAGCTCATGCTGCCCCTTCAACACGCAGCAGTTCAGCCTTTCGAAACCTGTTGATGATAGTGGATTTTTTGACAATGCTCCACGCTGTCAGGACCCACTGGCAGACTTGACCATAAGTTGCTCTTCGCATGCGGCCCGTTTTAGTGAAGGATTTCTCCCCACTTGTCATCCAAGCCTCCCACTGAACAAGGAGCGCCACCTTAAATGCACGATTTACACTGATGTCGAGTGGCTGCAAATACTTTGGGCCATCTGCTTTCGTTGTCTTTTTGCACTGAGTCAGTTCCTCGCGCTGCTGTTTCCAACGTCTTATCATCGACTCATTAAGGCCAAGCTCCCGTGCAGCAGCTCTATTTCCTTTTCCAACAGCCAGATCGATCGCCTTCGACTTGAAAGCTGCATCATATGCATTTCTCCGTGTCTTTGCCATGATGAGGGTGACAAAATTACTACCGTAATCAGAATGATGGGAAGTTTGAGCGCGCTCGATTTACGTCACATTATGTGACGGTGCTCAGTTTTCTGACGGCATTAATCTTGTGAAAGCGGGAAAAATCCATAAATTAGCCGCGTCATTGTATAAACCGCGAGGTTCAAAGCGTGGGAATAAAGTAGCGGCTTATAGTCTGGAAATTACGGTACATGATTCCATATGTGTTATTTCATAGTTTTGATGTCTTCACTATTATTCTACAATGTAGAAAATAGTAAAAATAGTACAAATAAAGAAACCCTGGAATGAGTACTGGTACTGTGTTATTTTTTATTTAGTGCAGTCTGACATTGAGATTCTTGATAAACATGAGCAATAAGGACGATGAAGTAAATCATTGAAATACTGAGCTTTATTGTATATTCAAAACAATTACCATTGTGGATTACCACAGTGGAGGGTAGCATGTCTTGGGGGGTATGATCTTTCAGTAACTGCCAAAATAAAGGAAAAACCCACCGTGTTTCAATGCCACTTTTGGTTACTGTATGACTCCATGTCTTATTTCATTGTTTTCATGTCTTCACTATTATTCTACAATTTAGAAAAAAGTCCAAATAAAGAAACTCTGGAATGAGTAGGTGTGTCCAAACTTTAGACTGTTTTATATATATATATATGAGTCAGTTCCTCGCACTGCTGTTTCCAACGTATAGAAATATGCAAAAATATCTAAACCTGTTTTCGCTCTGTAATTATGGGGTATTGTGTGTAGATTGAGGATAAAAAATTTAAAAATCCATATTAGAATGGGGCTGTAACAAAATGTGGAAACAGTAAAGGGGTCTAAATACTTTCCGAAGGCACTATGTATGCAACTACTGTAAGTAGCCTACTGTTATGTCAATGTTTTTGAGAAGTTTCAGAACTTGCGGGCAGTCCAGCATATTTAGGATTGGGGTAAAAATCGATCTAAAACATTATTGAATTCAAACGTTCTGCTGACTGATCCACAACAATTAGCGGCAGATTTTATTTTAGAATCTGTCAGTCCCTTTGCCAAATACTGCATAAATGACTGTAAAAGATTAAAGGATTCTGCCAACACCTTCAATGACATTTTGATCAAATTTGCCATTGCTCTTTCTTTTAGAAACTGACGTGGCCTAATTCCAATAGTTCCAGATTATGCAGCAAATAAAGGGTGTTTTCACAATAAAAGGTGAATGGGGGGCGTTTTCCAGGCCGAGTTATAATGCTTGTTCACGTGCGCACGGTTTTAAGACGTGTCTGATTTATTTTTAGACATACGTATTCATTTCAGAAATTGTGCACGCAGAAATTGTGTGAAATTTACGCAACTGTTATAAACGAGGCCCATGTTAGGTATTTACCTTTTGTTCCATCAAGGTATGGAGTGAGTACAACACGTGTTAGAGAGTCAGAAAATAGGCCTTGTGAGGGGAGAGAATGAAGAACAATGAAGCAAACGTGCCTAAGTGTTCCATGGTAATGGCATTTCTTGTCCCGTCCCCCTGTATTATTTCTACATCTGACTGATTTCTGTGCTTGTGTGTAGGTGGAGCAGGTGAGTCAGATGGCTTCTCTGGTGGAGTCCCAGCTGCAGTATCACAAACAGGCCGTGCAGGTTCTGGAGGAGCTGACTGACAAACTCCGAGACCGGTATTTAAGCTCTGTGTGTGTGGACATCTACAATTCAGTTCAAGATGTTTGTGTTGATTGTCACTGTGTGTGTGTGTGTGTGTGTGTGTGTGTGTGTGTGTGTGTGTGTGTGTGTGTATTTCCCTGTTTGCGTGTGTGTGACCGGAGTCATCCCCTCTCCTGTGTGTGTATCAGGGTGAACGAGGCCCAGTCTCGCCCCAGGCGTGAGTACACTCCTAAACCCCAACCCTCCTTTGACTACGGAGAGCCGGAGCACTCAAACGGAGGATACTCCCCCACTGCCAACTCCCCTTCCTACTCATCAGGTAAGATTGGCCCTTAGCTGCGTGTTGTGTGCGTGCTTTTGTCCCTGTCTGTGTGTATCTATTGTCTTACCAGCCCAGAACTGATCTTTCTCTGCATGTATAGCCCCCCTTGTAGAAGTTCCATCCTTCCACAGAACACCGTCCATGAAGAAAAATCTACACTGTCAGTGTGTGTGTGAGTCTGTGAAAGAGTGACACTTAAATGGTATTTTATTGACTCCCTTCGGGAGTTTTTTTTTTTAAATAACATGGAATGGTGTGTGTTGGATGCTTTAACCCTCCCATCCCCTGCATGTCACCACAAAGAGTATATGGTTGGTCACTAACACACACTCCCACGTGCCCCAGCCTCTACAACCACTAAACTAACCCTGTGCACTGGATCTGGTAGCTGGTAACTGTTCCCTTCAGCCCTCTGAACCCAGAGGTTTGGAGGTTTCTGAAGTGTTCTGGTTCCAGAAGTGTTCTTCTCCTGCATCTCCCTCATTTAAACTCTGGAAGTGGTCCTGGTTTGAAAATGCGAACCGTGTTTCAGAAGAATGCAACATTTTTAAGTTTCCTTTTTCTCTTTCCAACACATTCCTCTCCTTCCCTGTCCCCAGGCTCTGAGCCGTGCGCTAAGGCATTATATGACTTCGAGCCGGAGAACGAGGGTGAGCTGGGCTTCCACGAGGGCGACATCATCACGCTGACCAACCGCATCGACGAAAACTGGTTCGAGGGCACACTCCACGGCCAATCAGGATTCTTCCCCAACAACTACGTAGAAGTGGTAGTGCCCCTGTAATGCTCAGAGAGGAGAAGAGGGAGGGAGAGGGAGACGAGAGGGCATCTCAATTGTCTGAAGTGGGTCACTGGTCTAAATAGAAGGAGATCTCGGCATGAGGAAAGTAGCTGAGGAGAGAGGTCACTTTAGATTGAGATTCACCCAAATATGGATGCACAGAAAAAGTGAGGGAGACAGGATAAGGATGCTGATGGAGGCAAAAGTTAGTACAACATTGGGGTTGGGTGTATCTTTGTTTTCATTCTCTATGCACCTGTGCACTTTCTACCCTTTACCTCCCTTACCGGGAGATATGAAGAAGGGGTTCCTAGAGGAGATGTTTGTGTTATTATGCGTGACCTGTACCTATGAACACTACCAGGCTATGCTGTAAGCAGACCTAGGGGGGGGAAACGGCAGTAAAATTGCCTTGATATTGTTGCCTTTAATCACTCATTTACTTTACGTTGTCCTCATTTCTAGGCAGAATTGTTTAAATCTGTTTAATTTTCATGCACACACACCCTTTTCTTTTCTATACAAACACAAGATGTGGAGCGTTAGAGCTCCGTTTTGGCACTTATATGCTGCCCTCTGCTGGTCTGAGTGTTGTACCGTCAGCAGTAGGATGGAGTTGCAATAGATACTGATCCTGTTGCGTGTTTCCTCCCCTAATGGTTTATTTCATGGTCCTTTTTTCAAACTCATAATCTGTCCCATACTTGTAAAATGTGATTGTTCAGCTTGTATGTGGAATAACTAGCCTGATTGCCAGCCTGTTTCTACTGAAGCCAACGTGGCTATTGTCTTGGTAAGGCAACAATATGGGGTTGGGCACCTAGGCTAGTGAATAACTAGTGAATGGTCCTTGGTCCTTTTCTGTTGGCATACACACAGCTCTGCTGGTCAGAGTTGTACTACGTCTCTGAACACTATCTCTGTTTAGTACTGTTACTGCCTCTAGGCTGCCTTTCATAGACTCCGTCTGCAATACCTCTCTGCCTTCCTCTCCTCTGTATCTCTGCCTTACACTAACTTTTACATGGTCTAATTATCAAAAAGGGGACATTTTGCATTTCTCACCCAATGTCCTTAGTTCTGAATGTGTTTTTGTGTTCTGAAACAAATTTGTAGTAATCTGCACCCTGTGACAATAACCCTAGTCTCTGTGCCTGAGGGCTGAAACCAAAGTTTAAAAAATATATATATATTAAATTGCGTGGAGATTGATACCTCAGTGGCCTATAATTGACTTGCTACAGTTAGTCTATGTACAGTCAGTATGGTGTATGTCTGTCAGTATGCATCGCTTGTTGACACGGCTGACAGTGTCTTGGAGAATTATCAGGTTTTCTAGAGTATTTACGTGTCACCCCCAGTGTGTGTGTGTGTGGGAGAGAAAGAGTGGACAGAGTACTGGATATGACCAAACACTAGTGTTTTTCTGGGTGTTACAAACTGTTCCAGTTTCAGTTCCACCTTTAACCCAGAGCCTCATAACTGTAAAGATATGAACTCTACACACAGACAATAACTGGTTCTCCTTGTTATCTCGTTGTTTCACTCATTCATGGCATCCGTGGAACTGGAGCATAATCTTTTATATAGAAATAGCACAGTTTATCCCCTACCCCCACTCTCTGGCTCTCTGCCCCCATTCCTATGCCCCCTTGCCTCCCCTCTCTCACACCTGCCCCTGGTCCCTCCCTATTGTCATCCCTAACCCCCACCCCACTCATCTCCTAATCCTCCCCCTCGAGCCCTGCCTCTCTCCCATCACTACAGAACTCTCCCTCTCTCTCCACTCCTTCCCTAGAACATTTTGGTATGTTCCTGTTATTGTAATGTTTACATGTTTCTCTTGTCTATTATATTTGTTGAGTTGACATGGTTTTGGGTTTAGGGCCTCTGTCAGTGAGTAATGTTTAGGTGCAGGTGCCATGGTCCTTTAGCCTAAGTGAAAATAACTAGGCAGGGGGAAGAGAGGATTATGTTGTGCCAAGTACCTCGTTATACCTGTGTCGATTTAATAATATAACAAAGGGTTCAGTCCACAAAAACTGACAAAAGGTGGTCGTGTGTCGTTGTCAACTATTCTAATGCCACTGGTGAATTATATGTGTATGTTTTTCACACTACATTCGGAGCTGGGGTAAGATCTACCAACCCCCCCCTGCTGGAGTACCATATTATTTAGATATTATGAAAATAAGTATTGTCTTAACTTTATTTTAATATACAGAATCATATTGGAAGGTGTCCTGTGTAAATTGCTAGTAGCCTGCATGTGTCTATAGGTAATGCCTTGGCTTAACGATTTAATGCCTCATTATGAGGCTCTTTTTTTGTTGTTGTAACTGTGACACTAGGGATCGAGGCTTGAACCAATTCAGGGTGATCTTTTTGTATGGATTCTCTCTATATTATCTTTGTATTGTCATAATCTCCTGCGTATTGTATATTTTTGTTATGATGTAAAGGGGAAAGGATGCTGTCCTTTCACTTGTTAAATAAATATAAAGGAAAGTGAAGTGGCCCTCCGTGTGCTGGTTGTGTCTTCAGGGTTACAATGCATGATTGGATGGATTGTTTTGTTTTTGGGGATGCACATTATGCATATCATTTACATATTAATTACACTATTTTCAGTCTTTCATTAATACAGTGTAGTTTCAATATTATACACATATGTTGAATGAAATTATGACGTTAACTGTAGCCTAAATTCATAGAATAATTTAATCAGTGGTTTCAAAAAAAAATAATAGGTCAGTCAGGCTCTGGAATAAGTGTCCAAGCAGGTGGTGTGAGACAAGCAATCTATTTGAGATGTCACAACCAATCTCTCACCCTACTGAAGAAGCCTAATCAAAGCAAACTTCACAATAAACCACACAATGACATATCATATACTGACTGACACATAAGGACGTGCACGACAGCCAGCTGTTGGCGGATATCCATGGTGATATCTCTTCGGAGGAAGGCGTGTCATCTCTCCCAATTACTAAGCGCCCCTTTGTCCTCTGTCTATGCCCAGCCAGCCAGCCAGCGATACTCATGGCGGCTGCACCAGTCAAACAGCGCTCGGGAACGAGAGCTCAACTCCCTCCCTGCTACTATGAAGGATACCTGGAAAAACGGGGACCGAAAGAAAAGGTAGGTGCAGCCATACCGCCAATGTGCAAATGTCGGTGCATTGCATTGCATGCTGTGTGAGTGGCTGCATAGTGTCGCCTAAATAGCGCGCACCGGGCGGGGGCGAATTCCTTGGAAATCCCAGTCTGCGAAAGCTGTCAACTTCCTTATTATGTGCGAATGGGCGAGTCTTGAAAAAGCTGGCAGTGATTTTCATCTAGCGGTACACTTGCTTATTGCGTACGATTACTAGCAGACGGCTGGAGTGCGAGTTAATTAAGCGCGTATACTAAACGTCCTCCTATTAACCTCGGGTTAGAGTGGCCACTGAATTTAAAAGGATAACACTACAGGTATTTCCCGGTGACTGTAGCCTAGTCAAGACATTATTTGTCATTATGTCAGTAACACAAATTATTCAATGTATTGGCCTATTCAACCGAAAAGGAAGGCTCGGGCTGGCACAGTGATTTTTGACGACTGTAAACGTTTGACAGCTGCTTGTACTATGGCCATGCCTATCGCCGAGTGGTAGTGCCGCTGTGCTATGGAGTATGGGAGAGGAGAGAAGTATGGGGTTGTGTCAGTGGTCAGCCCAGCTGAGCTTGAGGTTGTGGTGCTGCATGATAATGGCACAGCTGGGAGGGAGGTGATGGGGGAATGTGGAACAAAGACACACACACAGACCAGATATTTGGGCTGGGGTTCAGGTGCACTCTGTTGAAGGGAGGATCACATGGCCACAGATTGACAACAGCTGTAGTGCAGATTCATCCCCTGAGACCTGGGATCACTATTGGGCCAAAGTGTGTGTGAGGGAGATAAACTGTGTGGGAATATATGTAATACAATTCATGTTATAACCATGATAAATGTAGAAATGTTCAATGAAAATATTAAACCGCTCTAATTCCCTCTGTGTAACTGTCTATATGTGTTCCCAGATCTCTCGGCGGCTGTGGACCTGTCTGTGTGGGAACACCCTCTTCTTCTTTAATAATGCCAAGGACACTCACGTAAATGCTCTGTGTGTGTGTGTGTGTGTGTGTGTGTGTGTGTGTGTGTGTGTGTGTGTGTGTGTGTGTGTGTGTGTGTGTGTGTGTGTGTGTGTGTGTGTGTGTGTGTGTGTGTGTGTGTGTGTGTGTGTGCATTAAACACTTTGTACATTTTCAGGGATGAGTTATTGTATATGTTAATTTGTCTATCTGTTGCAGTATGTGGAGAAGATGGATCTCAGTGGCTTTGTCTCACTCAAAGACGACTGCAGCCGAGACAGAAACCTGGAGGCAGCTAGACTCATACTGCGCATGAAGGATGGCGAGACAAAACTCACAGTAATAAAACAGAGATACACACCCCCACACACACACAGCCAGAGAGAAACAACCTCTTCTCTGTTCTCCTCTTATCCAGGTTGCCAATCTAGAGGCTCGAGAGCTATGGAAGGGCTTCCTCCAATCTGTCGTAGATGTAAGTATCATACACCCTACTTCACAGTATAATCCTGTCTGATTGGTGGTTGATCCCTGAACTGTCAGTAACCCCGTGTGTGATTGGTTGTTGTAGCTGAGTGTGCCTAGCTGTCTGACGTTGCTGCCGGGGCAGGTGCAGATGCTGAGAGAGGTGGTGGACCGAGAAAGGAACAGACGCAGAGCAGCACGCACACCCACCCGCGCTCCCCCCTCACCCCTATCAGTACCTCTACTAGGGGAGATCCCATCGTGAGTCACACACACTGCTGACAATGAAGTGAGTGCAGGTGTGTTACACTTAGGTGTCTATGTGAAACTGTGGTATATGTTTTTGTGTGTCTATAGGTGTTTCCGGCCTGTGTCAAGGACTGAGGCAGAAGTTCTGTTAGAGAGACATCCAGACTGTGGCAACATGCTGCTGAGGCCCGGCAGAGACGGATCTTCGTTGGCTGTCACCACCCGCCAGGATCTCAACGGGTAACGGCCAATCAGCATAGATATAGATATACAGATCTGCAAGCATTTTCTTGATTGATTTGATCCATCAATTTAGCTTTTTCTCTCTCCCTCTCCTCTCTTTCTCTTCTCTCTCTCAGGTCAGTGTTCAGACACTATCGTGTGACTCAGAGAGAGCAGGGAGGATATGTGATAGACGTTGAGAACCCAGTAAGTCCAACACACGCATATAAACACATGCTACATTGTTGTCTTGCCTCATATCTTGCTATTCCATGGGTCCTAACTCTGTGTTTTCCCACTCTAGATTCCCTGTGCTACGCTTCATGATGTCATCGATGCGCTGGTGGAGAAGACAGCAGGAACCCTTCAGCCCTTTCTTCTGGAGGAACCTTATGAGGAGAACATCAGTGAGACACACACGGGCACACTTTAATCCTCAACACATTTCCACTTACACTGTGTTGATTGAAATCCTAAGAGATACAGTATCTGAGGTTCTGTCCAACGTTCATATAGTTAATTGATGTTTTGTTTTTGTTGCCTTCAGCGTTTGTTTCGTCCAATGAAGAGAATGGAGAGCGAATATTACACTGTGCCCCTTCCAGCCCACTACCCAAAGCCCCCGCCCTACCCCCCAAACAAGGTACCCAGAAATCCTACACTCCACACACACACACACACACACACACACACACACACACATACTAACCGCTCTGTTTGTCCTGGTGTAGAGCGATGGAAACCCCTACCCAGGTCTCCCGCTCCCGACCGCCGTATTCTGTCAGCTGTGACATCACCAGTACCGTCATCACCCAGCAGCCCAATGAGACGGCTTGTTCTCTCCCCTTCCCCCCTCCTCGCACAAAGTGAGTGGCATGTGTCCTGATCAATGTATCCACTCATTCCCACACACACGCTCATACTACAGAGGTCTCACTCCTCTCTCCCTAGGCCTCACAGAGGAGCTCAAAATGAAACTGGAGAAGAGACGGACCAGTCAGGATTGACTTCCTGTAATTTCTCAGCCAACTAGCGGTCAAAACTCTTCCACCACCAGCAGCAGCAGCTTTCTTCTCTTCCTGTGCCTTCTGATTGGTGGACTACAGAATAGGTGGTCCTCGTGGATCACAGTCCTACAGTACCTTTCAAAGTGTTTCCCACCATGTTTGGGTAACGCATCTTATCCACCTGAGTTGTGTTCAGCAGCCTAAAATTGCAGCCTCAAAACAGTTTTCAAGAAGGGATAACCAGTGTGGTTGAGCATTAGATGAGCACACAAATACAAAGGACCAATGACTGAGCCTGTCACTCCATTGTTCCGATTGAGCCAACGTGTCTGTTGTCCTGCTGCTGATGTAACTGACGCCACACTGGAGACTAGAAAGAGTAACACCAAAAGCTTGAGAAACCAGACTAGAAAGAGAGAGAGACTAGAGCGGTAGTCACCAACCCTGGTCCCGGAGTGCTACTGGGTGTGCGTGCAGGCTTTTGTTCAAACCCAACACTAACACCTGGATCAACTAATTAAAGTCTTGATAAATTAAATCATGTGTGTTATTGCTGGGCTGGAACAAAAGCATGCACACCTTGAACCTGTACATCACTGCAGACCTTCCAGGTCCTGGGTTAATGACTACTGGATTAGAGATAAACATGTCTAGTTGTTTTTGTGCATCTAGAATGCCAATGCTCTAATCTATTGTATTATGTTGGTGCAATGACGGCATGGTGCTCCACTTGACTAAACCTTCTCTACTGTGTGTGTCGTTGCTACAACTCACTTAAAACCTTATTTTCTAGTGTGTGTGTGTGTGTGTGTGTGCGTGCTAGGCCTAGGCTATTGTTAGCCGACTATACTCAACTAAACTCCATGATTCACAATGGAGTTGAGCGCAAATTAGTGTAGGCGGACTGGAGCTCCAACATCACGAAAATGTAGTTTAAAAAAAAAAAAAAACAATTGATTTTAGCACCCAATGAATAGCCGCAATTACACAGAACAATGTTGTGTGTAATTGCGGGTGATTCTTTGGGTGCTGAAATCAGTAGATCTGGATAAAAACGTAATTTTATGTGATGTCGGAGCTCCAGTCCGCCTAAACTAGTCACCACTCAACTCCATTTTAAATCATGGAGTTGAGTTTAATCGGCTAGGCTACTGTGTGATGCTATGACCTACTGGTGCTAGGACACTTTTTACTCCTCAAAGGTTCTTTGTCCTGTTGCAACAAATAACAAAGTATGAAAGTATTTTAATTTAGGCTTACTGTACACCATTGATTGCATTTGCTCCTCTTGTTCTTTGGTGTTGTGGGCTGGTACACAAGCACAATCCAGTGGAACTCAAACCCTGTGATCATTGGCTGATTTGTTCAGAGGGAGTGCATCCTCTATTGGACTCTCAGAACTACATTGTACATTGTCTTGTACAATACTCTCTATGTCCTGGGTGTTGGTCAGTGTTTAAGAAAAACATCAGTGGTATTTATAAGATGTCCTATTCAAGGATATTAAATAAATGGTTTGCATGAAACAAATACTTATTTGGTATTTTATTAGGATCCCCATTTAGCTGTTGCAAAAGCAGCAGCTACTCTTCCTGGGGTTCACACAACATGAAACATGACAATATAGAACATTAATAGACAAGAACAGCTCAAGGACAGAACTACATAAAAAAGAAATTTAAAGCACATGTAGCCTACATTTCAATGCATACACACAAAATATCTACGTCAAATAGGGGAGAGGCATTGTGCTGTGAGGTGTTGCTTTTTCTTTTTTTGAAACCAGGTTTGCTATTTATTTAAGCAATATAAGATGGAACGGAGATCCATGCAATAATGGCTCTATATAAAACTGTACGCTTTCTTGAATTTGGGGACTGAAAGACCCCTGGAGGCATGTCTGTTGGGGTAAGTGTGTGTGTCAGAGCTGTGTGTAAGTTGACAATGCAAAGAATTTGGGATAATAATGTTTCTTATAAAAAAGAAGTGATGCAGTCAGTCTCTTCTCAACCTTGAGCCAAGAGAGACTGGCATGTATATTATTTATATCAGCCCACTGATCCCAATGAAGAGCAAGACATGCCGCCTTGTTCTGGGCCAGCTGCAACTTAACTTGGTCTTTTCTTGCAGCACTGGACCACATGACTGAACAATAATCAAGATTAGACAAAACTAGAGCCTACAATGCCCTTGCTTTGTGGGGTGTGGTGTCAAAAACCAGAGCATCTCTTTATTGCGGACAGCACTCTCCCCATCTTTACAACCATTGAATCTTATGTTTTGACCATGACGGTTTACAGTCTTAGGTAACGGCAAGTAAATTTAGTCTCTCAACTTGTTCAACAGCCACACCATTCATTACCAGATTCAGCTGAGGTCTAGAGCTTAGGGAATGATTTGTACCAAATACAATGCTCTTAGTTTTACAGATGTTCAGGACCAGTTTATTACTGACCACCCATTCCAAATCAGACTGCAACTCTTTAAGGGTTTCAGTGACTTCATTAGCTGTGGTTGCTGATGCGCATATGGTTAAATAATCAACATACATGGACACGTATGTTTTGTTTAATACCAGTGGCAGGTCATTGATAAAAAAAAAAGAAAACAGTAGTTTGTGTTTTGTTACACCAACAGAATCGACTCTTGCAGACTTTACTCTTCTTTCATCGGAGTCTTGCACACCAGCAGGTGGAAGCAAATTTGAATGAGAGCAATATCCTCTTCAGTATTTTTATTTTTTTATTTTACCTTTATTTAAGGCAAGTCAGTTAAGAACAAATTCTTATTTTCAATGACTGCCTAGGAACAGTGGGTTAACTGCCTGTTCCGGGGCAGAACGACAGATTTGTACCTTGTCAGCTCAGGGATTTGAACTTGCAACCTTTCGGTTACTAGTCCAATGCTCTAACCACTAGGCTACCCTGCCCACCCAGCATAACTTCCATAATTGTTTCAAAAATGTTTTGTAACATTTTGCTCATTATCTTTATTTTTTTAGTCAGTCTCAGTCAGATATCATATTAAAAAACTGCAAACATTTCTCTCGACCCTATGGAGAAAAAAAATTGAATCGCAGGAAATTAGCTGTAAAATAGCTCAATTTCCTCTCTGCCCCATGGCAAAATGAGTAGAATTGCACTAAATTAACTCTAAAATGTTTTAAAAAAGATATATCTCAGCTGTCAAGAGAGAGGCCACTAAAATGTTTCGCTCGTAATGTGGTGGTGGTGAGGGGGCAGGGGTATGGATGTGGGTACACAGACCAGCGAGCAACTGTAGCCCCTCATGAGTTCCGTTTTTTTTCCCGGCCCATCCCTGCTGTAAAATACTATACTACACACCCTTGATCGTACAGTGCTTACTATATAATATTGTAGTCTACTGTAGAACAGTGTTTCTTAATCCTGGTCCTGGGGACTCAAAAGGGTGCACATTTGCGTTTTTGCCCTACCACTAAAAAGCTGATTCAAATTATCAACTCATCAAGCTTCGATGAAACGAATCAGGTTTGTTTTGCTAAGGCAAAAACGAAAATGTGCAATGGTTTGGGTCCCCAGGACCATGAATAAGAATATGCTGCTGTAGAATTCTATACTCCACATTGTAGTATCCCTTGATCGTGTGTGGTACTTACTATAGAATTTTGTAGTATACTGTAGAATACTATACTACACGCTGTAGTATCCCTCAATCATAATATATATATATATATATATATATATATATATATATATATATATATATATATATATATATATATATATATACAGGTAACTGCCTAAATAAGGAAACACTTGAATTCCATGCCTCCTTTGAATTCCATGCTGTCACAGTTACCAGCCCTTTCAAGCTTAACATCCTTATCATTTATCGCCCTCCAGGTTCCCTCGGAGAGTTCATCAATGAGCTTGATGCCTTGATAAGCTCCTTTCCTGAGGACGGCTCACCTCTCACAGTTCTGGGCGACTTTAACCTCCCCACGTCTACCTTTGACTCATTCCTCTCTGCCTCCTTCTTTCCACTCCTCTCCTCGTTTGACCTCACCCTCTCACCTTCCCCCCCTACTCACAAGGCAGGCAATACGCTCGACCTCATCTTTACTAGAAGCTGTTCTTCCACTAACCTCACTGCAACTCCCCTCCAAGTCTCCGACCACTACCTTGTATCCTTTTCCCTCTCGCTCTCATCCAACACCTCCCACACTGCCCCTACTCGGATGGTATCGCGCCGTCCCAACCTTCGCTCTCTCTCCCCCGCTACTCTCTCCTCTTCCATCCTATCATCTCTTCCCTCTGCTCAAACCTTCTCCAACCTATCTCCTGACTCTGCCTCCTCAACCCTCCTCTGCTCCCTCTCTGCATCCTTTGACTCTCTATGTCCCCTATCCTCCAGGCCGGCTCGGTCCTCCCCTCCCGCTCCGTGGCGCTCCGTGGCTCGATGACTCATTGCGAGCTCACAGAACAGGGCTCCGGGCAGCCGAGTGGAAATGGAGGAAAACTCGCCTCCCTGCGGACCTGGCATCCTTTCACTCCCTCCTCTCTACATTTTTCTCCTCTGTCTCTGCTGCTAAAGCCACTTTCTACCACTCTAAATTCCAAGCATCTGCCTCTAACCCTAGGAAGTTCTTTGCCACCTTCTCCTCCCTCCTGAATCCTCCTCCCCCCTCCTCCCTCTCTACAGATGACTTCGTCAACCATTTTGAAAAGAAGGTCGACGACATCCGATCCTCGTTTGCTAAGTCAAACGACACCACTGGTTCTGCTCACACTGCCCTACCCTGTGCTCTGACCTCTTTCTCACCTCTCTCTCCAGATGAAATCTCGCGTCTTGTGACGGCCGGCTGCCCAACAACCTGCCCGCTTGACCCTATCCCCTCCTCTCTTCTCCAGACCATTTCCGGAGACCTTCTCCCTTACCTCACCTCGCTCATCAACTCATCCCTGACCGCTGGCTACGTCCCTTCCGTCTTCAAGAGAGCGAGAGTTGCACCCCTTCTGAAAAAAACTACACTCGATCCCTCCGATGTCAACAATTACAGACCAGTATCCCTTCTTTCTTTTCTCTCCAAAACTCTTGAACGTGCCGTCCTTGGCCAGCTCTCCCGCTATCTCTCTCTGAATGACCTTCTTGATCCAAATCAGTCAGGTTTCAAGACTAGTCATTCAACTGAGACTGCTCTCCTCTGTATCACGGAGGCGCTCCGCACTGCTAAAGCTAACTCTCTCTCCTCTGCTCTCATCCTTCTAGATCTATCGGCTGCCTTCGATACTGTGAACCATCAGATCCTCCTCTCCACCCTCTCCGAGTTGGGCATCTCCGGCGCGGCCCACGCTTGGATTGCGTCCTACCTGACAGGTCGCTCCTACCAGGTGGCGTGGCGAGAATCTGTCTCCTCACCACGCGCTCTCACCACTGGTGTCCCCCAGGGCTCTGTTCTAGGCCCTCTCCTATTCTCGCTATACACCAAGTCACTTGGCTCTGTCATAACCTCACATGGTCTCTCCTATCATTGCTATGCAGACGACACACAATTAATCTTCTCCTTTCCCCCTTCTGATGACCAGGTGGCGAATCGCATCTCTGCATGTCTGGCAGACATATTAGTGTGGATGATGGATCACCACCTCAAGCTGAACCTCGGCAAGACGGAGCTGCTCTTCCTCCAGGGGAAGGACTGCCCGTTCCATGATCTCGCCATCACGGTTGACAACTCCATTGTGTCCTCCTCCCAGAGCGCTAAGAACCTTGGCGTGATCCTGGACAACACCCTGTCGTTCTCAACCAACATCAAGGCGGTGGCCCGTTCCTGTAGGTTCATGCTCTACAACATCCGCAGAGTACGACCCTGCCTCACACAGGAAGCGGCGCAGGTCCTAATCCAGGCACTTGTCATCTCCCGTCTGGATTACTGCAACTCGCTGTTGGCTGGGCTCCCTGCCTGTGCCATTAAACCCCTTCAACTCATCCAGAACGCCGCAGCCCGTCTGGTGTTCAACCTTCCCAAGTTCTCTCCACTGGCTTCCAGTTGAAGCTCGCATCCGCTACAAGACCATGGTGCTTGCCTACGGAGCTGTGAGGGGAACGGCACCTCAGTACCTCCAGGCTCTGATCAGGCCCTACACCCAAACAAGGGCACTGCGTTCATCCACCTCTGGCCTGCTCGCCTCCCTACCACTGAGGAAGTACAGCTCCCGCTCATTTACAGTAATGTAAATGTAAATGTAATTGAGGGATACAAAGTATGTTGAAAGCAGGTGTGGTTCCTGAGTTAATGAAGTAATTTAACATCCCAATTGCCCATTATTTTGGCTACTATGGTTAGAAGAAGATATCTCAGTGACTTTGAAAGAGGGGTTTTAAAGGGGCATAGGGGGTTTAAAGGGTATGTGTGTGTGTGTGTGTGTCTTAGTCACCAGATCTCAACCCAATTGAACTCTTCTGGGAGATTCCAGTGCGGCGTCTGAGACATTGTTTTCCACCATCAACAAAACACCAATTGATAGAATTTATTGTGTAAGAAGGGTGTCGCATGCCTCCAATATAGTTCCAGACGCTTCTAGAATCTATGCCAACGTGCATTGAAGCTGTTCTGGTGGCTCATGGTGGCCCAATGCCCTATTAAAACACTTTATGTTGGTTTTTCCTTTATTTTGGCAGTTACTGACAGATCATACCCCCAAGACATACTAACCTCCACTGTTAATATACAATAAAGCTCAGTATTTCAATGATTTACTTCATACACTCATTATTGCTCATGGTTATCAAAGGTGTCAATAATATCGGACCTATTGTACCAGTCAAAATTCTGCACACAACTACTCAATCCAGGGTTTTCTTTATTTTGACTTTTCTACATTGTAGAATAATAGTGAAGACATCAAAATTATGAAATAACACATATGGAATCATGTAGTAACCAAAAAAGTGTAAAACAATCTAAATATATTTTGGCATTCTCTCAACCAGCTTCATGAGGTAGTCATCTGGAATGCATTTCAATTAACAGGTGTGCCTTGTTAAAAGTTCATTTTCATGCGTTTGAGCCAGTTGTCTTGTGACAAGGTAGGGGTGGTATACAGAAGATAGTCCTATTTGCTAAAATACCAAGTCCATATTATGGCAAGAACTGCTCAAATAAGCAAAACCATCATTACTTTAAGACATGAAGGTCATCAATCTGGGAAATATCAAGAACTTTGAATGTTTCTTCAAGTGCAATTGCAAAAACCATCAAGTGATATGATGAAACTGGATCTCATGAGGACCACCACAGGAAAGGAAGACCCAGAGGAACCTCTGCTGCAGAGGATACATTCATTAGAGTTACCAGCCTCAGGAATTGCATCCCAAATAAATGCTTCACAGAGTTCAAGTAACAGAGATATCTCAACATCAACTGTTCAGAGACTGCATGAATCAGGCATTCATGGTAAAAATGTTGCAAAGAAACCACTACTAAAGGACATCAATAAAAAGAAGAGACTTGCTTGGGCCAAGAAACACAAGCAATGGAATTTAGACCAGTGGAAATCTGTCCCTTTGCCTTTTGAGTCCCAATTTTAGATTTTTGGTTCCAACCGCCATGTCTTTGTGAGAAGCAGAGTAGGTGAAAGGATGATCTCCGTGGAAGAGGAGGTGTGATGGAGGTGTGATGGTGTAGAGGTGCTTTGCTAGTGACACTGATGGTGTGGGGGTGCTTTGCTGGTGACACTGTCTGTGATTTACTTAGAATTCAAGGCACACTTAACCAGCATGGCTACCACAGCATTCTGCAGCGATACGCCATCCCATCTGGTTTGCGCTTAGTGTGAGTAACATTTGTTTTTCAACAGGACAATGACCCAACACACCTCCAGGCTGTGTAAGGGCTATTTGACCAAGAAGGATAGTGATGGAGTGCTGCATAAGATGACCTGGCCTCCACAATCACCCAACCTCAACCCAATTGAGATGTTTTGGGATGAGTTGGACCGCAGAGTGAAGGAAAAGCAGCCAACAAGTGCTCAGCATATGTGGGAATTCCTTCAAGACTGTTGGAAAAGCATTCCAGGTGACGCTGGTTGAGAGAATGCCAAGAGTGTCCAAAGCTATCATCAAGGCAAAGGGTGGCTACTTTGAAGAATTTAAAATCTAAAATATATTTTGATTTGTTTAACACTTTCTCGCTTACTACATGATTCCATATGCCCAGACTCTAAAAACCTGTTTTCTGCAGCATTGATCAGTGTCCTTCATCATTCTGAAATGGAAGAAGTTTGGAACCACATAGACTCTTCCTAGAGCTGGCCGCCTGGTCAAACTGAGAAATCGGGGGAGAAGAGCCTTGGTTGGGGAGGTGACCAAGAACCCGATGGTCACTCTGACAGAGCTCCAGAGTTCCTCTGTGGAGATGGGAGAGCCTTCCAGAAGGACAACCATCTCTGCAGCACTCCACCAATCAGGCCTTTATGGTAGAGCAGCCGGACTGAAGCCACTCCTCAGTAAAAAGCACATGACAGCCGCTTGGAGTTTGCCAAAAGGCACCTAAAGGACTCTGAACATGAGTAACAAGATTATTTGGATTGATTGACCCAAGATTGAACTCTTTGGCCTGAATGCCAAGCATCACGTCTGGCATCATGCTGTGGGGAAGATTTTCAGCGGCAGGGACTGTGAGACTAGTCAGGATCGAGGGAAAGATGAACAGAGCAAAGTACAGAGAGATCCTTGATGAAAACCTGTTCCAGAGCGCTCAGGACCTCAGACTGGGGCGAAGGTTCTCCTTCCAACAGGACAATGACACTAAGCACACAGCTAAGGCAACACAGAAGGGGCTTCGGGACAAGTCTCTGAATGTCCTTGAGGGGCCCTGCCACAGCCCCGGACATGAACCCGGTCAAACATCTCTGGAGAGACCTGAAAATAGCTCTGTAGTGATGCTCCCCGTCCAACCTGACAGAGCTTGAGAGGATCTGTAAAGAAGAATGGGAGAAACTCCCCAAATACAGGTGTGCCAAGCTTGTAGCAGATTCCCAAGAAGACTCGAGACTGTAATCGCTGCCCAAGGTTCTTCAACAAAGTACTGAGTAAAGGCCAGGGAAAAGGTGGCGAATCGCATCTCTGCATGTCTGGCAGACATATCAGTGTGGATGACGGATCACCACCTCAAGCTGAACTTCGGCAAGACGGAGCTGCTCTTCCTCCCGGGGAAGGACTGCCCGTTCCATGATCTCGCCATCACGGTTGACAACTCCATTGTGTCCTCCTCCCAGAGCGCTAAGAACCTTGGCGTGATCCTGGACAACAAACTGTCGTTCTCAACTAACATCAAGGCGGTGGCCCGTTCCTGTAGGTTCATGCTCTACAACATCCGCAGAGTACGACCCTGCCTCACACAGGAAGCGGCGCAGGTCCTAATCCAGGCACTTGTCATCTCCCGTCTGGATTACTGCAACTCGCTGTTGGCTGGGCTCCCTGCCTGTGCCATTAAACCCCTACAACTCATCCAGAACGCCGCAGCCCGTCTAGTGTTCAACCTTCCCAAGTTCTCTCACGTCACCCCGCTCCTCCGCTCTCTCCACTGGCTTCCAGTTGAAGCTCGCATCCGCTACAAGACCATGGTGCTTGCCTACGGAGCTGTGAGGGGAACGGCACCTCAGTACCTCCAGGCTCTGATCAGGCCCTACACCCAAATAAGGGCACTGCGTTCATCCACCTCTGGCCTGCTCGCCTCCCTACCACTGAGGAAGTACAGTTCCCACTCAGCTCAGTCAAAACTGTTCGCTGCTCTGGCTCCCCAATGGTGGAACAAACTCCCTCACGACACCAGGACAGCGGAGTCAATCACCACCTTCCGGAGACACCTGAAACCCCACCTCTTTAAGGAATACCTAGGATAGGATAAAGTAATCCTTCTCACCCCCCCCCCCTTAAAATATTTAGATGCACTATTGTAAAGTGGTTGTTCCACTGGATGTCATAAGGTGAATGCACCAATTTGTAAGTCGCTCTGGATAAGAGCGTCTGCTAAATGACTTAAATGTTAAAATGTAAAAATGTTAAAGGGTCTGCAATCTTATGTAAATGGATTATTTCAGTTTTTATACATTTTCAAAAATGAATAAAAACCTGTTTTTGCTTCATCATTATATGGGGTATTGCGTGTAGATTGATGAGGGGAAAAAATATTTAATCCATTTTAGCATAAGGTTGTAACGTATCAAAATGTGGAAAAAGTAAAGGGGTGGAACGCTCTTAGATTCACCCAGAAAGTCTCACAGCTGTAATCGATGCCAAAGGTGCTTCTACAAAGTATTGACTCGGGTGTGAATACTTATGTAAATCTGAGATCTGAGACCAGGCTAAATTCTTTAGGTTGATATCTTCTATATTTTTATTTCCCAGAGCCCAACTTCATCTCCTTGGCCCAGATGCCAGAGAGTGAGAGCAGGTCAGCGGTTGTTGATGACAAGGTATACCTGTTCTTCAGTGAGACTGCTGTGGAGTATGACTTCAACAGCAAACTGGTGGTGTCCTGCGTGGCTTGTGTCTGCACGGTGTGTATGAACCACCACATTTAACCAAGACAAGGTGACTGGGATTATGGCCGAATACAAACAGTGTAGTTATTCCCTCCGTAAGGCAATCAAACAGGCAAAACGTCAGTACAGAGACAAGTCGAAATACAACGGCTCAGACACGAGCGCTATATGGCAGGGTCTACAGAGTTCCTCTGTCCAGGCTCTGTGTTCTTTTGCCCATCTTAATCTTTTTTTTTATTGGCTAGTCTGAGATATGGCTTTTTCTTTGCAACTCTCTGTTGACGTTGAGACAAGTGTTTTACGGGTACTATTTAGTGAAGATCTCACTATAGGACTTGTGAGGCGTATGATTCTCAAACTAGACACTCTAACGTACTTGTCCTCTTGCTCAGTTGTGCACCGGGGCCTCCCACTCCT
This sequence comes from Oncorhynchus gorbuscha, assembly GCF_021184085.1. NCBI lineage: Eukaryota > Metazoa > Chordata > Actinopteri > Salmoniformes > Salmonidae > Oncorhynchus > Oncorhynchus gorbuscha. The sequence goes on along the minus strand of NC_060180.1, from coordinate 34,751,835 downwards.
CTTTCTATTCTGGTTAGGGCCAGTTTGCGCTGTTCTGTGAAGGGAGTAGTTCACAGCGTTGTACGAGATCTTCAGTTTCTTGGCAGTTTCTCCCATGGAATAGCCTTCATTTCTCAGAACATGAATAGACTGAAGAGTTTCAGAAGAAAGTCCTTTGTTTCTGGCCATTTTGAGCCTGTAATCGAACCCACAAATGCTGATGCTTCTTAAATCAGAAGAACAGTTTCAGCTTTGCTAACATAATTGCAAAAGGGTTTTCTAATGATCAATTAAACGACGACTATCGGCAGCATAGAACAGAAGCCTCTGGTAAAGACACGGGCGGGGGCCTATGCATATTTGTAAAGAACAGCTAGTGCACGATATCTAAGGAAGTCTCAGCTCCTTCTGTAGCTCAGTTGGTAGAGCATGGCGCTTGTAACGCCAGGGTAGTGGGTTGTCCTCTTGATCCCGGGACCACCCATATGTAGAATGTATGCACAACATGACTGTTTCAAGTCCTTTGTTTCTGGCCATTTTGAGCCTGTAATCGAACCCACAAATCGCTTTGCTTGCTAACAGTTTTCTAATGATAAAAGCGTCTGCTAAATGGCATATACATATACATATACATATACAAGTCTCAAGGTTTTGCTCGCCTGAGGTAGAGTATCACATCGTAAGCTGTAGACCACACTATCTACCTAGAGTTTACATATCACCACCATAAAACCACACTTAATGAGCTGTATACCGCCATAGGTGAACAGGAAAATGCTCATCCAAAGTGATCTCTCATGTTCTGGAACAGAACCGTTATTTTCAAATCTTGAGAACCTTTTTGTACCAAAAATATTCCTCATGTCCACATAATGTCCTCATAATTCTATAATTCGGTGAAATTATAATGCTAGTAATAGCCTAAACAAATTCCAGTTCACGTCATGTCATGATGTTCAGCTTTTCAAGCCAAGCCCCCTCCATGTTCACTCCTCTCTCTCCCCACCTGTGAAATTTCTGTTGCATCTCGTGCCGAGCGTTCCATAGCAAGCGTCTCTAGCTGTGCTAATAGGTTGAGTAAATGAATGATCTATTCTGTAAAAACTATGTTGATTTCACAGGTTACAAAGATTACAAAAAGGAACTATATGGTTTCGAACTGGTTCAGAACTTTATTTTTTGATCAGACAGGAACAAAGAAAATATGGGTACTGTTCAGAATGATTGGAAAATAATTTTGGTTCCAACTAAATGGATCATATTTTGAGTGTATTCAGCACTCACTGTGACTGAACAGTATGCAAAGGATGAAAGTTAAGTTTTCATTGGGAAAATCATTTTAGTTAGAACAGATGGGTGTTCTGTTACCAAATAATGACATTAACATATTTTCTAATCAATCAAATGTATTCATAAAGCCCTTTTTATATCAGATGTCAAAGTGCTTATACAGAAACCCAGCCTAAAACCCCAAATAGAAAGCATGCTACTGTGTGCTTGTGTCTTGAAAGGCTTATTACATTTTGTGTAATTGCCCATTGTTGATATGCTGTAAGTGTGTGAATGAGATTTAAACATGATCACACATTGAAAAACTAGTTGCCTTCGGCTATTCAGACACAGAGGCATGACAGTGCCACTCATAAATATAGCAAGAGCTGTATGAAATCCTTTTAGAATAACACAATACAAAATTAACAAGGGCTACTTATTTGTGGGCAAAGGTATTGAGTGTAATCATGTTGGCCATATTGGAATCAGAATAAAATGTATTTACAGGGCCTCCCGAGTGGCGCAGTGGTCTGTCACTACTGACCTCGGTTTGATCCCAAGCTGTATCTCAACCGTCCGTGATCGGTAGTCCCATAGGGCCCAGCGTCGTCCGGTTTAGGAGAGGGTTTGGCCGGGTTGGCTTTACTTGGCTCATCGAGCTCTAGCGACTCCTTGTGGCAAGCCGGGTGCCTGCAGGCAGACCTCTGTCGTCAGTTGAACGACGTTTACTCGGACAGGGGCTAAGCGGGCGGATGTTAAGAAAAGGGTCATGTTTCGGAGGACACGTGACTCGACCTTCACCTCCCGAGCCTGTTGGGGAGTTGCAGCGATGCAACAAGATCGAATTTGCGGGTAAAAAGGGTGTCAAATACACACACAAAAAGTATTTACACCAACAGTCTTTATAGGCATGAGTGTTGTACACAATTCTGAAAAAAGGCCTCATTTACAAAAGTAATATTTAAAGGTGATTTAACCTCCATCAAATGTTATTATGGCAGCCATATTGAATTTGAGACCAATTATAAAGATAATCTGTGATGGCTCTCTGACTTAATTGCAAGACGAGGGAACCTTTACAGAACCTTTGACCCCAAAACATCTTATTTGGATGTCAGAGCCCATTTGTTTTCTTTAGAGTGATTACAATAGCCACAACATAAAATAATGTGTAACTGTATGTATTTTTGCCAGGCGGTACCATACAGCACTGAATGAAAGCTAATTTGACATGGAAAGTTGTCTATTGAACAGCTACCAAAAAGCAAAGTTTACATTCAACATGATTCTTGATAGTTATTTCTGCCCATTGTATGGATCTGTGTTTACAGGTCTTTATTTTAAAAGTTATTTAAGATATCCAAATGATGTTTGTATTTGGGCAGACAATTGACTTGTTTTATTCAAAATTTGAGCAATATCAGAGCTTGCCATATTGGGTTACCCCTGCAGCGTACTGCGGTGTGGAACGTTTGTTGATCAGGTCCGGATAGAAGATGTTGCCTGGCATTATCCTGAACTTTGAGTCAAAGGGTGTCACAATATCTAGAAATTCTTCTGCAGTAAAATATTTTTACACAACCATCCATTTCATACATGGGAGACCTTAAGAGATATGGAAAAACATTTTTTTTTTTTTTTGAGTTTTGGCCACTAGCCTAAAGTGCATTCTCAGGATCCTGTTAACTGTACTGTATAAGTGTTGTTTACGTTATTAAAACTCTTTCTATCTGAACTGTTTTTGGCATCTCCAATGTGTGTGAATAGAATAGTCAACAGGCATGACTGGTTTCAATCTGGGGCAGGAGTGGACTTGCTAAGAAAGTGCTAACATTGGGGGTTAATTCGTCCTAAATCGAACAGCTGTTGTTTCTAAGATTAAAAATAGATCAACGTTACACTTAGCCAATGGTAAAAGGGACAGTTTACTATCTTGTGATTTGTTGACATCCTCTTCCTGACTGATTATGAGACATAGTTAATGCCACTCCTAGGAAAATTTAAATCTTGTCAAATGTTTTGTTATTAGACTGTTTTACCTCACAGCTCTGATGACAACAAATGGAAGTCCGCTATGAAAAGAATCTTTAATATGTAATTTCAGAGACAGGTACATTGAAAGCCTATCTGATCAAACTAAAATACAAACCATTCTTTGTGACAACAGAATGGGCAGGGCTGCCGTAGTAATAACTAGGAGAAAGGTTAACACGAAGATAACCAATAAAAACACAGTTGATCCCAAGTGTGTAATTGTTTTTCTTTAGGCCTTCAGACTAAACATTAACCGCTTGAACACATTAACCTTACTGATGATCCCAACTGATATGATATCTGATCTATACATTCCATTTCTATGGTTACAACCTGGCAGTGTGAGTTTCCTGGTCCGGATTGGGGTCCAGGCCCAAGGCTGGTGTTGTACTGCTGAGGTTCTAAACTCAGCTGGTTCTATCTTCTGTAGCGGTACCTCTTGAAGTGGAACCACAGCTGGAAGATCCCGTTGGCGAACTGACAACGGAACCCGTGGCGGTGAGAGTACTCCCACTCGCGGTTAACGATCTTAAAGGCAATGTCCTCATATGGCGGGCCCGCATGGAACCGCAGAACCCCAAAGTCCTTGTTGTCGGGACTGGGTTCTAGGAAGTACTGCGGTGTGGAACGTTTGTTGATCAGGTCCGGATAGAAGATGTTGAACTTGTAGCCCTGGACGATCTTAGGCGGAGGGTTGTCGAAGTCGTAATGGGTCTGGTTATATTTGTTCCACTCGAAGCCTGTGTGGACCCTGTTGAAGAAGCGAGGTTTCCGGGGACGGTATTTATCAGCCCACAGGTACATCTTCCCTGTGAGGGGAAGCTCTACGCTAAACTGAGCCTCGTCCCCGCCCATGCCCTGTTTGGCGCGACGCACAAACTCATCCTCTGCATTCTCATTGGCATCACCTGGAGAACAAGGGGTGAGCAGAGAGAGAAAGATTGATTAATAGGACGATGGGTAGAGATAGGCCTTGTAAGAATGTCTGAGCGTTTTTGTGTATGTATGAATGTGGGTGTGTAGAGCCTCTTACCTGTGACGGCGAGCTGTCTGCGTGAGAGGTGTAGTTTGTGTGTGTCTTCGTCAGGTGTGATGGTGTGTGTGTCCAGCGGTAGCTCTGAGGGAAGCAGCAGTGTGGGACTGTAACGGCCAGAGTCATACTCTGCCTGGCTCTGCTGGATCAAATCCTCCTCTGTCAGAACAGCCTCTACCACCTCACCCTTCTCCTCTCCATCCCCCTCTTTCTCCCTGTCTCCCTCCGTGGATGGGCCCGCCACTTGCTCATCCTTCTCCTCTGCATCTCTCTTTTGATTGATGGAAGGGGAGGAAGAGGAGGGTCCAGGCACCCCTGAGGGAGTGTCTTTCTCGCTGTCGGTTCTGTGAATGAAAAATAGAGGCGGCAAAGGTCAAACCTAGTGTACTTGTGCGTGCGTGCATGCATGCGTGCGTAGAAAGAGGTTTGACGGTGTTTGTGCGTATACTCACACAGCCTCGTCCTCAGGCTCCTCTTTGATGATCGGGAAGAGAGGCTCACTCTCCACTCCCTGCTCCTGTTTCAGCTTGAACAGCTTCTGACGCAACACGTCCTGGTGCCTCTCTCTCAACCTACAACACAGATAGGGGTTGACATTTTTTATTTGAGTCATTTAGCAAACACTCTTAGCCCGAGCGGCATACGATAAGAGTGTCTGTGTGGATACATTTCTGTACTTTTGCCTGTACTGGTCCCCAGTGGGAATCGAACCCACAACCCTGGCGCTGCAAGCACCATGCTCTACATGCAATCAACCGGTCCTCACCGTGCTCGGCCCATGAAGACCCTGACTTGCTGCATCAAGCTCTCCCAGTAGCCTATGTCCAGGTTGGATCCCCCAGCTCGGATCTTGGTCTCGATGTTGAGGTTCAGCGCCTGGAGCTGGCTGTACGTTTTTCCCTTAAACACTATCTGAACATCGGTGCTCACTGACGTGTTAATGCCATCGCGACGGTCACCTGGAGAACAGAGAGACAGTCAACTAAACAGTAAACCTCACTTGACAGGCTAGGGCTGCACCAGAAATGGCACCCTATGCCCTAATTATATATTACACTACTTTTAACTAGGGTGCCATCTCCGACACTCCCTAGGAGAAAGAGACAGGGGGAGAAATGCCTAGGCGTAAAGTATAGAGGTTGATGATGGACAGCCAAGACATAAAATGGGCCAATGAGAGAGAGCAATACTGAGATGTCCATGTAGCTGGGCCTATGAGAGGTTGAGGTGGTGCACCTGGGCCTTTTCCAGATGCCTCCAGTTTCCGGAGCTTGCTGATCTCATCCTCTGTGATGGTGGTCATATCCCTCCAGAAGTCTACATTCTTCCCCTGCTCCAGCTCCATGTATACCTACAGAGAAAACACACAGGGTCACACAAAAAAAAAAACTCTTCCTCTGCACACCACAATTTCTCAACCAACAAGCTCAATTTATTCTAGAAAGACAGTAAGCACACAAACACACACACACCTTGATATCTTCAAGCAGGTCGTCCATGTCAGTGACGGTGAGTCCGTTGAGGAAGGTGTAAGGTTCGTGCATCTCCACAGCCAAGTCGTCATCCTCGGCACTGATGTACTTAGCCAAAAGGTCTATGGGCTTAGCACGGCCGTCACGGATACGGATCTTAGACCTAAACACACAAACATTTATTAGCTAGAGGGCTACACACAAATCCACACCGGCAGACACCGGAGCACTGAGGTGTTGTTTTTGGACCAGGCTGTTTTTGAGTGAGTAAATGGAACCACCGTGCCTTCGGAAAGTATTCAGACCCCTTGACATTTTCCACATTTTGTTTGGTTAGCCTTATTCTAAAATGAATAAAAAAAATAAAAAAATCCTCATCCAACAACACACCCAACAACAACAACAAAAGGGTATTCAGACTCTTTGCTATGAGACGCTAAATTGAGCTCAGGTGCATCCTGTTTCCATTGATCATCCTTGATGTTTCTACAACTTGACTGGAGTCCACCTGTGGTAAATTCAATTTAATTGGACAGGATTTGGAAAGGCACACACCGGTCTAAATAAGGTCCCACAGTTGACCGTGCATGTCAGAGCAACAACCAAGCAATGAGGTCAAAGGAATTGTCCGTAGAACTCCGAGACAGGATTGTGACGAGGCACAGATCTGGGGAAGGGTACCAAAACATTTCTGCAGCATTGAAGGTCCCAAACAACACAGTGGCCTCCATTATTCTTATATGGAAGAAGTTTGACACCACCAAGACTCTTCCTAGAGCTGGCCGCCCGGCCAAACTGAGCAATCGGGGGAGAAGGGCCTTGGTCTGGGAGGTGACCAAGATCCCGATGGTCCCTCTAACAGAGCTCTAGAGTTCCTCTGTGGAGATGGAAGAACCTTCCAGAAGGACAACCATCTCTGCAGCACTCCACCAATCTGGCCTTTATGGTAGAACAGTGGCCTCCTCAATAAAAGGCACATGACCGCCTGCTTGGAGTTTGCCAAAAGGCACCTAAAGGACTATGACCATGAGAAACAAGATTGTCTGGTCTGATGAAACCAAGATTGAACTCGTTGAATGTCAAGATCATGTCTGGAGGAAACCTGGCACCATCTATAGGGTGTAGCATGGTGACAGTATCATGCATCACGTGGTGACAGAATCATGCTGTGGGGATGTTTTTTTTCACCGACGGGAACTGGGAGACTACCGGTAGTCAGGATCGAGGGAAAGATGAAAGGAGCAAAGTACAGAGAGATTCTTGATGAAAACCTGCTCCAGAGCGCTCAGGACCTCAGACTGGGGCAAAGGTTCACCTTCCAACAGGACAACGACCCTAAGCACACAGCCAAGACAACGCAGGAGTGGCTTTGGGACAAGTCTCTGAATGTCCCTGAGTGTCCCAGCCACAGCCTGGACTTGAACCCCATCGAACATCTCTGGAGAGACCTGAAAATAGCTGTGAAGCCATGCTCCCCATCAAACCTGACAGAGCTTGAGAGGATCTGCAGAGAATAATGGAAGAAACTCCCCAAATACAGGTGTGCCAAGCTTGTAGCATCATACCCAAGAAGACTCAAGGCTGTGATCGCTGTCAAAGGTGCTTCAACAATCTACTGAGTAAAGGGTCTGAATACTTGTATAAATGTAAAAAAAAAATTTTTTTATACATTAGCACATTTGTTTTTAAACACGGTTTTGCTGTCATTATGGGATATTGTGTGTAGATTAATGAGGGAAAGAAACAATTTAATACATTTTAGAATACGGCTGTAATGTAACAAAATATGGAAAAAGTCAAGGTGTCTGAATACTTTCTGAATGCACTGCATGTGAGAGGTTATTGAGGGTCAGGGTTTACAGAGGGATAGTAATGAAGGTGGCACCACTAACCGTAGCTTGGCCTGGTGCAAGTGAAAGTTGTCCTCTTGTTCCGCCCAGGTTTTGAAATGCTCTGCCTCCTTCTCTCTCTGCAGCATCTCCAGCTCGGTCTCTCTCATGGCCTTCTCTCTCTCCCTCTCCAGACGCAGCTGCTTCACCTAAACACAGGCAGACACACAAACACAGTTACACACACACAGGTCCTGCTCTTGCATGGCTTTCTCTCTCTCGCTCTACATTGTCCTACAGTAAAATTGCATGACTTCGTTGCAGTCAAATGTAACACTATTTTGGGGTTTATATAGTCCCAACCTCATTTTGTGTTAAAACTACATTGATTTAAAAGATTTTCAAACCACAACTCTATGCACAAGGGCTACTTTTAACAATTTCCACAAAAAAAAATGTACAAAAATGAGTTTAGTAGAAAATTGTGCAGATGTAACCCTCAGGTTATGCGACCAACGTTTTCCAAAAATGATGTTAAATATCTTCTCCGAATTAAGATTAAAAGATGTCTGCTATCAGTAATGATAGCTTGCGTTTGAAAAATCTCTTTTGGTTATTGAAGTACAGTAAATGAAGTGGATTTATACCCGGTGCCGGTACTACGGTAACAGAATTACATCATGGGTCCCTGATCTGTACTCCACAGAAATGCATAAATATGGAAACGAATGTCATTTACAGCACAGTTTCACAAGTTTGGACATCACAGTAGAATACAATGCAGTACAATACAGCGCAGCAAAGTTCAGTAGAGTTTAGTTCAGTACAATATAAACTCAGCAAAAAAAGAAACATCCTCTCACTGTCAACTGCGTTCATTTTCAGCAAACTTAACATGTGTAAATATTTGTATGAACAAGATTCAACAACTGAGACATAAACTGAACAAGTTCCACAGTACTGCAGTGCATCTCCTCCTCATGGACTGCACCAGATTTGCTGTGAGATGTTACCCCACTCTTCCACCAAGGCACCTGCAAGTTCCCAGACATTTCTGGGGGGAATGGCCCTAGCCCTCACCATCTGATCCAACAGGTCCCAGACGTGCTCAATGAGATTGAGATCCGTGCTCTTCCCTGGCCATGGCCGAACACTGACATTCCTGTCTTGCAGGAAATCACGCACAGAACGAACAGTACGGCTGGTGGCATGCTGGATGGTCATGTCAGGATGAGCCTGCAGGAAGGGTACCACATGAGGATGTCTTCCCTGTAGCGCACAGCGTTGAGATTGAGCTTGTTGTCATTGCAGGCAGTCCGATGATGTTGTGACATACCGCCCCAGACCATGACGGACCCTCCACCTCCAAATCGATTACGCTCCAGAGTACAGGTCTCGGTGTAACTCTCATTCATTTGACGATAAACGAGAATCCGACCATCACCCCTGGTGAGACAAAACCTCAACTCGCCAATGAAGAGCACTTTTTGCCAGTCCTGTCTGGTCCAGCGACGGTGGGTTTATGACCATAGGCGACGTTGTTGCCGGTGATGTCTGGTGAGGACCTGCCTTACAACAGGTCTACAAGCCCTCAGTCCAGCCTCTCTCAGCCTATTGCGGACAGTCTGAGCACTGATAGAGGGATTGTACGTTCCTGGTGTAAGTCGGGCAGTTGTTGTTGCAATCCTGTACCTGTCCTGCAGGTGTGATGTTTGGATGTACTGATCCTGTGCAGGTGTTGTTACACGTGGTCTGCCACTGTGAGGACGATCAGCTGTCCGTCCTGTCTCCCTGTAGCACTGTCTTAGGCGTCTTACAGTACAGACATTGCAATTTATTGCCCTGTCCACATCTAGAGTCCTCATGCCTCCTTGCAGCATGCCTAAGGCACGTTCACGCAGATGAGCAGGGACCATTGGCATCTTTCTTTTGGTGTTTTTCAGAGTAGAAAGGCCTTTTTAGTGTCCTAAGTTTTCATAACTGTGATCTTAATTGCCTACCGTCTGTAAGCTGTTAGTGTCTTTAACGACCGTTCCACAGGTGCATGTTCATTAATTGTTTATGGTTCATTGAGCAAGCATGGGAAACAGAGTTTAAACCCTTTACAATGACGATCTGTGAAGATATTTGGATTTTTACGACTTATCTTTGAAAGACAGGGTCCTGAAAGGGGGACGTTTCTTACAGTTTATTACACTCTACTGTGCTCTACTCAATGTACAGTACTGTACTATGCAAACTTATGAAACATACCTCTATGATAGATTCAGATTTGGTTCAACTACTTTTAAAAGTCCATGGACGTCCAGTGTCCATGGAAAGAGAGGGGGCTCGTGGTTATGTGTCAGTAAGACCTGGGAGAGGTGACATTAACTAGAGAGAAAGAGAGGGGGCTCATGGGTATGTGTCAGTAAGACCTGGGAGAGGTGACATTAACTAGAGAGAAAGAGAGGGGGCTCATGGGTATGTGTCAGTAAGACCTGGGAGAGGTGACATTAACTAGAGAGAAAGAGAGGGGCTCATGGGTATGTGTCAGTAAGACCTGGGAGAGGTGACATTAACTAGAGAGAAAGAGAGGGGGCTCGTGGGTATGTGTCAGTAAGACCTGGGAGAGGTGACATTAACTAGAGAGAAAGAGAGCGGGCTCATGGGTATGTGTCAGTAAGACCTGGGAGAGGTGACATTAACTAGAGAGAAAGAGAGGGGGCTCGTGGGTATGTGTCAGTAAGACCTGGGAGAGGTGACATTAACTAGAGAGAAAGAGAGGGGGCTCATGGGTATGTGTCAGTAAGACCTGGGAGAGGTGACATTAACTAGAGAGAAAGAGAGGGGGCTCATGGGTATGTGTCAGTAAGACCTGGGAGAGGTGACATTAACTAGAGAGAAAGAGAGGGGGCTCGTGGGTATGTGTCAGTAAGACCTGGGAGAGGTGACATTAACTAGAGAGAAAGAGAGGGGGCTCATGGGTATGTGTCAGTAAGATCTGGGAGAGGTGACATTAACTAGAGAGAAAGAGAGGGGGCTCATGGGTATGTGTCAGTAAGACCTGGGAGAGGTGACATTAACTAGAGAGAAAGAGAGGGGGCTCGTGGGTATGTGTCAGTAAGACCTGGGAGAGGTGACATTAACTAGGTCCTTCTGTAGCTCAGTTGGTAGAGCATGGCGCTTGTAACGCCAGGGTAGTGGGTTCGATCCCCGGGACCACCCATACGTAGAATGTATGCACACATGACTGTAAGTCGCTTTGGATAAAAGCGTCTGCTAAATGGCATATATTAACTAGAGAGAAAGAGAGGGGGCTCGTGGGTATGTGTCAGTAAGACCTGGGAGAGGTGACATTAACTAGAGAGAAAGAGAGGGGGCTCATGGGTATGTGTCAGTAAGACCTGGGAGAGGTGACATTAACTAGAGAGAAAGAGAGAGGGGGTTGTCCAGACTCAGACTGTTTTAACACTGGGTTTGTCCACAAGAGAGACAAAGAAAACTGTTGTGAGCTGAACATAACAGTATGCCAGTGGAAGAGAGGACAGTAAGCAGGTGACCCAAGCAGGTGACTATTGTGATTTCCCATTGTAGCCAATTCAGTTGCAGTAATTCCGTTACAGATTTTTTGGTAGGTAATTCCTTTGCCAAATTGGTCACAAAATTACGAGTTTTAATCACATAATAATTCATTAACAAAATTGATATCAGTAAAATCACTATAACTAATTGGTAGGTCTAAAATTACTTGTTACTTCTGGGGACTTAATTTAACACCGATTTCAACTATCCTTGATTTATTATGCAGACCCAGAAAACTTGTGTTGCATAGAAGCATACCTTCTGCAGTTCTCTGCGATTTTCCTCCTGGATACGTTTGTTCCTGTCCTTCAGGTCCTTCTCACCCAGATGGCCAATGCCCTTCCTGTCCAGAGCCTGACCACAACAACAACAGAGAAATACACAAATTCCTCAGAGCCTTGTCTGTTGAAGCCTGAAGACCTGGCATTGAATTGAATATAATTCTAAGTCGGGCAGAAATTAGCATTTCGATCAGGAAAGTTTCATTTCATGACCTCTACAAGCCAGAATGCTGAAAAAAAGTATTGGTTATCCGTGTGGTTGTTCCTTTTGCTGGTAGGAATGTGAGACAAAATGACCAACAGAATAATGTCATCAACCCAACCTTCAGTACGCTGTTCTGTAGATCATTTGTATTTCCGGTTTTTATTTTCAATACTGATGCAATTAGCACGTGACAAACACTTGCACAATATAGCCGAGCCTAACCGAAAGGCAAACACTTCCAGCTGATTGCAAGGAAACGTGTTACGGCTATTGTTTACATATTGTGCATCACGTGTAATGTGACAACAGATTGATAACACAAGTGACAGAACCTATCGGCGCTGCAAAAAGTCAGGTAGACACATTCCTGTGGAAACATTATCTCCACCTCCTACCGCCAAAAGGACCAACAGCATGTACAACCTGCAAAATAAGTATAAATATATATATTTTTTAATTCTGCCTTGTAGAGACTATTGCTTTTTCTTTTACAACGACTTCTTTCAGATTGATATTCATGGAGTAACCATTGTATCAGTCTGCTGTTTAGACTAGGTCTGACAACCACTGCACTTCTAAAAGCAGGAGGTTGATAGTCCCATATACACCCATTTCTCAAGTGCTCATTCTCCCCTCCCCGTCTTACCTTCTGCCATTTGAAGGTGCCCAGCAGGTTGTTGTCTCCGAAGGGGTTGTCTGCATTGGTATAGCCCATGTACTCCTCACTCCAGCCCATCTTTTCTCTCTTCTTCCTCTCCTTGGCCTCCTTCTTGGCCAGTCGTCTGGCCCTCTTCTCCTCTGGGGTCTCCAGGGCCTTCAGCATCTCTCTCTGGTTCTTCTTCTCATCTCGTACCGAGGGACCGGCCTCTCCAGACCCCGGGCTGCCTCCACGGGCCCCGCCATCTGACCCAGAGCTCTTAGACGAGTCAGAGGATCCAGAGCGACGTCTATTACGCTCTTTGTCCCTTTGGTCCTTCCCTCTGCTTCCTTCTCTCCTCCCACGGTCTTCACTCCTCCGGCTGCTTCTTTCTCGACTTTTCTCCTTACATCGGCTTGGCTCCTTGTCTCGGCTTCTCATTCTCTCCCTGTCTCTCGTTCTCTCCCGCATCTGTCGTTCCCTTTCTCTGCTGGGGCTTCTACTCCCTCTGTCTGCACTCCTCTGCCATCTCCTCTCCCAGGCATTGTTTCCCCCGTCCCTCGATCTCTTCCGGTCTGCACTAGACCCTGAGTCGGACTGGGACTGGCTCCTGCCAATCATCTTCTCTCCTTTGTCTTCTCTTCTGCTCTTCTTTTTCTCTCTTTTCTTCCTTCCCTTTGGATCATCTGAGTCAGACCTGATGGATAGAAAAACGTTTAGTTGCAGATACAGTATGTGGGACATTTTTTGCGAACTACATACACAGTACATTTTTATTTCATATAGCTTAACCTGTAACGTTTACCTGGATCTGTCTTTTGATTTGCCCTTCAGTTTACGTCTCTTGTCGCTGTCTGAGTCGCTTCTCGATCCGCGATGGTCTCTGCTACGGGGCCGCTGTCCTTGTCGCGTCGTAGATCCACCACTGCTGTTCGAGTTTCCGCTCTCAGAACGCGCAATTCTCCGGGGTTTTATGTTTCGATCAATGGACCGACTCCGGCCTCTCTTCTCTTCGGGTGATCGTGATCTGCTTATTTTGGACCTGTTTCGATCCCGGTTCCGACTACGAGAGCCAGAACGGGACCGACGATGCTTTTTTGGACCCATGGCAAAAGAGTTCCCAAATTTTTGTGGTCCGTTCTCTTCTAGGTCGCGTAAATAGGACCTGTATAATTATTTTTGTTCGCAGCACACAACTGTATTGTATTTGAGGAGAGAAACACATTAAGAAAATTACAACCATAATTATTTAACTTAAACCACGAAGGGATCCTCTCCTAATAACCTTTATATTGATTTTGTTCACATTTGTTTAATTCTCAGGTATATTTAAAGCCTACCACTGGGACTTGTATTGAGCCCTGACGCAGATTGGTCGCGTCATATTATAAACTGACTGGTCGTTTGGTTTGGAGCAGAATGGGGGATGGTGAAATACAACTGCGCTTTTCTCAAGTATTTTATCATGATCAATGAAATCCGCACACTACATCCCATCTATAAGTATTTTGTATAGAAATATTTCAGTTGACACACAAATTGACATCGAAAATGCCCAGCAAGGCACTTCACATCAAAACAAACAACATTCGTGTTGTAACGTCACACAATTGGACTGTTTTCCAGAAATGCAGTGAGTGTAGTTTTTAAAACCTCGAAAATAATGAAAGAGTTGTAAATACATTGCTATACACAATTAATTGGAGTACTTGTACAATAAACATGGTGAATAAAATGTATATCATGAAACGTTTTGGCAATTTTTGCAATGCTGATATGAGAAGTTTTAAGTTCCATGTTTCATTGGAACTTCATTTCCCAGACGGCACTGCAATCTTATTGAACGTTTTGAGAGGAGTGGAGACTGCTTTCACTCTTCACATTGCTTGCCAGCAGGGACACAGACGTTCGCAGTTGAAAAATATATTCGGTGAATAATTAATGTTGTACAGACTTTGGCTGGTCCAAAACGAATTATTTTAGTATAACTATCAGTAGCAAAGTAACTGCTTTTTAAAATATTAATTTGATCAATAGCTAGCGCCTTATGCTAACTACTAGCTATATCCACGGCAGTCAGCTAGGTCGGTGAGCCTAACTACTGAAATACCAAAACATTTATTTTTAGTATGAGTTTTTCTAAATTCAGCTATTTTATAAAGATAATTAGCCAGATAACACATTGCGCGGTTTCACAACAAATCCATCCACCTGAAGCAAAATAAAAGTTGGCTAACTAGCATTTGTCCGCATCGCAAAATCGCAACAAAAGAAAACGTTTTTTGTGTTTTTCTTTGCAGAATCAGGTGGCTAGCTAGGTTGTTACGTGTGTTCGAGTAAACAACGAGGTTAACTAGCTTCGCTAGTTTGCTATATTACCATGGCGCAACATGGTCCTACTCACGTAGCAAGCTCACAGAAAGCATTAATGTTAGAAATGAAAAGCCTTCAAGAGGAGCCAGTCGAGGGCTTCAGAATAACATTGGTGGACGAGGCAGATTTATACAATTGGGAAGTGGCCATTTTTGGACCTCCTAACACCCACTATGAAGGAGGGTATTTCAAGGTAAGTTCGACGCGTAGGTATGTCAGCTTGTTTTGCAAATATGTTACATACACAAATGCTATTTTCCTAATTGATTTTGTTTGCTAACTAGCCACCATTCCTAATGGACAACTACATTGTTTGCTTCCGTTAATAATAGGCCCGTGAAAAACGTAACATCGCATCTGCATTCTATTGATGCAGCCTGCAGTGACAAGCAGTACTGTTTAGTGTCAAACTTGTTTCTGGGTCACGCTGTTGTTGCTCTATAGTTTGGTCTACTCAGCACTGGGTTGCGACATCAGGATTACAATTGAATCCGGTTAGCTAGTTTAGGCCCCAGAGACGCATGTTAGGACATGTTGCTGACATATTTGCTTCTTTCCCTGTGTCCCACAGGCTCGCATCAAATTCCCCATTGACTACCCCTATTCACCACCTGCTTTCCGTTTCCTCACCAAGATGTGGCACCCCAACATCTATGAGGTAAGAAGAGATAAACATTTATTTTACATTTTAATTCTACAAAAATACATTGTGTAACCTTTTATTAAACTAGGCAAGTCGGTTAAGAACAAATTCTTATTTACAATGACAGCCAAACCCGGACAACGGCAGCTGTATGGTACTCTCAATCACAGCTGAATGTGATTCAGCCTAGATTCGAACCAGGGACTGCAGTGACGCACGCATCTTGCACTGAGATGCAGTGCCTTAGACTGCTGCGCCAATTAATTACTCCATGTAATTCATTTTCAGACATTTTGTGGTGTTAATCTACATTTCTCTCCATCTTTTTGTGGCCTAATCCTAGTCACCTGCAATTTGTGAACATAAACCTGTCTGTATATTAATTTTAGCCTCTTCCCTGTGTTAGAATGGGGACGTGTGTATATCAATTCTGCACCCTCCAGTTGATGACCCTCAGAGTGGAGAGCTGCCCTCTGAGAGGTGGAACCCTACCCAGAATGTTAGGTACACATCTCAGCATGTTCTCTAACCCCACATCCCCTTCTCTCTGTACCTTTTCCTTCTGCTTCATTTTTTTCTCTGTGACCTTCTCCCATTACCAAACAGTTGACAAATTCAGCTAGGTCCCTCCCTGTTTCATTTGGTTTGCTTCCGTTTAGGAAATGTTTTCCAACAGAATCCATAGAATTAATACACCCCTGCTCTCCCTCTGCTTACTATATCACGCTCCCAATTCATCCCTTCTTTCTCTGTCCCTCTCCTCTATGCCCCGCTCTCTCCCATTGTGCTGTGTCACTCATACTCAGATCACATGACCCATGTCGATCTGGCTTCAGTGGAACCTCTCCAAGACTGCACAGAAACCCTGTTACACTTTGTTTATTTTCTGTCTGACCCAGTTACGTGGAATACTATAAGTCATGTTTGTCAGTTCTAATTTAAGAAGTTGTAGGTCTTATTTTTACCAGCAACATTTTAGGTTTATATCAACATCGACAGGCATAAATATCCTAGCCTGTATCCCACAAAGCAGGATCAATAAGCCAACCAGTTTACTTCGATAGGAACTGCTTGGTGCTTCTTTCTGACATCAAACCCTCTGTGTGGCTCCTGTAGGACCATCCTTCTAAGTGTCATCTCTCTGCTGAACGAGCCCAACACCTTCTCTCCGGCCAATGTGGATGCCTCTGTCATGTACCGTAAGTGGAGAGACAGCAAGGGCAAGGACAGAGAGTACGCAGAGATCATTCGGTAGGTACACACACAAAGGACAGAGTGTAGCATGCATACATACCGCAAGTACAAGGACCGAGAGTACAGCACACACTTATTCACCCTCTATCTCCCTGTCTCTCAGGAAGCAGGTGTTGGCCACTAAGGCTGAGGCGGAACGCGACGGGGTGAAGGTCCCCACCACACTGGCCGAATACTGTGTCCGCACTCGCGCCCCGCCACCTGACGAGGGCTCTGACCTCTTCTATGACGATTACTATGACGACGAGGATCTGGAGGATGAAGACGACTGCTGCTACGATGAAGATGACTCTGGGACAGAGGAGTCGTGACGCGTCCTAAATGTGAACCTGGATGGCTGACGCATGCGCTCCCTGACTTCTCCCATAGGAGAGACAGTTCTGAAAGGACTACTTCACATATTTTAAACCTCTCACTTTTTCTATCCACAGATGGCAAGTGGTTCTCCTCCGCCGTTTCTTCTCAGAATCCAAGAACACTTAGGCTGGGCCTGATGTGCTCAGTTTTCTACCAGTGGAAAGGCTGCACCTGTTGTTTTCTGAAAGGATTGACTAAAATAAATGACATGCTACCTTTTGTCCTTGTTTGACTACCTGTAAAAAAAAAAAAACGGGTGTCAACATTGCACTGGTGAAAACACATGGTAAATCAGGCCCATAAGTTAGATCTCTCACTTGTTAAGTTTCCCTTCAACTTGCCGCCTCTAGTTCCCTCACCTATAGACTTCATTGACTGAACAGGTGACTGGAGACTTCTCCATCTGTCATGGTATCTGTGTGACTGACACAGCAGAACTTCTTTATCTCCAAGATGAGGTTCTGTGTTCTCACCACCCTTAAATTTTTGTGCGAGAGAAAACGGACGATACATTTTGCAACATGGGTGTTTCTGCATGTCAGACATCTTGGACACGTTAAATTTTCTTAGATGGACCGTTGCTCTTGTCGCCATACTGGTTTGATTGAATTTAGAAAAAAGTGTGATCATGGAAACGCTAATGACTTCTGTCTGGGGTCCCCAGGTTGAGCTTGAGCTGTGGCCCAAACCCAGTTTGAACATTTTAACAGTGTTTTGCTGGCTTGGAGAACACCAGCTCAGATAGTTATGGCTGTCATTTGAAAGTGGAATGTGTGCTTCTAAAGAGCCCAACGATGCTGCGGCAACCAGTTCTCCTGCGTTTGGACAGAATCTCCTCAGAGACCCTTTGCTCATCAAGGTTCTCCTCTGCGAAGCAGGATGGAGCCAGCGATCTCAACCAGTGGAGCCCAACTGTATGGAGAGAAAAAAAAAGTTAGCTGTATGGGTTTAGCAGCTTCATAATTAGCTACGTTTGCAGTTTTTATTCTTCTTTCATTGAGAATTATGCCTGTAGTCTTTGTTAGAGAATGCTTTCAAATGTCCTGGGGTCGATGTTGGTGGGTTTCTGTAGGAAGATTGTATCTCTTCAATATGTTGTATCAGTCAGCAAGCAGTGGGAATTGGGAATGAAAATGGCAGCCACTTTTGTTTTTGCTTATTTATTTTGTGTGTGCTGCTGGGGGGTGCTATCATGAATCTCCAAACAGGTGTGGGTCCGTGTGTGTGTGTGTCAGCAATATTGGATGTTGCATCTTATTCTAATTTGGCTTAATTTAACTTCCTCTGGATATTTAAGAATGCTAATTTTTTATTTTAAGGTGGTAACGTGATCTAGTTTATCCTACCTGGTGGCTTCAGATATGGTTTACAGTAACATGTACACTTACTGATATGCACATGGACGATCACCTTTTCATTTTATTTACATGTATTTTATTTTTTGCCTATTTAAAACTGAACAAATAAAGATCATTATCGGAAAACAAATAGTATTTTCTTCCTCCTACACCCAATTGAAATGGGCAGTATACATCAATTGTTTTTACAACAATGCAAAAGTTGATTGTAGTGTAACAATGGTGTGTGTGCTGTCTATAGTACATCAACCATAGACAGCCTACAGAAGTAATTGTCAAACTCAAAAGTTCCAGAAATGGTTGAAAATGGCAGCCATATTTGTCAGTGAGAAAATAAAAGGTGATATCAGAAATTGTGTAAAGATTTGTCAACCAAAAATATTCTCACATACTGAACAAAAATATAAATCCAACTTGCAACAATTTAAAATATTTTGTGTTACAGTTCAAATAAGGAAATCAGTCAATTGAAATAAATTAGGCCCTAATCTATGGATTTCACAACTGGGCAGAGGCGCAGCCAATTAAAATGTTTTTTTCCCCACAAAAGGGCTTTATTACAGAAATACTCCGAAACAATATTTTGCTCCGTATGGAACATTTCTGGGATCTTTTGTTTCAGCTCAAGAAACATGGGACCGGCACTTAACATGTTGCTTTTATATTTTTTTCACATCAGCACAGAACCTCCACATTCGACTTGTTCACCTGCCAGATCACCCATGTTTGCACAACTGAAGAATTTCTGCACAAACTCAGAAACCGTTGCAGGAAAGCTCATCTGCGTGCTCGTCGTCCTCACCAGGGTTTTGACCTGACTGCAGTTTGGAGTCGTAATTGACTTCAGTGGGCAAATGCTCACCTTTGATGGCCACTGGCACACTGGACAAGTGTTCTCTTCACAGATGAATTCTGGTTTCAACTGTACCGGGCAGATGGCGCCGTGTGGGCGAGCAGTTTACTGATGTCAATGTTGTGAACAGAATGCCCCATGGTGGCGGTGGGGTTATGGTATTGGCAGGCATAAGCTACGGACATCGAACACAATTGCATTTTATCGATCGCAATTTGAATACATAGAGATACCCTGACGAGATCCTGAGGCCCATTGTCGTGCCATTCATCTGCCGCCATCACATCATGTTTCAACATGATAATGCACGGCCCCATATCGCAAGGATTTGTACACAATTCCTGGAAGCTGAAAATGTCCCAGTTCTTCCAAATCAAACTTTATTTGTCACATGTGCCGAATACACTATGGGAGTCTGCTTGAAACATGTAGGTATTTCAGGGAGAGGTTGAAAATGTCAGTGAAGACACTTGCCAGTTGCTTTGAGTACATGTCCTGGTAATCCATCTGACCCTGCGGCTTTGTGAATATTGACCTGTTTAAAGGTCTTGCTCACATCAGCTACTGAGAGCATTATCACACAGTCATCCAGAACAGCTGGTGCTCTCATATGCATGCTTCAGTGTTGCTTGCCTCGACGCGAGCATAAAAGGCATTTAGCTTGTCTGGTAGGCTTGTGTCATTGGGCAGTTCGCGGCTGCTTAGGATATGTACGTACGGTCACTGTGGGGACGATGTCATCAATGCACTTATTGATGAAGCCGATGACTGAGGTAGTATACTCCTCAATGCCAGTTGATGAATCCCGGAATATATTCCAGTCTATGCCAGCAAAACAGTCCTGTAGTGTAGCATCCGCGTCATCTGACTACTTCCGCATTGAGCGAGTCACTGGTACTTTCTGCTTTAGTTTTTGCTTGTAAGCAGGAATCAGGAGGATATAATTATGGTCAGATTTGCCAAATGGAGAGCGAGGGAGAGCTTTGTAAGCATCTCTGTGTGTGGGGTTAAGGTGGTCTAGACATTTCTTCCCTCTGGTTACACATTGGTAGAAATTAGGTCAAACCGATTTAAGTTTGCCTGCATTAAAGTCTCCGGCCACTAGGAGCGCCACTTCTGGATGAGAATTTTCTTGTTTGGTTATGGCCTTATACAGCTGGTTGAGTGCTGTCTTAGTGCCAGCATTGGTTTGTGGTGGTAAATAGATGGCTATGAATAATATAGATGAACTCTCTTGGTAGATAGTGTGGTCTACAGCTTATCATAAGGTACTCTACCTCAGGCGAGCAATACCTCGCCCCTAGTATTACCAGAAGTAGCTTGTCTGTCCTGCCTGTGCATGGAAAATCCCGCCAGCTCTATATTATCTGTGTTGTCGTTCAGCCACGACTCGGTGAAACATAAGATATTACAGTTTTTAATGTCGCGTTGGTTGTATAATCTTGATCGTAGGTCATCCATTTTATTTTCCAATGATTGCATGTTGGCCAATAGAACGGATGGCAGTGGGTGTTTACTCACTCGACTACGAATTCTCAGAAGACAACCCGACCTTCGCTCACTTTTCCATGGCCTGCATACTCACCAGACATGTGACCCATTGAGCACGTTTGGGATGCTCTGGATCGACATGTAAGTCAGCGTGTTCCAGTTCCCGCTAATATCCAGCAACATCGCAAAGCCGTTGAAGAGGAGTGGGACAACATTCCACAGGCCACAATCAATGGCCTGATCAACTCTATACAAAGGAGATGTGTCATGCTGCATGAGGCAAATGGTTGTTACACTAGATTCTGACTGGTTTTCTGATCCACCCCCCTGCCTTTTTTTGTAAAGGTATCTATGACCAATAGATCAATATCTGTATTCCAAGTCGTGAAATCCATAGATTAGGGCCTAATCAATGTATTTCAATTTACTGATTTCCTTATATGATCTGTAACTCAGTAAAATCTTTGAAATGGTTGCATGTTGCATTTGCATTTTTCTTCAGTTTAAATATCTTATCACATCACTTGCAAACCATGGTTGACCAACTCCCTGACCAAAATGGTTGACCTTTATGCCATCATAAGTTTATATACTAAAGCCAAAGTAAGGGAAATATGAACTGTGAAAGTAGAAACTACAGCCAAAGATTTGTATAACTAACCCAAGATAGACCACAGCCTCTTGTTTTCAATGGGCGCAAATTAATTATAGTGTGCAGAACAAGCAAGGAGGTGGGCAGAGCCGAGTGTAGCATGTATTGCATATTTCCGTTAAGCAAACTACTCTGTGAAGTGCGCCTGTGCAATAACTCAATTCGCCCTTGCACTTCAATATTTCAGAAAACTGAATTGAGATCAAATGTTTCATCGATGAGAAAATTAGTTATCTATCATCTATATCATGCTGAAACAATCTACCCTTAGGATTATTCAGCATGTCTAAAACCATTTAAACAGTAACATCTGTTACCCCCAATAACTATTTTGCCGTATCCACAATAACCTTCAACCTGGCATTTCTGCTTTCCACAACCCAAGTCGTGTTGATAACCTTACCAATGAAAGCTATGAAATTAACTTTATTCACTATTAAAGTGTCATTTGACACAGCACATTCATGAGCGTAACATTTCTTGTCTTGAAACCATGCCAGGACTAGAAGAAGCAACAGCCCCGAAATTAGGTCTTTAGTATAGGAGCAGCCATGGAAGCTCTATCATTCCGCACTGTAGTTCCAACAATCTGTCTTAAAGCCTCTGCATATGATACATCATGAATGATTCTATAACTCTGAGCCTCTCTCTGCACTTTCCATCCACCAAATGCTGCAGTATGTTCTCCCCCACAATTACAACACTTGACCTTCACATTGCTCACGCATTCACCGTAATCATGTTCCCCTCCACACTTGGCACATTACATTTACATTACATTTAAGTCATTTAGCAGACGCTCTTATCCAGAGCGACTTACAAATTGGTGCATTCTTTTCTTTACACTAAATATCTAGACTTTTCCACATTTTGGTTAAATTTTTCCCCTCATCAAACTGCACACAATACCCCATAATGACAAAGCAAAAACAGTTTTTATTTTTTTTGCAAATGTATTAAAAATATAAAATGGAAATATCACATTTACATAAGTATTCAGACCCTTTACTCTGTACTTTACAGCCTTCTTGGGTATGACGCTACAAGCTTGGCACACCTGTATTTGGGGAGTTTCTCCCATTCTTCTCTGCAGGTCCTCTCAAGCTCTGCCAGGTTGAATGGGGAGCATTACTGCACAGCTATTTTCAGGTCTCTCCAGAGATGTTCGATTGGCTTCAAGTCTGGGCTCTGGCTGGGCCACTCAGGGACGTTCAGGGACTTGTCCCGAAGCCACTCCTGCGTTGTCTTGGCTGTGTGCTTAGGGTCGTTGTCCTGTTGGACGGTGAACTGTTTCCCCAGTCTGTGGTCCAGAAAGCTCTAGAGCAGGTTTTCATCAAGGATCTCTCCGTACTTTGCTCCGTTCATCTCTCCCTTGATCCTGACTAGCCCCCCAGTCCCTGCTGTTGAAAAACATCCCCACAGCATGATGCTGCCACCACCATGCTTCAAGGTAGGGATGGTGCCAGGTTTCCTCCAGACGTGACGCTTGGCATTCAGGCCAAAGAGTTCAATCTTGTTTTCACCAGACCAGAGAATCTTGTTTCTCATGCTCTGAGAGTCCTTTAGGTGCCTTTTGGCAAACTCCAAGCGGGCTGTCATGTGCTTTTTACTGAGGAGTGGCTTCCGTCTGGCCACTCTACCATAAAGGCCTGATTGGTGGAGTGCTGCAGAGATGGTTGTCCTTCTGAAAGGTTCTCCCATCTCCACAGAAGAATTCTGGAGCTCTGTTAGAGTGACTATTGGGTTCTTGGTCACCTCCCTGACCTGAATGCTCAATTTGGCCAGGCGGACAGCTCTAGGAAGTCTTGGTGGTTCCAAACTTCTTCCATTTAAGAATGATGGAGGCCACTGTGTTCTTGGGGACTTTCAATGCTGCAGACATTTTTGGTACCCTTCCCCAGATCTGTGCCTCGACAAAATCCTGTCTCAGAGCTCTACGGACAATTCCTTCAACCTCATAGCTTGGTCTTGTGGGACCTTATATAGACAGGTGTGTGCCTTTCCAAATCATGTCCAATCAATTCAATTTACTACAGGTCAACTTCAATCAAATTGTAGAAACATCTCAAGGATGATCAATAGAAACAGGATGCACCTTTGCTCAATTTTGAGTCTCATAGCAAAGGGTCTGAATACTTATGTAATAAGGTAATACATTTGCAAAAATATCTAAAATCCAGTTTTCACTTTGTCAATATTGTGTGTATGGGTATTGTGTGTAAATTGATTAAGATTTTAGAATAAGGCTGTAACGTAACAAAATGTAGAAAAAGTCAAGGGGTCTGAATACTTTCCTAATGCACTGTACATGTCCCATTGTTTCAAATCAAATCAAAGTTTATTTGTCACGTGCACCGAATACAACAGGTATAAACCTTACAGTGAAATGCTTACTTACAGGCTCTAACCAATGGTGCCAAAAAAAGGTATGTGTGTGTGTGTGTAGGTAGGTAAGTAAAGAAATAAAACAACAGTAGAAAGATGTTTGAAAAGAGAGTAGCAAGGCTATATACAGACACCTGTTAGTCAGGCATATTGAGGTAGTATGTACATGTAGGTTTGGCATTTAAAACACTGCAATGGAGATGGGACAAATTTTCTGACATTGAAACTAAGGAACTTTTCCAGGCAAAACCTCCTCAAACCTCAGCAGCACTGATAAGCTTTCACTTCTTTGACCCTCTTTCCTACTGATCAACTTTTGGCCTCAATCACTCTGCCTCACTACACATTTTCTTTGATATCATATATGGACATAGATATTGGGACCCCAGTGATGACTCCCCTCAAACTAGCATAAGCACCAGGGACATGGCTTTTATTCTTCTTCCCATTACGCTTTCCCATTTGCAGAATCTTCCCTTGCTGATCCTAGCTACCTCAAAATATTAACAATCTACCATTTCCAATGAACCGGGCTAATTTGACTTCACATATCTCTTTCTCAACAGCATTGGTTAGTCAGATCGAGTGTAAATGAGGCCCTGTGCTCTCATCAAACACCATCACCACTTTCCACTCCAACACATTATTACTATTGCTTCCTACCTTGGCCCTCTTTATGGTTTCTTTACTAGATGCTACTCTGCTTTCAGTATCATGATCTCTCTTCTTCATGTCTTTCCACTACAGACCATTCCAGTCCTTGACCCTCATCCTCCCGCTCCATATAATCAGAACTGACACCCATATTGTTAGCATTCCAGCACAACTGGAACATTTTCTCCATTTCGTTCCTTACTACTCGCCGCCATTTCGGCTGTCAGACTTCCAAACTTCTCACACACCAACAACTCATTCACTAAGTCGGATGTCCCACTCGTTAATTTTGCTTGAACTCGGGAGCTGAAGTCCTACTCGTTTCAAAATTGCCCGCCTGGAAGTACCGGAAATACTCGAAGAATGCCTACGGTGCAGCCACTTGGCTTCCTCTCATCACCATATTTGGTAGTGAGTGGAAACGCCAACCGGATGCTTCACATTTATACATCCGGTTAATTTTCGGTCTCATTGTTCTATCTGCACTATAGCCAAGCCAAATAACTCATCAGTCATTTTAAGTAGAATCGTCCCTTATAGATGACGTCATCGAGCGGGGTCTCAACCTCGAGCAAGTGGGCTGGTTTTCAGAAAGAAACAAAAGCTCATTGCGTTGAACGAGAATTTTTACGAGAGCATTGAGGTATATTTCTGAGTTTTTGTTGAGGAGCTGCAGTAATGTCTGTAAACTACGCCGCTGGACTGTCTACATATGCGGACAAAGGTGTTTGCGGGCTCCCCGAGGTAAACACACAGGCAGGTTTTAGCTAACTAGCTAAGTTACTAGTAGCTACAAAGCTTTTCGAGGATTCCCTCTAGTCTAGCCAGAAGTGTACCTACTACCGCAGCACAATATCAAATACTGCCAATATACAGGTAGTTCAAAACTAGCTAGCTAATACTATTATATCTCTGTTACACACTAAAGCTAACATGAACGCCAGTGTAGTGTTACCCCTACCATTACGTTGTTGTTGCTGGTGCCCTAGTCCTTTTGGCACGTTTTGCCATGTTCTCCACACACTGCACCAGGCACCCCACTGAAATAGATGGGTCAAAGCTGCCCTACACCAACACTACCCTCTACACTCTCTCCCTTCTTTCTTACTCTTCCCAACCCGTCCGGTCCTCTCATCTTCATCCCCATCCTCCCTTCACTTTCCCCTCATCTCTGCCCCCGTTATCTCCCCATCCCTACTCTCTCCCAGTCGTTTGACAGTAAAGAAGAGTTAAAGGGGAAGGTGGAGGCTCTGGCCCAGCTGATTAGGGAGTCCCAGTACCTGGTGGTCCACTCTGGGGCAGGCATCAGCACCTCTTCAGGCATACCTGACTTCAGGTAAGCCCATTACCCTGTACCGCTCAACCACTCAGAGTGCATCGCCATAGGCTAAAGAAATACACTCTCCTCCACCTCTCCTTGGTTGTAAAAGGTTTGGTTCATGGCTATGCTGAACTGACACAGAGGATTTGGCCAGTTTAGAAATATATTATTAGTAAAGGCTCGTCATGTTCAATGAACCTACTTGAATTGGATCAGTGTCTTTTTCTCGCTCAAGAAATTGAATCATGAATCATGCATTTTAAACGATTCAAGTAAGAATATAGGAAATGTGAGTCAACACCATCCTCTTATTTGGCTGCAGTACTGTGGTATCAGCAGAGGGGGGCAGTATAGGCTAGCTCTATTACCAGAGCAATGATTGTACAGTAGTGTTGGCTGGATCTCTGTGATGTTGACTTTCACACCAACTTTCCAACGTTTTCTTTTATATTACTTGTCATTACAATGTAATTCTTATTCTCTCGGTCTCTGCTTGTGTCTTCACGGGTTTCCCTTTTCTCCATTGCTGCTGTGCGGAAAAGGACTAGAGGACTTTACATTCATATTTAATTAATCAGCCTTCTGTCATTCTGGTTTGTCTGCCTGCCTGTCTGTTTGTCCTTGAATTTAATTAATGGTCCATTACTGAAAAACCTAGGCATAAAAAGGACACTTTCCCCCCTAAAGCCAGTTTGCAGACTTTCATTGCCCTTCATGTCCAGCGGCCCTTTTCTCTAAAAGATAAGTACTTAATACCTGGCTGACGTACTCCTCTAGCCTAATGACTGTCTTACCAAATAGCTGAGTAGCTTTGATCTGGTCTGAGCAGACTATAAGTCACACAGTGAGAGAGCGGGGGCTGTGTCAGTTAAAAGAGAATGGGAGAGAGGGGAATGCTATGGCCTTCATTCTGTATTCTCAGTATGTCTCGCTCTTCCTCTTGCATAGAAATGCATCTCTTGCCTTTTGAAGCCCGGCAGCTACCACAACAGATGCCACACCTTACTACAGAGATGTGGAGAGATTGCTTGACAGTCTGTCTTGTATGTTGCCCTGTCATAACCTTAGATGTGCGTTTGTACACACCTCTCACACTTCTATGTTGTCTCCCTCTCTCAGGGGTCCCAAAGGAGTGTGGACAATGGAGGAGAGGGGCGAGTCTCCCCACTTTGACACCACATTCGAGGAAGCTCGGCCCAGCCTCACTCACATGGCCCTGCTGGCTCTGCAGAGAGCCAGCTACCTCAAATACCTCATCAGCCAGAATGTGGACGGCATCCACGTCCGCTCCGGCTTCCCCAGGTAACACTCCTCCTGCAAAATAGACTCTGTATCTCAATGGGTTTTTCACGGTTAAATAAAATATGAAGCCTGCTATACTGTCCCAATGAAACACTACAATCATTCTCTGCCCAGGACCCGTATTTATCAAGTGTCTCAGAGAATAAATGCAGATCTAGGATCAGTTTTGTTTTTTAGATCATAAATAATAAGATTCTATGGACAGGAGGGACCTGATTCTAGATCATGACTCCTATTCTAAAGACTCTTTGAATAAGCCCTGGTCTCTCTTGTGAATAGGATTTCATAGAATTGGAACGGCTACAGCTAGAGAGTGAAATCAAAATGATTCAATACATTAGCAGGAGAATAGCATTATTTCAATTTATATGGTATTCAGTTGGGAAGGAAATGCAAAAATAAAGTACTCTGTTCAAATCAAAGTTTTTGTCATGTGTGCCGAATACAGCAGGTGTAGACCTTAGTGAAATGCTTACTTACAGGCCCTAACCAACATTGCAATTTGTAAGTAAAAAATAGGTATTAGGTGAACAATAGATAAGTAAAGAAATAAAAACAACAGTGAAAATAACAGTAGCGAGGCTATATACAGTAGCGAGGCTATGTACAGGCACCGGTTAGTCGGGCTAATTGATGCAATACGTACATGTAGGTATAGTTAAAGTCACTATACATAGATGATAAACAGAGTAGCAGGAGTGTAAAAGAGGGGTTGGCGGGTGGGGGTGGCGGGACACAATACAGATAGTCCGGGGAGCCAATGTGCGTTGCTTCAACACTCATTTACATTCATATAAATTGTTTGTCACTACATACTTATGTGAAATAAGCAGTCTCTCTTTCTCTCTCTGATTCAGAAATCTGCTCTCTGAGTTGCATGGGAACATGTTCGTGGAGGAGTGTGGGAAGTGTGGCAAGTACGTCTGTTCAAACCACTCTTAGTGAAAGATGTCACACACGACGAATTCAAAAGAATAGAAATGTTATGCGCTTCACATTAGAATGAAAGCATAGTGAAACACAGTTCAGCCCATCTTGAACAAAAATTGTTATTTTGTGTGCCCTCAACTGGTTAATTTATACTGAACCCGCTCTCTTTGTCACACACACGCACGTCATATAAAAGCCAGATTGATTAACCCTGCACTGTTTTCAATTGATGCTAAATCTTATTGTTACCGCTTTTTTTCTTCCCAATTTCTTGATATCCAATTGGTAGTTAGTCTTGTACCATTGCTGCAACCCCCGTACGGACTTAGGGAAAGGTGAAGATAGAGCGCCATGCGTCCACCAAAACACGACCCCGCCAAGCCGCACTGCTTCTTGACAACACTGCTCGCTTAACCCCGAAAGCCAGCCGCACCAATGTGTCGGGGGAAACAACGTACAGCTGGCGACCGAAGTCAGCTTGCAGGCGCCCGGGCCACCACAAGGAGTCGCTAGAGTGTGATGAGACAAGGATATCCCAGCCGGCCAAACCCTCCCCTAACCCGGACAGCGCTCGGTCAATTGTAGTCGGCTGCGGCACAGCCTGGGATCGAACCCTGGTCTGTAATGATGCCTTGGAAGCAGTGCCTTAGATCCGATGCCCCACTCGGGAGGCATTGATGCTAATTCTAATCTAAATCTGCCAACACTGTTTCCCTACTTCAACTGTCAATTCCACAAAAATAAACAAGAATAGACAGACTTCTCACTTTCCATATGTTAACAACCTGAGGCAACTTGGGCAAGGGAGGCTGGCTTGTATAAGCAGGGAAAATCCATTCCAGCAACATACTAATAGGAATCACTTATCTAGCCTTCAGCCACCACCTGTACTGCCCTACACGGGCATGACAACAGCAAAGTATATACATCAGCCACCTCACACGCTCTTTAAACTCTTTGAAATGTGTTTGTTCACTGAACTGTGTTGATAACTGCCACATGTAAAGTGGCACTGTCCATCAGAGTTCTAATACTGAATTATATGGCACTGCCTCACCGAAGGTTCTTCACCAGTAAGTCAACGTGAAAGGCATCACAGGTTCTGATGGATGTGTGGTTTTTCAGGCAGTATGTGCGGGAAAAGGTCATTGGTGTGATGGGGCTGAAACCCACTGGAAAATACTGTGAGGAGGTCCGGGGAAGAGGACTCAGGTCCTGCAGGTAACACACGCACACACTGGGGATTACTCATCCAGTTTCACCGTCTTGGTATTTCAGGGAAATACACTAATAAGATATCAGATCATCACGCTGTATCAGTACATAGCCAGGTGTCTGCTAAGAAATTACCCTAAAGTGTGCGTGTTCACACAGGGGGAAGCTCATCAGTACCATACTGGACTGGGAGGAAGCTCTGCCTGAAAAAGACCTCAACAGAGCCGAAGAAGCTAGCAGGTAAGAGAAAAAGATAGACAGACAGAGAAAGACAGAGAACAAAAGCAGAGCACCTCTTTAAATAAGTGAGTGTATTTCTGTTGGCCCTGTAGGTCAGAATGTTAGGTAACCCTGTTAACCCTGTGATATGGCGGCACAGTCTTGTGTATGCCTCTATCTATTGATGTGCAAACCACCGCTCCATTTCTGGGTCAACTAATTCCCAACGTAATCCCCTTTTAATGGAGGACCTTTCTTCTCTTCATTAAATCTACAATTATGCGTGCACACACACATTGCACTTACATAATTAGACTGAAGTGATTTAGATTAGAACAATTGTCTGTCACAGATCCTTGTTGGCCCTGACCTAGCTTTTGAGGAAGGCTAAGTAGCAAATAGGCAGAGGGTAGCATAATTTGTCCGATTTGTCTGTAATAATGATATGGGAATAATAATGAATTTTATTTTGGAAAGTGCTGTCTTGCATCGAACAGCAACAACAAGGACAAGTGGATAAACAGGTTAATGTCAAGCCCTGCATGTTTTTTTTTTCAAAGGTCTCATGAAATGAAGGCCTACAACACACATTGGCTGCTACTGTAGACTGATGGGTTCTGACTTCTAAAACATTGTTACACATCAGGTATCCTATGGAAAGGAGAAGGCCAACAGTCTGGTTGTTACATCAGAAGTGAATGGTTATCTGTAGGAGGAATGCATATGGTGGAGTCAAGTAAGGTTGGATTAGAGCCAGGGGCTTGGAATGTTACCAAGTAAAGGAAATCACATGGTTGCGGTCACTGATAAGGGTGGAGAGCTGTGGATTTGGGGGCCGAATGGGGGCCGAGGTTAGGTCACCGTAAGGGAGAAGGAACAGTTTATTACCCACATCACTTAACTTCCTGCCTAGCAATAAAGCTGTAATGTTTAGAGGGAAGGATGAGACTTCACCTAGAGTATATAATATATATACTTGTGATGGTGGGACCATGTCTTTGTCTGTTCAGCTGTCTGACCCATTGGGTGAATCAACTTGGTTTGAGCTTTAATAATCGTCCGTGAGTTTTTACTTGGTTCATTTAGAACCTAACCAGGCTGAATGACAGAACAGCTATTTCCGTGTTAAAATGTTATGGGATGCATTTTCTCCGTTGTTTTTGAAGGTAGGTCACTCTGGTAGGCCTACATTATGATCAAATAGCCACAGTAGCCTACTTGGCCACTGTTAAAATAGTAACTTAAAGCGGGTACAGCCTCAGTGTCCACAGTGAACGTGTGCAGGAAGTTACACAGAATCTTCACAACATTCGAGTTTGCAGTCAGCAGACCTGAAATTTGCTCAGTGCCGACATCTTTTTGTGGGAACAGTGCCTGGGTCTGAACACCTCCTCCCTCTGCAACTGGATAATGGACTGGTGGTGAGGGTAGGCAACATCACTTCCGCCATGCTGGGGTCCCCCGCCAACACGGGGTCCCCCACAGGGGTGTGTTCTTAGTCCCTTTGTGTGTTTTTGTTCTGTTATTTTTAGTATTACAGGTTAGTTATCATTGTTTTAGTTCACAATGGAGCCCCTAGATCCACTCTGCATACCCCTGTTACCTCCCTTGTCCCACCCCCCACACATGCGGTGACATCACCCATTACAACCAGCATGTCCAGAGATACAACCTCTCTCATCATCACCCAGTGCCTGGGCTTACCTCCGCTGTACCCGCACCCCACCATACCCCTGTCTGCGCATTATGCCTTGAATATACTCTACCATGCCCAGAAACCTGCTCCTCTTATCCTCTGCCCCCAACGCTCTAGGCGACCAGTTTTGATAGCCTTTAGCCGTACCCTCATACTACTCCTTCTCTGTTCCGCGGGTGATGTGGAGGTAAACCCAGGCCCCGCATGTCCCGAGGTACCCTCATTTTTTGACTTCTGTGATCGAAAAAGTCTTGGTTTTATGCATGTCAACATCAGAAGCCTCCTCCCTAAGTTTGTTTTACTCACTGCTTTAGCACACTCTGCTAATCCTGATGTCCTTGCCGTGTCTGAATCCTGGCTCAGGAAGGCCACCAAAAATTCAGAGATTTCCATACCAAACTATAACATCTTCCGTCAAGATAGAACTGCCAAAGGGGGCGGAGTCGCAGTCTACTGCAGAGATAGCCTGCAAAGTAATGTCATACTTTCCAGGTCCATACCCAAACAGTTTGAACTACTAATTTTGAAAATTACTCCCTCCAGAAACAAGTCTCTCACTGTTGCCGCCTGCTACCGACCCCCCTCAGCTCCCAGCTGTGCCCTGGACACCATTTGTGAATTGATCGCCCCCCATCTAGCTTCAGAGTTCGTTCTGTTAGGTGACCTAAACTGGGATATGCTTAACACCCCGGCAGTCCTACACTCTAAGCTAGATGCCCTCAATCTCACTCAAATCATCAAGGAACCCACCAGGTACAACCCTAACTCTGTAAACAAGGGCACCCTCATAGACGTCATCCTGACCAACTGGCCCTCCAAATATACCTCTGCTGTCTTCAACCAGGATCTCAGCGATCACTGCCTCATCGCCTGTATCCGCCACGGAGCCGCAGTCAAACGACCACCCCTCATCACTGTCAAACGCTCCCTAAAACACTTCTGTGAGCAGGCCTTTCTTTTCGACCTGGCCCGGGTATCCTGGAAGGACATTGACCTCATCCCGTCAGTTGAGGATGCATGGTCATTCTTTAAAAGTAACTTCCTCACCATTCTAGATAAGCATGCTCCGTTCAAAAAATGCAGAACCAAGAACAGATACAGCCCTTGGTTCACTCCAGACCTGACTGCCCTCGACCAGCACAAAAACATCCTGTGGCGGACTGCAATAGCATCGAATAGCCCCCGTGATATGCAACTGTTCAGGGAAGTCAGGAACCAATACACGCAGTCAGTCAGGAAAGCTAAGGCCAGCTTCTTCAGGCAGAAGTTTGCATCCTGTAGCTCCAACTCCAAAAAGTTCTGGGACACTGTGAAGTCCATGGAGAACAAGAGCACCTCCTCCCAGCTGCCCACTGCACTGAGGCTAGGAAACATGGTCTCCACCGATAAATCCATGATTATCGAAAACTTCAATAAGCACTTCTCAACGGCTGGCCATGCCTTCCGCCTGGCTACTCCAACCTCGGCCAACAGCTCCGCCCCCCCCCGTAGCTCCTCACCCAAGCCTCTCCAGGTTCTCCTTTACCCAAATCCAGATAGCAGATGTTCTGAAAGAGCTGCAAAACCTGGACCCGTACAAATCAGCTGGGCTTGACAATCTGAACCCGCTATTTCTGAAACTATCTGCCGCCATTGTCGCAACCCCTATTACCAGCCTGTTCAACCTCTCTTTCATATCGTCTGAGATCCCCAAGGATTGGAAAGCTGCCGCAGTCATCCCCCTCTTCAAAGGGGGAGACACCCTGGACCCAAACTGTTACAGACCTATATCCATCCTGCCCTGCCTATCTAAGGTCTTCGAAAGCCAAGTCTACAAACAGGTCACTGACCATCTCGAATCCCACCGTACCTTCTCCGCTGTGCAATCTGGTTTCCGAGCCGGTCACGGGTGCACCTCAGCCACACTCAAGGTACTAAACGATATCATAACCACCATCGATAAAAGACAGTACTGTGCAGCCGTCTTCATCGACCTCGCCAAGGCTTTCGACTCTGTCAATCACCATATTCTTATCGGCAGACTCAACAGCCTCGGTTTTTCGGATGACTGCCTTGCCTGGTTCACCAATTACTTTGCAGACAGAGTTCAGTGTGTCAAATCGGAGGGCATGCTGTCCGGTCCTCTGGCAGTCTCTATGGGGGTGCCACAAGGTTCAATTCTCGGGCCGACTCTTTTCTCTGTATATATCAATGATGTTGCTCTTGCTGCGGGCGATTCCCTGATCCACCTCTACGCAGACGACACCATTCTATATACTTTCGGCTCGTCATTGGACACTGTGCTATCTAACCTCCAAACGAGCTTCAATGCCATACAGCACTCCTTCCGTGGCCTCCAACTGCTCTTAAACGCGAGTAAAACCAAATGCATGCTTTTCAACCGATCGCTGCCTGCACCCGCATGCCCGACTAGCATCACCACCCTGGATGGTTCCGACCTTGAATATGTGGACATCTATAAGTACCTAGGTGTCTGGCTAGACTGCAAACTCTCCTTCCAGACCCACATCAAACATCTACAATCGAAAATCAAATCAAGAGTCGGCTTTCTATTCCGCAACAAAGCCTCCTTCACTCACGCTGCCAAGCTTACCCTAGTAAAACTGACTATCCTACCGATCCTCGACTTCGGCGATGTCATCTACAAAATGGCTTCCAACACTCTACTCAGCAAACTGGATGCAGTCTATCACAGTGCCATCCGTTTTGTCACTAAAGCACCTTATACCACCCACCACTGCGACTTGTATGCTCTAGTCGGCTGGCCCTCACTACATATTCGTCGCCAGACCCACTGGCTCCAGGTCATCTACAAGTCCATGCTAGGTAAAGCTCCGCCTTATCTCAGTTCACTGGTCACGATGGCAACACCCATCCGTAGCACGTGCTCCAGCAGGTGTATCTCACTGATCATCCCTAAAGCCAACACATCATTTGGCCGCCTTTCGTTCCAGTACTCTGCTGCCTGTGACTGGAACGAATTGCAAAAATCGCTGAAGTTGGAGACTTTTATCTCCCTCACCAACTTCAAACATCAGCTATCCGAGCAGCTAACCGATCGCTGCAGCTGTACATAGTCTATAGGAAAATAGCCCACCCATTTTCACCTACCTCATTCCCATACTGTTTTTTATACTGTTTTTATTTATTTATTTTTCTGCTCTTTTGCACACCAATATCTCTACCTGTACATGACCATCTGATCATTTATCACTCCAGTGTTAATCTGCAAAACTGTATTATTCGCCTACCTCCTCATGCCTTTTGCACACATTGTATATAGACTGCCCATTTTTTTTCTACTGTGTTATTGACTTGTTAATTGTTTATTCCATGTGTAACTCTGTGTTGTCTGTTCACACTGCTATGCTTTATCTTGGCCAGGTCGCAGTTGCAAATGAGAACTTGTTCTCAACTAGCCTACCTGGTTAAATAAAGGTGAAATAAAAATAAAAAATAAAAAATTATTGATACTGTGTTGTTGGGATGAGAGTTTGCACAAACAGTAGTTCACTTTACTTGTACATGTGACATTAAAACAACCGAACACAGTGTTCAGTGCGTTCAGAAAGTATTCAGGCCCCTTGACCTTTTCCACATTTTGTAACGTTAAAGCCTTGTTCTAAAATTGATTAAATAAAACATTTTCCTCATCAATCTACACACAATACCCCATAATGACAAAGCGAAAACAGGTTTTTAGACATTTTTGCAAATTGATGAAAAACAGAAATACCTTATTTAGATGTGTATTTGGGCTCTTTGCTATGAGGCTCAATTGATATCAGGTGCATCCTGTTTCCATTGATCATTCTTGAGCTGTTTCTACAACGTGATTGGAGTCCACCTGTGGTAAATTCAATTGATAGGACGTGATTTGGAAAGGCACACACCTGTCTAGATGAAGTCCTACAGTCCACAGTGCGTGTCAGAGCAACAACCAAGCAATGAGGTTGAAGGAATTGTCCGTAGAGCTCCAAGACAGGATTGTGTCTAGGCACCGATCTGGGGAAAGGTACCAAAAAAATGGCTGCAGCATTGAAGGTCCCTAAGAACACAGTGGCCGTCATTCTTAAATGGAAGAAGTTTGGAACCACGAAGACGCTTTCTAATGCTGGCCACCCGGCCAAACAGAGCAATCGGGGGAGAAGAGCCTTGGTCTGGGAGGTGACCAAGAACCTGATGGTCACTGACAGAGCTCCAGATTTCCTCTGTGGAAATGGGAGAATCTTTCAGAAGGACCACCGTCTCTGCAGCACTCCACCAATCAGGTCTTTTATGGTAGAGTGGCCCGATGGAAGCCACTCCTCAGTAAAAAGGCACATGACAGCCAGCATGGAGTTTTACAAAAGGCACCTAAAGGACTCTCAGACGATGAGGAACAAGATTCTCTGGTCTGACGAAACCAAGATTGAACTATCAGTGCCTGGACTTGAACCTGATCGAACATCTCTGGAGAGACCTGAAAATAGCTGTGCAGTGACACTCCCCATCCAACCTGACCGAACTTGAGAGGATCTAAAGAGAAGAATAGGAAAATTTCCCCAAATACAGGTGTGCCAAAGAGGACTTGAGGCTGTAATGGCTGCCAAAGATACTAAAACAAAGTACTGAGTAAAGGGTCTGAATACTTATGTAAATGTGATATTTCAGTTTATTTGTATTTATAAATTTACAACAATTTAACCAGTTTTTGCTTTGTAATTATGGGGTTTGTGTGTAGACTGGGGAAGAAAAAGCTGTTTTAATTCATTTTAGAATTAAGGATGTTAATTTACAAAATGCACTGTATATAGCAGGTTCTATGGTGGTGGACCTGGTTGTTTGTAGGTAATGATTATGGGTAATGTAGTTTTGTGGTGTTTCTCTGTCTAGACGGGCCGACCTGGCGCTGACCCTGGGTACCTCTCTGCAGATCAAGCCCAGCGGAGACCTGCCCCTCTTCACCAAACGCAAGGGGGGCAAGGTGGTCATCGTCAACCTTCAGCCCACCAAACATGTGAGTCTCGCAAACCACACACAAACACATGAGTAACGCGCACACTCACTCACATATACACGCATTTCGCTACACCTGCAATAACATCTGCTAAACATGTATGTGACAAATAAAACGATTTGATACACAACAATCTGTGCACCACTAAGCGGACACGCACACAAACCTCAACTTACGTGTAATTAACTCAATCACACTGTATCCTATTAAACATGAGTTGCGAACATGAACACAATATCGTCCGATTTCCACAAATGATTGTTTGCGCAGTTCAAATCAGCTAGCTCTCGGATGTTTACAGCCTGTTATCTTCAGAAGTTTCCTGTTTGTCACATAGAACCGTGTAATTCTAAGGTCTGGTGTTCCACAGAGGTTTCGAGCTAAAAATAGAAACCCAGCTGCATGAATAATTCAGCCAATGTGTTCAGTGAGATCATACTTGATTAATGACTCAACACATTCTCTCAGCTAATCCCACTGCAGGACCTGTAGAAAGTTTAGAGGCAATTCAACGATGGCCTATGTTCCGTAAGGAATACAAAGGCATAAGTAAGATGCAGTAGCGTCTTGATGTGTAGTCCTGCACTTGTCTGGGTGGTTTCGCCCTTAAAGGTGGACAAGTCAAATTCTCGCAGCTGACGGTTCTCATTTGAGGGCCTGCCGTTTTATTGGATCAGGTTATATCACATGGTAAGTATATACTCCTATCCTGGCCCTTCTGTCATTTGTGTTTTGCAAACACTGACGTGGTAGGTAGTAGGTTGTTACTGGTCGAGGTCTCAAGCTCATGTTCGTTTCTGTCTGGCAGGACAAACACGCGCACCTGCGTATCAACGGTTATGTGGACGAGGTCATGAGCCAGTTGATGGAGCTGCTGGGATTGGACATCCCAAAGTGGGACGGGCCCACCGTCTGCGAGCGCTCCACCCCTGACCAGAAACCACTCCCTGCCATTGCTACAAAGAAGGAAGTAAAGAAGGGTGTGAAGAAAGAGGCTAAACGGGAGGGTAGGAAAAGACTAGGAGAACCAAAGAAGGAAGAGGAGGATGAAGAGAAGATTGCAGTAAAGAAAGAGAGGGCGGAACAAACAACAGAAGAGCATGAGAAAGACCTGCAGGCCTGTACTGACTCTAACCCTATCCCAGTCCGAACACAGAACCAGGACCTGTCCAGAGGTGGAGACCAGAACGAGGGGGCCAACTCCCCAACACTCTCCCTCTGACAGTTCAGACAGCCCCCAAGAGCCCAACAGAGTGAAGAATAAGCCAGTAGTGTCTTAGTATTGTCCCTTAATCAGTTCTTATACACACTGACCTAGAACAATGCTGCCTGGGACCAATGCTGAAAGGTCTGTAAGTGAGAATGTACAGTACCAGTCCAACGTTTGGACACACCTACTCATTCAAGGGGTTTTCTTTATTTTTGCTATTTTCTACATTGTAGAATAGTAGTGAATACATATATGAAATAGCACATATGGAGTCATGTAGTAACCAAAAAAGTTTTAAACAAATCAAAATATTTTATATTTTTGTTTCTTCAAAGTAGTCACCCTTTGCCTTGACAATTTTGCACACTCTTGGCATTCTCTCAACCAGCTTGGAATGATTCTCCAATAGTCTTGAAGTTGGGTGATTGAGGAGGCCAGGCCATCTAATGCAGCACTCCATCACTCTCTTTCTTGATCAAATAGCCCATACACAGCCTGGAGGTGTGTTGGGTCATTGTCCTGTTGAAAAACAAATGAAAGTCCCACTAAGTGCAAAAATATCAAATTTTGACGCATCAGACCAAAGGACAGATTTCCACTGGTCTAATGTCCATTGCTTGTGTTTCTTAGCCCAAGCAAGTCTCTTATTGGTGTCCTTTAGCATTGGTTTCTTTGCAGCAATTCGACCATGAATGCCTGATTCACGGAGTCTCCTCTGAACAGTTGACGTTGAGATGTGTCTGTTACTAGAACTCTGTGAAGCATTTATTTGTGCTGCAATTTGTGAGGCTGGTAACTCTAAGGAACTTATCCTCTGCAGCAGAGGTAACTTCCTCATGAGAGCCAGTTTCATCATAGTGCTTGATGGTTTTTGCGACTGCATTTGAAGAAACTTTCAAAGTTCGACATTTTCCGAATTGACTGATCTTTATGTCTTAAAGTAATTATGTACTGTCGTTTCTCTTTGCTTATTTGAGCTGTTCTTGCCATAATATGGACTTAGTCCTATTTGGTAAAAGACCATCTTCTGTATTCTAGCCCAACACAACAGATTGGCTCAAACAAATTAAGAAGGAAAGAAATTCAACAAATTAACTTTTAAGAAGGCACACCTGTTAATTGAAATGCATTCCAAGTGACTTCCTCATGAGGCTGGTTGAGAGAATGCCAAGAAGCTGTCAAAGGTAAAGGGCTACCTTGAATAATCTAAAATATGTCCTTAACAATTTTGGTTACTACATGATTCCATGTGTGTTATTCCATAGTTTTGATGTCTTCACTATTATTGTACAAGCGTTTGACTGTTACTGTATACCTCTGACAGAACATAGGGAAGGCTTGATTAAGTAACAGGGAGAACCAGCAGGAGTGTGGCTCTCTAGTGAACATTTCTCAGCAATACAGATATAGAGAAGGGAAAGAAGACCCTTGAATATAATAGTAATCTGACCACTAGAAGTGCCAGAGCAAGGCCACCCAACACCACACAATCACCCATACTTAAAATGTATGCATGCATGACTGTAAGTCGCGTTGGATAAAAGCCTCTGCTAAATGGCATATAATATTTATTACATTTCAAACACAGCTAAGTGAGGTATGGGTCGAGCACCCGTTTAGAACTCTGTAGTAGAGCACTACGACATGGTGTCTTGCAGAGGGGGGCTAACGGGTGTAAATTGAAGGCAGGTGGTGTGAAATGGTAAAAAGTAAGTGATTTTGCCATAGAGCTAGCATACATGATCACATCTGTGTTTTGTTAGACACATTACTGTTTATTTGGAGTACGGACACTTTGTTTAGTGATGGGCATTACACTGGGATTTCTAATGCAGTCTAATTTTGTACAGCCATTCTAGAATTGTTTCGCCTCGCAACTCAGTAACTCCTTCCTGTCATGGGAATACTATGACAGGAAGTTTTTTTTGTTATTGTATACTCTGCTTCTTGTCACTGTCAAGCCATCTGTCCTAGTTTACTTTCTCTTGAACTTTTATTTAGAAAGAATGATGTAGTTTGTTGCAACATTGTTTATTTCTGTACCTTTTTTTTACAGATGTTTTGTAATAAACACTTGATTGTCGCTGTGTGTGTATCTGTGAGATGTGTTTGTGTGAGTGATGTCCTAGTTTTTCTGTATGGTTTCTGCTTGGTCCATTTAGCTCAAGTGTTCTGCTCCGCAAACCCAGGGCCCTTGTGGTAAATGCATGTGCTCCGTTTGTGTGAGGGGACACTGCTTACACCCATCTGACCTGATCATATTCAGGGGAAGTGTCTAGGTTTGTTAGGGACTGGAGACACCAGAGCCCTATACTACGAAGCAGATTTTGAAGAGTTGGCGAGGTAACTTTGGTCAACGGAGTTCAACTTGGGATAACCGGTCATATGAAAGTGGCTCACCTTTTAGCGAGGTACATTTCTATGGCAATGAATCCTTCAGAACTAACCTGCTATGGGGCAGGCTAATTCAAGGCCAAATCCACTTTCCCTCAATGAATTGACTGAGCCGCTAGTTGAGTATCAATGAAATCAGATTCCCTCCCTCGTAAAGATTGCATCATCCCCTTCATTTGAGTAAAATTACTATTTTATTAATCAAATGTTTTATTAATAAGTAGTTAAAATAGCTGTCACATTAAGTCATGACAGGATGCATTTGAAAGTTTACGCACAGTAAAACTTGTATGACTTTATCAAAATAATTTTATTGGCAGGTGGGGAAGAAGGTGCTTGTGCATTGAAGCACAACAAAGCCACATCAAGGATGGCATTAACGATACGTAATAAAATTAAAACGGCACTTCTAGTCTATTTCACACCATAGTCTGCTGAATTTGCAAGAATTTTTCTTTCATGTTGATTTCAGCAAAAATTAGAACGTGACACTGACCCATGGATTTATGTTTCAGCATTGTTTCAATGAAGAGTTCGACTAGTTACAAGCCTGCTAGAGTTAGCATCTGGGGGACAAGCAAATGCTCCAATTCCTCCTTGCAAAACAGCTCGAGCTCAGTGAGGTTGGATGGAGAGCATTTGTGAACAGCAGTTTTCAGTTCTTTCCACAGATTCTCGATTGGATTCAGGTCTGGACTTTGACTTGGCCATTCTAACACCTGGATATGTTTATTTTTTAACCATTCCATTGTAGATTTTGCTTTATGTTTTGGGTCATTGTCTTGTTGGAAGACAAATCTCCATCCCAGTCTCAGGTCTTTTGCAGACTCCATCAGGTTTTCTTCCAGAATGGTCCTGTATTTGGCTCCATCCATCTTCCCATCAATTTTAACCATCTTCCCTGTCCCTGCTGAAGAAAAGCAGGACCAAACCATGATGCTGCCACCACCATGTTTGACAGTGGGGATGGTGTGTTCAGGGTGTTGCTTTTACGCCAAACATAACGTTTTGCATTGTTGCCAAAAAGTTCAATTTTGGTATCATCTGACCAGAGCACCTTCTTCCACATGTTTGGTGTGTCTCCCAGGTGGCTTGTGGCAAACTTTAAACAACACTTTTTATGGATATCTTTAAGAAATGGCTTTCTTCTTGCCACTCTTCCATAAAGGCCAGATTTGTGCAATATACGACTGATTGTTGTCCTATGGACCTCAGCTGTAGATCTCTGCAGTTCATCCAGAGTGATCATGGGCCTCTTGGCTGCATCTCTGATCAGTCTTCTCCTTGTATGAGCTGAAAGTTTAGAAGGACGGCCAGTTCTTGGTAGATTTGCAGTGGTCTGATACTCCTTCCATTTCAATATTATCACATGCACAGTGCTCCTTGGGATGTTTAAAGCTTGGGAAATCTTTTTGTATCCAAATCTGGCTTTAAACTTCTTCACAACAGTATCTCGGACCTGCCTGTTGTGTTACTTGTTCTTCATGATGCTCTCTGCGCTTTTAACGGACCTCTGAGACTATCACAGTGCAGGTGCATTTATACGGAGACTTGATTACACACAGGTGGATTGTATTTATCATCATTAGTCATTTAGGTCAACATTGGATCATTCAGATATCCTCACTGAACTTCTGGAGAGAGTTTGCTGCACTGAAAGTAAAGGGGCTGAATAATTTTGCACGCCCAATTTTTCAGTTTTTGATTTGTTAAAAAAGTTTGAAATATCCAATAAATGTCGTTCCACTTCATGATTGTGTCCCACTTGTTGTTGATTCTTCACAAAAAAATACAGTTTTATATCTTTATGTTTGAAGCCTGAAATGTGGCAAAAGGTCGCAAAGTTCAAGGGGGCCAAATACTTTCGCAAGGCACTGTACATATGAGATGAGTATGTAAACAAAGTGGCATAGTTAAAGTGGCTGTTGATACATGTATTATATAAGGATGCAGTAGATGATATAGAGTACAGTATATACGTATACATATGAGATGAATAATGTCGGGTATGTAAACATGATATTAGGTAGCATTGTTTAAAGAGACTAGTGATATATTTTACATCATTTCCCATCAATTCCCATTATTAAAGTGGCTGGAGTTGAGTCAGTGTGTTGGCAGCAGCCACTCAATGTTAGTGGTGGCTGTTTAACAGTCTGCTGGCCTTGAGATAGAAGCTGTTTTTCAGTCTCTCGGTCCCAGCTTTGATGCACCTGTACTGACCTCGCCTTCTGGATGATAGCGGGGTGAACAGGCAGTGGCTCGGGTGGTTGTTGTCCTTGATGATCTTTATGGCCTTCCTGTGACATCGGGTGGTGTAGGTGTCCTGGAGGGCAGGTAGTTTGCCCCCGGTGATGCGTTGTGCAGACCTCACTACCCTCTGGAGAGCCTTACGGTTGTGGGCGGAGCAGTTGCCGTACCAGGCGGTGATACAGCCCGAAAGGATACTCTCGATTGTGCATCTGTAGAAGTTTGTGAGTGCTTTTGGTGACAAGCCGAATTTCTTCAGCCTCCTGAGGTTGAAGAGGCGCTGCTGCGCCTTCTTCACGATGCTGTCTGTGTGGGTGGACCAATTCAGTTTGTCTGTGATGTGTATGCCGAGGAACTTAAAACTTACTACCCTCTCCACTACTGTTCCATCGATGTGGATAGGGGGGTGTTCCCTCTGCTGTTTCCTGAAGTCCACAATCATCTCCTTAGTTTTGTTGACGTTGAGTGTGAGGTTATTTTCCTGACACCACACTCCGAGGGCCCTCACCTCCTCCCTGTAGGCC
Source organism: Oncorhynchus gorbuscha (assembly GCF_021184085.1). Taxonomy (NCBI): domain Eukaryota; kingdom Metazoa; phylum Chordata; class Actinopteri; order Salmoniformes; family Salmonidae; genus Oncorhynchus; species Oncorhynchus gorbuscha. Next base: position 34,709,449 of record NC_060180.1, on the reverse strand, counting down.
GTCTGGTCGTTGTTGGTAATCAAGCTTACCACTGTTGTGTCGTCCGCAAACTTGATGATTGAGTTGGAGGCGTGCGTGGCCACGCAGTCGTGGGTGAACAGGGAGTACAGGAGAGGACTCGGAACACACCCTTGTGGGGCCCCAGTGTTGAGGATCAGCGGGGTGGAGATGTTGTTGCCTACCCTAACCACCTGGGGGCGGCCCGTCAGGAAGTCCAGTACCCAGTTGCACAGGGCGGGGTCGAGACCCAGGGTCTCGAGCTTGATGACGAGCTTGGAGGGCACTATGGTGTTAAATGCCAAGCTGTAGTCGATGAACAGCATTCTCACATAGGTATTCCTCTTGTCCAGATGGGTTAGGGCAGTGTGCAGTGTGGTTGAGATTGCATCGTCTGTGGACCTATTTGGGCGGTAATCAAATTGTAGTGGGTCTAGGGTGTCAGGTAGGGTGGAGGTGATATGGTCCTTGACTAGTCTCTCAAAGCACTTCATGATGACGGAAGTGAGTGCTACGGGGCGGTAGTCGTTTAGCTCAGCTACCTTAGCTTTCTTGGGGACAGGAACAATGGTGGCCCTCTTGAAGCATGTGGGAACAACAGACTGGGATAGGGATTGATTGAATATGTCCGTAAACACACCAGCCAGCTGGTCTGCGCATGCTCTGAGGGCGCGGCTGGGGATGCCGTCTGGGCCTGCAGCCTTGCGAGGGTTGACACGTTTAAATGTTTTCCTCATATCGGCTGCAGTGAAGGAGAGTCCGCATGTTTTAGTTGCGGGCAGTGTCAGTGGCACTGTATTGTCCTCAAAGCGGGCAAAAACAATTCTTACATTGGAATCACACTTCACCATCTGGCAGTCCGAAGGACAAATCTGGGTTTGGTGGATGCCAGGAGAACGCTGCCTGGCCCAATACATAGTGTCAACTGTAAAGTTTGGCAGAGGAAGAATAATGGTCTGGGAATGTTTTTCATGGTTCGGACTAGGCCCCTTAGTTCCAATGAAGGGAATTCTTAATGCTACATTATACAATGACATTCTAGACAATTCTGTTCTTCCAACTTTGTGGCAACAGTGTGGGGAAGGCCCTTCCCTGTTATTACAAGAACTTGACTGGCCTGCACAGAGCCCTGACCACAACCCCATCGAACACTGTTGAGATGAATTGGAACACCGACTGTAGTAAGCCAGGTCTAATTGCCCAACATCAGTTCCTGACCTCAGCAGGTCCCAGTGCAATTTCCCAACATCTAGTGGAAGCTTTCCCAGAAGAGTAGAGGTTGTTATAGCAGCAAAGGAGAGACCAACTCCATATTAATGCCCATGATTTTGGAATGAGATGTCCAACGAGCAGTTGTCCACATACTTTTAGTCAAGTAGTGTATATATTTTTGCGACTAGGTAGCATTAGCTAGTGCTAGTTGGCTGGCTGTACCTGAGCTGAAAAAGCTAAATGATTTTTCATCCTATAGCTTGTTCTCAATCTTCTTTTTAATGAATGCAAACATGTTTTCAAATAGTGAGCCAACAAACTTTCATCACTTTTATTTCCCAGACTGGAACTCATTTTCACATGCTCTTTTGTCTCTTTGCAGCAGACATGTAGTGAGCAATTTGGACCATCAAATCTCAATAAAATCAGTTTTGAATTGCCATACAAATGCAGTACCAGTCAAAAGATTGGACACACCTACTCCTTCCAGGGTTTTTCTTTATTTTTACTATGTTCTACATTGTAGAATAATAATAAAGACATCAAAACTATGAAATAACACATATGGAATGTTGTAGTAACCAAAAAAGTGTTAAACAAATCAAAATATACTTTATATTTGAGATTCTTCAAAGTAGCCACCCTTTGCCTTGATGACAGCTTTGCACACTCTTGACCTTCTCTTCATGAGGTTCACCTGGAATGCATTTCAATTAACAGGTGTGCCTTGTTAAAAGTAAATTTGTGGAATTTATTTCCTTTTAATGTGTTTGAGCCAATCAGTTGTGTTGTATACAGAATATAGCCCTATTTGGTAAAATACCAAGTCCATATTATGGCGAGAACAGCTCAAATAAGCAAAGAGAAACGACAGTCCATCATTACTTTAAGACATGAAGGTCAGTCAATCTGAAAAAGTTCAAGAAGTTTGAAAGTTTCTTCAAGTGCAGTCGCAAAAACCACCAAGCGCTATGATGAAACTGGTTCTCATGAGGACCGCCACTGGAAAGGAAGACCCAGAGTTAACTCTGATGCAGAGGATAACTTCATTAGAGTTACCAGCCTCAGAAATAAAGCTTCACAGGGTTCAAGTAACAGACACATCTTAACATTAACTGTTCAGAGGAGATTGCGTGAATCAGGCCTTCAGGGTTGAATTGCTGCAAAGAAACCACTACTATAAGACACCAATAAGAAGAAGAGTCTTGCTTGGGCCAAGAAACACAAGCAATGGACATTAGACCAGTGGGAATCTTTCCTTTGATTGTGATTTTTGGTTCCAACCGCCGTGTCTTTGTGAGATGCAGAGTAGGTGAACTGAGGATCTCTGCATGTGTGGTTCCCACCATGAAGAATGGAGGAGGAGGTGTGATGGTGTGGGGGTGCATTGCTGGTGACACTGTCAGTGGTATATTTAGAATTCAATGCACACAATCAGCATGGCTACCACAGCATTCTGCAGCGATACGCCATCCCATCTGGTAAGGACTTGGTAAGCAGCCAACAAGTGCTCAGCATATGTGGGAAGTCCTTCAAGACTGTTGGAAAAGCATTCCAGGTGAAGTTGGTTGAGAGAATGCCAAGAGTGTGCAAAGCTGTAATCGTGGCAAAGAGTGGCTACTTTGAAGAATCTTAAATATAAAATATATTGGGGATTTTTAACACTTTTTTGCTTTCTACATGATTACATATGTGTTATTTCATAGATTTGATGTCTTCACTATTATTCTACAAAGTAGAAAATAGTAAAAAATAAAGAGAAACCCTTGAATCAGTAGGTGTGTCCAAACTTTTGACTGGTACTGTATATATATAAAATATATATACGATCTGCACCTGACCTAATGAAGGCTAGATATAGATAAATAAATAAGTGAATAGCAGTGATGGTTGGCCTTCAATAATAATGCTTTGACAAACCTGGCTGAGCTCTGAAATCCCTTCATCTCTATTCACAGTGCTCAAGTTGCAATATGTGCAGTACAGCAGGTTGATGAATTATTGCATTCTGAAATCAACTGTGGATGTAATTGTTTTGAGGCTATGGTATCATTGTGCGCTTTTGAAATCTTCTGCTTTTGATATTCTCTCGTTGTGTTCTTGTCACGCCCTGATCTGTTTCACCTGTCCTTGTGCTTGTCTCCACCCCCTCCAGGTGTCATCCATCTTCCCCATTATCCCCTGGGTACTTATACCTGTGTTCTCTGTTTGTCTGTTGCCAGTTCGTCTTGTTTGTCAAGTCAACCAGCGTTTTGTCTCAGCTCCTGCTTTTCCCCAGTCTATCTGTTTCTTGCCCTCCTGGTTTGGACCCTTGCCTGCCCTGACTCTGAGCCCGCCTGCCTTACCTCTCTGCCTGACTCTGAGCCCGCCTGCCGTCCTGTACCGTTGCCCTCAACTCTGGATAATCAACCCCTGCCTGCCTTGAACTGTTGTTTGCCTGTCCCTGTTACTGTAATAAACTTGGTTACTTCAACAAAGTCTGCATTTGGATCTTACCTGAAACCTGATAGTTCTCTTATCCCCAGGCTCCCCTGTTCTTCAATATTCAGTAGTTTTGACACTTGCTAGGGTTTGTTTAAAGATTTACTTCATCCCGCCGTAGACCAATTATTCGCTGGTGCTCTATTTTCATTGATTTAAGACTGTCATAGCTGCATACTCATATTCACGTTGAAAACAAAAACATAACATAATTTCACGTACCTGCAACAAATGTTTATTTGGATTATTATAAGATAGGAAAGCTATACAAAGCCACTTAAGGTATTTTTAAACCATATTCTTTAAAAAAAGCTGGAGACTCTTACCTCCCACACTAGCTTTAAGCACCAGCTGTCAGAGTAGCTCACAGATCACTGCACCTGTACATAGCTCATCTGTAAATAGCCCATCCAATCTACCTCATCCCCATACTGTATTTATTTATTTATCTTGCTCCTTTGCACCACAGTATCTCTACTTGCACTTTCATCTTCTGCACATTCCACCATTCCAGTGTTTAATTGCTATATTGTAACTACCTCACCACCATGTCCTATTCATTGCCTTACCTCTCTTATCCTACTTCATTTGCACATTGGGTATATAGATTTTTCTACTGTATTATTGATTGTATGTTTGTTTATTCCATGTGTAACTCTTTGTTGTTGTATGTGTCAAACTGCTTTGCTTCATCTTGGCCAGGTCGCAGTTGCAAATGAGAACTTGTTCTCAACTAGCCTCCCTGGTTAAATAAAGGTGAAATAAAAAATGTAATTAAATAAAAAACACACTGAGAAGCACCCAAGTTATCCCTGTCAATCACATTGTTTTTCTCTGCTTGTCTGTATTATAGGGACATTAGGCAAATCACAGCTCTGCTTCGTAAACAAATACACAAATATAAAATAACTACATTTACACCTTTCCCATGACTACATGGAAAACAAACATGTCCTACAGACTGATGCAGTGTAAGGGAATCATTTTTAATAATACTTTTTTATTGAGTTTGTCAATGAAACTTAAATAAGAAATTCTATGAAAATATAGTAAGTCAAGTAAGTAAAAAACCAAGTAGGTGAATATTGTTCAATAGCCACATTATTCAGTAAATCAATATATTACATGATATCTATAATGCATTACCCCACCTATTAGGGTTCAGCAACCTAGCCTCAGGGCAATTCATATGATTTGGGACATTTCTTTGTGTCCCTCCATTTAGTATGATCTGTTATGTAACGTAACATTACATATCATACTAAATGGAGGTACACACATTTTTGTAAAATGTCCTACTCTGATTTCAGGTTGGGTACAGAGGCTCAGTTGATCCCATCAACTGTTTAATACATAGCAGTACGGTTCTCTAAGGCAGTGGCCACCAACCCTGGTCCTGGGGAGCTAACAATGTATTTTAACTCATCACTCACTGATCAATACCTTAATTTGCTGAATCAAGTGTATTAGAGCTGGTGGTGCTACAGTAGCCTAGTGATTGAGTAGGAAGTCAGTGGTGTTGGTTAGGAAGGAGCTCCGTATCTGCGTGGTTGAGATTGCATTTGCAAAAGTGTAGTCAGAGGCTGTGGTTGTAGTCATAGTTGTGGTCATGGTTGTGGTTGGTTTGGGGGTCTGAGTCGGCGTACTCTGGCCTGAGTCGGAGCTTCCCCACCAGGGTTGACAGGGCCTCCACCCACCCAGCCACTGAGAAGACAGATGGGGGTGATATCTCTGTGTCCACCACCGCCAGCAGGGAACGAGATCTCTCTGAGACAGAGCGAAAGAGAGAGGTGAGCCGTATAGTCAGATAGTAAGGCATGTGTGCACGCATAGGTCTGTGTGTGTGTGTCTGTGTGTGTGTGTATTTTCACACTAACCCCTATCCTTGCTGAAGTCTCCCTCCTGGCTGACATGGTTGTGTGGGTCAGGCAGCAGACTGGGAGAGAGGAGGAGAGAGAAAGAGAGAAGCAGCACCTATAGAGAAAAAGAGAGGGAGGGAGAGCATGAACTGCTGCTCGACCCATTCTATTTATATAGTGTTCAACTGTGGATCTAAGTATTCAATCACAAGGCCTGAGTATTCAATCACAGACATGGTAACAGCCCAGCAACCACCGCAGTGACCTATTTCTTATGTGATCCTACTCTTTGTGTATATTCCATACCAGGATGCAGGTCGCTTTCTGGGCAGTCTTACTGGAGCCATTAGGTAGAAGAATGTGTAGCCTGGCCAGCTGCTCCAACAGAGAACTGCAGTACCACACACAGAGAGGATTCAGTACATGAAGAGACACGAGAGAGGATAATGAGCTGTATAGTCAAATAGAGATGATTCAAAGCATTCCATTCAAGACAGGAAAGAAGGAAGGAGATTGTAGGGGAGGAAGGAAAGAAGGAGAGAGTAGAGGCAAAGGGGAAGAAGAGAAGAGGAAGGAAGGAGGAAGAGTTAAGGGGAGGAGCCTTGAACAGGTCTCCCTTGTAAACAAGCTGTTTAATGCCTTACGTGTTGGTTTCCTCCAGTTGATGGACTTTCCTCTGTAGCGCCAGGTTGTGTTTACTACAGGCATCCATCCTGCCAGGGCAGAGAGAGACACTCCATCAGTTCACAAACTTTTTATACATTACAATACCGCAAGACAATGCTAACCCAGAAGCGGCGCTCCTAATGGCCCGAGGACTTTAATGCAGGAAAACTTAAATCCGTTTAACCTCATTTCTACCAGCATGTCACGTGCAACCAACGGGGAAAAAAACTTTAGACCACCTTAACTCCATTAGCTCTCCCATGGCCTCTATTTGGCAAATCCAACCGTAATTTTATCCTCCTGATTCCTGCGTACAAGCAAAAAATCAAGCAGGAAGTACCAGTGACCGTACGTACATTGCCCAACCAGAAGCCATGGACAACAGGTAACGTTCGCACTGAGCTAAAGGCTAGAGCTGCCGCTTTCAAGGAGCATGACACTATTCTGGACGCTTATAAGAAATCCCGCTATGCCCTCCTGCAAACCATCAAACAGGCAAAGTGTCAATACAGGACTAAGATTGAATCTTACTACTGGCTCTGATGCTCGTCGGATGTGGCAGGGCTGGCAAACTATTACGGATTACAAAGGGAAACACAGCCACGAGCTGCCCAGTAACGCAAGCCTACCAGACGAGCTAAATGCCTTCTATGCTCGCTTCGAGGCAAGCAAAACTGAACCATGAATGAGAGAGCCAGCTGTTCCGGACAACTGTGTGATCACGCTCTCCGTATTCAATGTGAGTAAGACCTTTAAACAGGTAAACATTCACAAGGCCGCAGGGTCAGACGGATTACCAAGACGCGTACTCAGAGCATGCGCTGACCAACTGACAAGTGTCTTCACTGACATTTTCAAACTCTCACTGACCGAGTCTGTAATACCTACATGTTTCAAGCAGACCGCCATAGTCCCTGTGCCAAAGAATGCCAAGGTAACCTGCCTAAATGACCACCGCCCTGTAGCACTCACGTCTGTAGCCATGAAGTGCTTTAAAAGGCTGGTCATGGCTCACATCAACACAATCATCCCAGAAACCCTAGACCCACTACAATTTGGATACACTGCCCTTTTCCACCTGGACAAAAGTGACACCTACGAAAGAATGCTGTTCGTTGACTACAGATCAGCGTTCAACACCATAGTGCCCTCAAAGCACATCACTAAGCTAAGGACCTTTGTACTAAACACCTCCCTCTGCAACTGGATCCTGGACTTCCTGACGTGCCGCCCCCAGGTGATAAGGGTAGGCAACAACACATCTGCCATGCTGATAAAAAACACGGGGGCCCATCGAGTGTGTGCTTAGTCCCCTCTTGTACTCGCTGTTCACCCATGACTACGTGGCCTCACACGACTCCAACAACATCATTACGTTTGCCGACAACACAATGGTGGTAGGCCTGATCACCGACATCGATGAGACAGCCTATAGGGAGGAGGTCAGAGACCTGGCAGTGTGGTGCCAGGACAACAACCTCTTCCTCAACGTGAGCAAGACAAAGGAGCTGATCTTGGACTACAGGAAAAGGAGGGCCGAGCATGCCCCCATTCACATCAAGAGGGCTGTAGTGGAGCAGGTCGAGAGCTTCAAGTTCCCTGGTGTACACATCACCAACAAACTATCATGGTCCATCACACCAAGACAGTCGTGAAGATGGCACAACAACTCCTATTCCCCCCCAGGAGACTGAAAATATCTGGTATGGGTCCTCAGATCCTCAAAAAGTTCTACAGCTGCACATTTGAGAGCATCCTGGTTGCATCACCACTTAGTATGGCAACTGCTCATCATCTGACTGCAAGGTGCTACAGAGGGTAGTGTGTACGGCCCAGTACATCACTGGGGACAAGCCATCCATCCATGCCATCCAGGACCTCTACACCATGCGGTGTCAGAGGAAGGCCCTAAAAATGTTCAAAGACTCCAGCCAGTCATAGACTGTTCTCTCTGCTACCTCATGGCAAGCGGTACCGGAGCGCCAAGTCTAGGTCCAAAAGGCTCCTTAATTGACAGGTTCTACCCAAAGCCATAAGACTGCTTAACAATGACCCCTTTTTTACGGTGCTGCTACTCGCTGTTTATTATCTATGCTAGTCATTTTACCCCTACTTACTCTATGCTAGTTTTACCCCTACCTACATGTACATATTAACCTCAATTACCTTGACTAACCTGTACCCCCTCACATTGACTCAGTATCGGTACGCCCTGTTGTATATAGCCTCATTATTGTTATTTTCTTGTGTTACATTTATTTACTTATTTTATTACATTCTTCTTTATTTTATTAGCAAATATTTTCTTACTTAGAAAATTCTGTATTGTTGATTAAGCACTTGTAAGTAAGCATTTCACGGTAAAGTCTACTCCTGTTGTATTTGGCGGATGTGATAAATAACATTTGATTGGATAATTACTGGTGCATTGGACCACCAACTGGGCTACATTGCTTTTGGTCCATACCTGCCCTCCAGACCATCTACGTACTCCCTCTTCTTCTTCCTGCTCTCCTGGGCCGACTGCTTGTTGCGGATCTTCCTGCGGATCTTCTTCAGGACCCTCTCCTCGTACTGATCCAGGAGAACATAGTCAGACAGCAGAGAGAGTGAGCGAATGAAGACATAGATGATTAAAGTTGGTTAAAGTGAAAGAGTACAAAAGTTTTTTTAAGTTAAATTGTAACAAACAGGGATGGTTGGCTGGCCAGGTGAACATTAGGGCCAGTGGTAGCCTACCTTAGTAAAAGGCAGTTGGCTGGCCAGGGGGACATTAGGGCCAGTGGTAGCCTACCTTAGTAAAGGGCAGTTGGCTGGGCAGGTGGACACCCTCTTTAGCCAGCAGTTTTTTCTCATCCTCGTTAAGGACCACCTCCTGCAGGGAATTCTGGGAGTCACAGGAGAATAGGAAGACACAACGATTACTGCAAGGCTTCAGACAGTCACATAAACGGGTTGTCTGACAACATCCCGAAAATGATGTGCACGCATTGCAGGGGTAGAAGGACCTGTGTTGTTATGATTACGAACGGTCAGATAGCTAGCAACAGTGAGAAGCTGCCATATGGGGAGTGGCTTGTTTCAGCTAGTTGAATCTTGTTCTTGATACCATGTCTTGTTTTGAGGTGTTTTGACTTATACCATGTCTATGATAATTTGGCTCATAATTGATACATACAGTTGAAGTCGGAAGTTTACATACACTTAGGTTGGATTCATTAAAACAAATTTTTCAATCACTCCACACATTTCTTGTTAACAATCTATAGTTTTGGCAAGTCGGTTAGGACATCTACTTTGTTCATGACACAGATAATTTTTCCAACAATTGTTTACAGACAGATTATTTCACTTATAATTCAATGTATCACTATTCCAGTGGGTACAAAGTTTGCATACACTAAGTTGACTGTGCCTTTAACCTGTTACTCCTACCCCCTACTTTTTCAAACATTCTGTTAAAAATCGCGCAACATTTCAGCGCCCTGCTACTCATGCCAGGAATATAGTATATGCATATGATTAGTATGTGTGGATAGAGAACACACAGACGTTTATAAAACTGGTTAAATCACGGCTGTGACTATAACAGAACGTGCGTTTCTTCGAAAAGTGCAGGAAAATCTGATCACTGAAAATGGGAAAATATATCCATGCGCCACTTGAACCCATTGATAAAGGTGAACCACATTAAATGGGGCTGAGGTTGCAATACATTTCTTCCGGTCTCCGACCGGATATTTTGGTTGAGATTTACCCGGACATTATTTCCAGACGTACAGCTATAGAATATACATCGCCTCGTGATCAATTTGATCGCTTATTAACGTTTACTAATACCTAAAGTTGCATTACAAAAGTATTTCGAAGTGTTTTGTGAAAGTTTATCGTCGACTTTTTTAATTTTAAAAAAATGACGTTACGTTATAAAACGCTATTTTTTTCCTTGATCACACAGTCTTCATAGATCGATATCTAGGCTATATATGGACCGATTTAATCGAAAAAAAAGACCCAACGGTGATGTTTATGGGACATCTAGGAGTGCCAACAAAGAAGATGGTCAAAGGTAATGAATGTTTTATATTTTATTTGTGCGTTTTGTGTAGCGCCGACTATGCTAATTATTTTGTTTACGTCCCCTGCGGGTCTTTTGGGGTGTTACATGCTATCAGATAATAGCTTCTCATGCTTTCGCCGAAAAGCATTTGAAAAATCTGACTAGTTTCCTGGATTCACAACGAGTGTAGCTTTAATTCAGTACCCTGCATGTGTATTTTAATGAACGTTTGAGTTTTAACGAGTGCTATTAGCATTTAGCGTAGCGCATTTGCATTTCCAGATGTTTAGATGGGACGCCTGCGTGTCGGGTAGGAGCAAGAGGTTAAACAGCTTGGAAAATTCCAGAAATGGCTTTGGAAGCTTCAGCCATCATACCGCTCAGGAAGGAGACACGTTCTGTCTCCTAGAGATGAACGTACTTTGGTGCAAAAAGTGCTAATCAATCCCAGAACAACAGCAAAGGATCTTGTGGGGATGCTGGAGGTAACAGGTACAAACATATCTATATACACAGTAAAACAAGTCCTATATCAACATAACCTGAAAGGCCGCTCAGCAAGGAAGAAGCCACTGCTCCAAAACCGCCATAAAAAGCCAGACTACGGTTTGCAACTACACATGGGGACAAAGATCATACTTTTTGGATAAATGTCCTCTGGTCTGATGAAACAAAAATATAACTATTTGGCCATAATCACCATCGTTATGTTTGGAGGAAAAAGGGGGAGGCTTGCAACCCGAAGAACACCATCCCAACCGTGAAGCACAGTGTCAAGCCCTGACCTTAGAGAGCCTTTTTATGTCTCTATTTGGTTTGGTCAGGGTGTGATTTGGGTTTGGCATTCTATGTTCTCTTTTCTATGTTTTTGTATGTTTTGGCCAGGTATGGTTCTCAATCAGGGACAGCTGTCTATCATTGTCTCTGATTGGGATTCATACTTAGGCAGCCTTTTTCCCTTCTGTCATTGTGGGAAGTTGTCTTTTGTTAGGGGCACTATAGCCCTTGTAAGCTTCATGGTTGTTTTTGTTATTTCTTGTTTTGTTGTTGTACGCTCACCACGCTGCACCTTGGTCTTCCTTGAATGACGGGCGTGACACACGGGGGAGACAGCATCATGTTGTGGGGGTGCTTTGCTGCAGGAGGGACTGGTGCACTTCACAAAATAGATGGTCTCATGAGGGAGGAAAATTACGTGGATATATTGAAGCAACATCTCAAGACATCAGACAGGAAGTTAAGTCTTGGTCGCAAATGGGTCTTCCAAATGGACAATGACCCCAAGCATACTTCCAAAGTTGTGGCAAAATGACTTAAGGACAACAAAGTCAAGGTATTGGAGTGGCCATCACAAAGCCCTGACCTCAATCCTATAGAAAATTTGTGGGCAGATCTGAAAAGGCGTGTGCGAGCCTGGAGGCCTACAAACCTGACTCAGTTACACCAGCTCTGTCAGGAGGAATGGGCCAAAATTCACCCAACTTATTGTGGGAAGCATGTGGAAGGCTACCTGAAATGTTTGACCCAAGTTAAACAATTTAAAGGCAATGCTACCAAATACTAATTGAGTGTATGTAAACTTCTGACCCACTGGGAATGTGATGAAAGAAATAAAAGCTGAAATAAATCATTCTCTCTACTATTATTCTGACATTTCACATTCTTAAAATAAAGTGGTGATCTTACCTGACCTAAGACAGGGAATATTTTAGTAGGATTTAATGTCAGGAATTGAAAAATTTAATTTAAATGTATTTGGCTAAGGTGTATGTAAACTTCAGACTTCAACTGGAGCTAAACTACCAACTCTAACGTATTAGAGACAATAAGTGCTTATTGTCCAAATGTATTTATGTTTTTAATAAACATTTGAAGATGAAATATAGTTTACATGTTATCAATAATACATGTTATCAATAATCTAAACCAACCCCGTCTGTTTTGCCCCCCGAAGATGCGCACACATCAGTTTTGTCACTCAAAACCTATACTGTGTTTATGTCCTATTTTCTGCCCATCTCTGTCTGTGTGTCTATTTGTCTGTGTCAATCTGGGTCTCTCTGTCTCTCGCCTCCTCCCCTAGAACCTAGACCTACAGCTCCAGTCTTGAACAGTTCTGAATGGATTTCGTACCGTAGATGAAAGCAATATGGCGTGGCCTCCACTCCCCTGTCCCTCTGACTCACCGTCTCTCTTATTCCAGACAGCAGCAGGTCCTTGACAGTGAGATGGTAACCAGAGGGCAGCTGGGAGTTGTGGGTATCCCCATTGCTCTCTTGGAAGAGGCCAGACTCCCATCCATCTGAGGAGACAGAGAGACGTAGGACCAGATTTACTGAGGGCTCAAAACAGTTACAAGATTGTGTTCTATTTTATTCTATTCCATTCCATTATTCTATTTACTAACGTTACTATGTGTCGGGGAAATCTGTAATATTTGGTCAAATCCAATGGCTCTCCCACAGGCACCAACAGCTAGCTCTGATCTACTTAACACCCAACTTGTTAAGAAGGCCTGAGCGGTGGGAGACATTATCACGGGGATGCAGTATGCCTGTCACAAGATATATATATATATATATATATATATATATATATGCCATTTATATGCCATTTAGCAGACGCTTTTATCCAAAGCGACTTACAGTCATGTGTGCATACATGTGTGCATACATTCTACGTATGGGTGGTCCCGGGGATCGAACCCACTACCCTGGCATTACAAGCGTTACAAGATGGTCATGAGATGGTCACATTCACCAATGAGAATGTATAGATAGTGTCATGCAGGTGATAGAGGACCCAAAAGCGACTTAACAGAAACAGAGTTTATTTAAGTCCAAACAGGGAATAACAGAAATCCTCTAGTCTGTAGAGGGGAATAACTGGAGAAGCGGCCACAGACTGCAGGTCGCTTCGGGTAGGCGCAGGCCGTAGTAGACAGAGACACCTGCTCACACGCAGCATCTGATGAAGGCAAAAAACACGACAGGACAGGGCGATACACAATCACAGCAAAAACACGACAGGACAGGGCGAAACGCAATCACAGCATGGTGAATACTAAACAAGGAACCGACGGGACAGGAACGGAACACAAAGGAATAAATAGGGACTCTAATCAGGGGAAAGGATCGGGAACAGGTGTGGGAAGACTAAATGATGATTAGGGGAATAGGAACAGCTGGGAGCAGGAACGGAACGATAGAGAGAAGAGAGAGCGAGAGAGTGAGAGGGGAGGAGGAGAGAGAGGGATAGAAAGAGGGAAAGAACCCAATAAGACCAGCAGAGGGAAACGAACAGAATGGGGAGCACAGGGACAAGACATGATAATAAATGACAAACATGACAGTACCCCCCCACTCACCGAGCGCCTCCTGGCGCACTCGAGGAGGAATCCTGGCGGCAACGGAGGAAATCATCGATGAGTGAACGGTCCAGCACGTCCCGAGACGGAACCCAACTCCTCTCCTCAGGACCGTAACCCTCCCAATCCACTAAGTATTGGTGACCCCGTCCCCGAGAACGCATGTCCATGATCTTATGTACCTTGTAAATAGGTGCGCTCTCGACAAGGACGGGAGGGGAGGAGGGAAGACGAACGGGGGTGCGAAGAAAGGGCTTAACACAGGAGACATGGAAGACAGGATGGACGCGACGAAGATTTCGCGGAAGAAGCAGTCGCACAGCGACAGGATTGACGACCTGGGAGACACGGAACGGACCAATGAACCGCGGAGTCAACTTACGAGAAGCTGTCGTAAGAGGAAGGTTGCGAGTGGAAAGCCACACTCTCTGGCCGCAACAATACCTTGGACTCTTAATCCTGCGTTTATTGGCGGCTCTCACCGTCTGTGCCCTGTAACGGCAAAGTGCAGACCTCACCCTCCTCCAGGTGCGCTCACAACGTTGGACAAACGCTTGAGCGGAGGGAACGCTGGACTCGGCAAGCTGGGATGAGAACAGAGGAGGCTGGTAACCCAGACTACTCTGAAACGGAGATAACCCGGTAGCAGACGAAGGAAGCGAATTGTGAGCGTATTCTGCCCAGGGGAGCTGTTCTGCCCAAGACGCAGGGTTTCTGAAAGAAAGGCTGCGTAGTATGCGACCAATCGTCTGATTGGCCCTCTCTGCTTGACCGTTAGACTGGGGATGAAACCCGGAAGAGAGACTGACGGACGCACCAATCAAACGACAGAACTCCCTCCAAAACTGTGACGTGAATTGCGGGCCTCTGTCTGAAACGGCGTCTAACGGGAGGCCATGAATTCTGAATACATTCTCAATAATGATTTGTGCCGTCTCCTTAGCGGAAGGAAGTTTAGCGAGGGGAATGAAATGTGCCGCCTTAGAGAACCTATCGACAACCGTCAGAATCACAGTCTTCCCCGCAGACAAAGGCAGACCGGTAATGAAGTCTAAGGCAATGTGAGACCATGGTCGAGAAGGAATGGGGAGCGGTCTGAGACGACCGGCAGGAGGAGAGTTACCCGACTTAGTCTGCGCGCAGTCCGAACAAGCAGCCACGAAACGGCGCGTGTCACGCTCCTGAGTCGGCCACCAAAAGCGCTGGCGAATAGACGCAAGAGTGCCTCGAACACCGGGATGACCAGCTAACTTGGCAGAGTGAGCCCACTGAAGAACAGCCAGACGAGTGGAAACAGGAACGAAAAGGAGGTTACTAGGACAAGCGCGCGGCGACGCAGTGTGCGTGAGTGCTTGCTTAACCTGTCTTTCAATTCCCCAGACTGTTAACCCGACAACACGCCCATAAGGAAGAATCCCCTCGGGATCAGTAGAAGCCACAGAAGAACTAAACAGACGGGATAAGGCATCAGGCTTGGTGTTCTTGCTACCCGGACGGTAAGAAATCACAAACTCGAAACGAGCGAAAAACAACGCCCAACGAGCTTGACGGGCATTAAGTCGTTTGGCAGAACGGATGTACTCAAGGTTCTTATGGTCTGTCCAAATGACAAAAGGAACGGTCGCCCCCTCCAACCACTGTCGCCATTCGCCTAGGGCTAAGCGGATGGCGAGCAGTTCACGGTTACCCACATCATAGTTGCGCTCAGATGGCGACAGGCGATGAGAAAAATAAGCGCAAGGATGAACCTTATCGTCAGACTGGAAGCGCTGGGATAGAATGGCTCCCACGCCTACCTCTGAAGCGTCAACCTCGACAATGAATTGTCTAGTGACGTCAGGAGTAACGAGGATAGGAGCGGACGTAAAACGTTCTTTTAGAAGATCAAAAGCTCCCTGGGCGGAACCGGACCACTTAAAACACGTCTTGACAGAAGTAAGAGCTGTGAGAGGGGCAGCAACTTGACCGAAATTACGAATGAAACGCCGATAGAAATTAGCGAAACCTAAAAAGCGCTGCAACTCGACACGTGACCTTGGAACGGGCCAATCACTGACAGCTTGGACCTTAGCGGAATCCATCTGAATGCCTTCAGCGGAAATAACGGAACCGAGAAAAGTAACGGAGGAGACATGAAAAGAGCACTTCTCAGCCTTTACGTAGAGACAATTCTCTAAAAGGCGCTGTAGAACACGTCGAACGTGCTGAACATGAATCTCGAGTGACGGAGAAAAAATCAGGATATCGTCAAGATAGACAAAAACAAAAATGTTCAGCATGTCTCTCAGAACATCATTAACTAATGCCTGAAAAACAGCTGGCGCATTGGCGAGACCGAACGGCAGAACCCGGTACTCAAAATGCCCTAACGGAGTGTTAAACGCCGTTTTCCACTCGTCCCCCTCTCTGATGCGCACGAGATGGTAAGCGTTACGAAGGTCCAACTTAGTAAAGCACCTGGCTCCCTGCAGAATCTCGAAGGCTGATGACATAAGGGGAAGCGGATAACGATTCTTAACCGTTATGTCATTCAGCCCTCGATAATCCACGCAGGGGCGCAGAGTACCGTCCTTCTTCTTAACAAAAAGAACCCCGCCCCGGCCGGAGAAGAAGAAGGCACTATGGTACCGGCGTCAAGAGACACAGACAAATAATCCTCGAGAGCCTTACGTTCGGGAGCCGACAGAGAGTATAGTCTACCTCGAGGAGGAGTGGTCCCCGGAAGGAGATCAATACTACAATCATACGACCGGTGAGGAGGAAGGGAGTTGGCTCGGGACCGACTGAAGACCGTGCGCAGATCATGATATTCCTCCGGCACTCCTGTCAAATCGCCAGGTTCCTCCTGGGAAGTAGGGACAGAAGAAACGGGAGGGATGGCAGACATTAAACACTTCACATGACAAGAAACGTTCCAGGATAGGATAGAATTACTAGACCAATTAATAGAAGGATTATGACATACTAGCCAGGGATGACCCAAAACAACAGGTGTAAACGGTGAACGGAAAATCAAAAAGAAATAGTCTCACTGTGGTTACCAGATACTGTGAGGGTTAAAGGTAGTGTCTCAAATCTGATACTGGGAAGATGACTACCATCTAAGGCGAACATGGGCGTAGGCTTCTCTAACTCTCTGAAAGGAATGTCATGTTTCCGAACCCATGCTTCGTCCATGAAACAACCCTCAGCCCCAGAGTCTATCAAGGCACTACATGTAGCACCCGAACCGGTCCAGCGTAGGTGGACCGACAAAGTAGTACAGGACTTTGATGGAGAGACTTGAGTAGTTGCGCTCACCTGTAGCCCTCCGCTTACAGATGAGCTCTGGCTTTACTGGACATGAATTAACAAAATGTCCAGCAACTCCGCAATAGAGGCACAGGCGGTTGGTGATCCTCCGTTCCCTCTCCTTATTCGAGATGCGAATCCCTCCCAGCTGCATGGGCTCAGTCTCAAAGCCAGAGGAGGGAGATGGTTGCGATGCGGAGCAGGGAAACACCGTTGATGCGAGCTCTCTTCCACGAGCCCGGTGACGAAGATCTACCCGTCGTTCTATGCGGATGGCGAGAGCAATCAAAGAGTCCACATCTGAAGGAACCTCCCGGGAGAGAATCTCATCCTTAACCACTGCGTGGAGTCCCTCCAGAAAACGAGCGAGCAGCGCCGGCTCGTTCCACTCACTAGAGGCAGCAAGAGTGCGAAACTCAATAGAATAATCCGTTATGGACCGTTCACCTTGGCATAAGGAAGCCAGGGCCCTAGAAGCCTCCCCACCAAAAACTGAACGGTCAAAAACCCGAATCATCTCCTCTTTAAAGTTCTGGAATTTGTTAGAGCAATCAGCCCTTGCCTCCCAGATAGCTGTGCCCCATTCTCGAGCCCGGCCAGTAAGGAGTGAAATGACGTAAGCAACCCGAGCTCTCTCTCTAGAGTATGTGTTGGGTTGGAGAGAGAACACAATCTCACACTGCGTGAGAAAGGAGCGGCACTCAGTGGGCTGCCCGGAGTAGCAAGGTGGGTTATTAACCCTAGGTTCTGGAGGCTCGGCAGGCCAGGAAGTAACAGGTGGCACGAGACGTAGACTCTGGAACTGTCCAGAGAGGTCGGAAACCTGAGCGGCCAGGTTCTCCACGGCATGGCGAGCAGCAGACAATTCCTGCTCGTGTCTGCCGAGCATGGCTCCTTGGATCTCGACGGCAGTGTAACGAGCGTCTGAAGTCGCTGGGTCCATTCCTTGGTCGGTTCCTTCTGTCATGCAGGTGATAGAGGACCCAAAAGCGACTTAACAGAAACAGAGTTTATTTAAGTCCAAACAGGGAATAACAGAAATCCTCTAGTCTGTAGAGGGGAATAACTGGAGAAGCGGCCACAGACTGCAGGTCGCTTCGGGTAGGCGCAGGCCGTAGTAGACAGAGACACCTGCTCACACGCAGCATCTGATCAAATCAAATCAAATTTATTTATATAGCCCTTCGTACATCAGCTGATATCTCAAAGTGCTGTACAGAAACCCAGCCTAAAACCCCAAACAGCAAACAATGCAGGTGTAAAAGCACGGTGGCTAGGAAAAACTCCCTAGAAAGGCCAAAACCTAGGAAGAAACCTAGAGAGGAACCGGGCTATGTGGGGTGGCCAGTCCTCTTCTGGCTGTGCCGGGTAGAGATTATAACAGAACATGACCAAGATGTTCAAATGTTCATAAATGACCAGCATGGTCAAATAATAATAAGGCAGAACAGTTGAAACTGGAGCAGCAGCACAGTCAGATGGACTGGGGACAGCAAGGAGCCATCATGTCAGGTAGTCCTGGGGCACGGTCCTAGGGCTCAGGTCCTCCGAGAGAGAGAAAGAAAGAGAGAATTAGAGAGAGCATATGTGGGGTGGCCAGTCCTCTTCTGGCTGTGCCAGGTGGAGATTATAACAGAACGTGGCCAAGATGTTCAAATGTTCATAAATGACCAGCATGGTTGAATAATAGTAAGGCAGAACAGTTGAAACTGGAGCAGGAGCATGGCCAGGTGGACTGGGGACAGCAAGGAGTCCTCATGTCAGGTAGTCCTGGGACATGGTCCTAGGGCCCAGGCCAGTTGAAACTGGAGCAGCAGCATGGCCAGGTGGACTGGGGACAGCAAGGAGTCATCATGTCAGGTAGTCCTGGGGCATGGTTCTAGGGCTCAGGTCCTCCGAGAGAGAGAAAGAAAGAGAGAAGGAGAGAATTAGAGAACGCACACTTAGATTTACACAGGACACCGAATAGGACAGGAGAAGTACTCCAGATAAACAAACTGACCCTAGCCCCCCGACACATAAACTACTGCAGCATAAATACTGGAGGCTGAGACAGGAGGGGTCAGGAGACACTGTGGCCCCATCCGAGGACACCCCCCGGACAGGGCCAAACAGGAAGGATATAACCCCACCCACTTTGCCAAAGCACAGCCCCCACACCACTAGAGGGAAATCTGATGAAGGCAAAAAACACGACAGGACAGGGCGATACACAATCACAGCAAAAACACGACAGGACAGGGCGAAACGCAATCACAGCATGGTGAATACTAAACAAGGAACCGACGGGACAGGAACGGAACACAAAGGAATAAATAGGGACTCTAATCAGGGGAAAGGATCGGGAACAGGTGTGGGAAGACTAAATGATGATTAGGGGAATAGGAACAGCTGGGAGCAGGAACGGAACGATAGAGAGAAGAGAGAGCGAGAGAGTGAGAGGGGGGAGGAGGAGAGAGAGGGATAGAAAGAGGGAAAGAACCCAATAAGACCAGCAGAGGGAAACGAACAGAATGGGGAGCACAGGGACAAGACATGATAATAAATGACAAACATGACAGATAGTTCTGTACGACCAATGAGATGTTGTGTGAGTTGACAGTTAAAAGGAGATGTACTTTTAGATCTGATTGCTGACCGTTGAAGCGCGACCTTTCATCGGCCGGTGTATTATCAATCAAGTAGAGTTTTGAGAACTGTCTAAGATTCCTTGATTTGTTTTCACTCCTCTGCAAGTCTGAACTTACTGTTTGGCCATTTTGTAATTTGGGTGAACTATCCATTTAAGGTTAGGGATACGGTTAAGCTTCATTTCATTCATTCATTCCGAGTGGTTAAGGTTAGGTTTAAGAGAGGGGTTCCAAAACTTTTATGCCCACGACCCCATTTTGATATCAACATTTTCCCAAAGTGATGTAATCAAAGGACAATGTTCACTTTTTTTATTGGTGCTATAGCAGTCTATTACAAATCAGTTTGACAGTACTTTTGACAGTATTTCAATCTAAAATAAATATGGTTTGATGTGACTGAAATGCATCAGAAAGGAAATTCAGAAGATCATCAGATAATCATTTTGTATGATATTCTGTGTAGAAAATAATATTATCATTGTTTTTCCCCCAGTCTGATTTAGTGTCTGGTCTTGTCCGCTCTGTTCTAATGAGTACAGCTCTGTAGAATGGACCTAACCTGGATTCAAATGCATGTGTATTTGTGTATTTATATTTATAACAAATAAACAAATAATTTGTTTCTCTGTATTGGACTATTTTTCAAAAAATGTGGCCAAATCAAATAAATGTAGGAATTTTTAAGTATTTTCAAATATTTGTTTCCAAATACATCATTTCAAATACACCTTGGACCAAACAGACCTGAGTTGAAATGCATGAAGTATTTCAATATTTCTATTTGAAAATTATATACCAACACTTGTGTATTACCAAATGACTTGTGTACCTGTTACTTCCAGCATCTTCACAAGGTCCTTTGCTGTTGTTCTGGGATTGATTTGCACTTTTCGTACCATAGTTCGTTCATCTCTAAGGAGACCGAACGTGTCTCCTTCCTGAGCGATATGACAGCTGATTGGTCCAATCGTGTTTATACTTGCGTACTATTGTTTGTACAGATGAACGTGGTACCTTCAGGCGTTTGAAAATTGCTCCCAAGGATGAACTAGACTTGTGGAGGTTTACAATTTATTTTCTGAGGTCATGGCTGATTTCTTTGGATTTTTCTGTGATGTTAAGCAAAGAGGCACTGAGTTTGAAGGTAGGCCTTGAAATACATCCACAGGTACACCTCCAATTGACTCAAATGATGTCGATTAGCTTATCAGAAGCTTCTAAAGCTATGACATAATTTTCTGGAATTTTCCAAGCTGTTTAAAGGCACAGTCAACTTAGTGTATGTAAACTTCTGACCCACTGGAATAGTGATACAGTGAATTATAAGTGAAATAATCTGTTAACAATTGTTGGAAAATTACTTGTGTCATGCACGCAGTAGATGTCCTAACTGACTTGCCAAAACTATAGTTTGTTAACAAGAAATTTGTGGAGTGGTTGAAAAATTAGTTTTAATGACTCCAACCTAAGTGTATGTAAATTTACGACTTCAACTGTCTGTGCATCTGCTCCAGAGGTGTGTATTACCTAAGTCGATGGAGACATCAGGTGCCAGGCAGTGCAGTGCAGACCTGGTGAGGTTAGAGTGGAGGTTAGGGAGATGGGCTTGGTCGAAGGCATGGAAGGGGGGGCTGGAGGGCAGGTTACGGCTGTCCAGGTGATCGGAGCCAGAGTTGGGATCCTCACTGATGCCACTGTCACTGGGGGAGTAGGGCCACATGGGGGAGGTGTGGGCAGACGATGAGTCAGTGCCACCTAACAGAGTATCCAGGAAATCATCACTGCCACCGTCTTGGCTCAGAGACTGCAGGAGGTTGTGTGTGTGTGTGTGCGTGTGTGGGTATGTGTGTGTGTGTGTGCGTGCGTGCGTGCGTGCGTGCGTGCGTGCGTGCGTGCGTGGAGAGGGTGAGATACATGCAGAGAGGGAAAATAAAACCAAAGACACATCATCAGACATACAGTACACAAACAGATTACTATACAGATACCTACTAACCATTCAGGAATAATGCAATCACTCAAACACACACAACATGCACGCAGTTCTGGTGAAGGGAACAGGATGCCCCCTCCCCACAAGCTGTCAATGAGAGTCATATATTTAGAAATATAAATATATGTCTCTGCTGTCAATCAATAACTGTCATTGGGCAATGGGAAAAGATGATGATGGCAGATGGACAAGGTCAACATGGACCACCAAAAAAAGACATGGGATTGAGCATATTATCCTATTCAGATTGGTTATATTTGTGGCTGACTTTCCATAAGTATGAATGTAAAATCTCTTTTTCTCGTCTTCCTGGCTTTTGACCCTTGCCTGAGCCTACCTGCCGTCCTGTACCTTTTCTCCACCTCTGGATTACTGAACTCTGCCTCCCTTGACCTGTCATATGCATGCCCCGGTTACAATCAACATTGTTACTTCACACAGTCTGCACTTGGGTCTTACGTTGATACCTGATACCAGGAAAACTATGGGTCCTAGTTACTTACTGACAAGGAGAAACTCAGATATGTCACAACATCTCTAGGGTGCTTTTACTGATGGAAAGGGCTGGAGGAGAATGTGGAATGGTGTTGTCACTCACCTCGGGTGATGTGATTTGCCAGGGCTGGTTACCATGGCAACTGAGGGTTCCATCTGACTGGTTGTGCAGGAGATCTATAAATTCAATTCCTCCCTATAGAGGAGAAACATACTGATTGGCTACAACTCGAGACAGGAGTATTTTCTGACAATATGAACTGACCAGGTGTTACGCCCTGATCTGTTTCACCTGGCCTTGTGCTTGTCCCCAACCCTTCCAGGTGTCGCCCATCTGCCCCACTTATCCTCTGGGTATTTATACCTGTTTTTCTGTCTGTCTGTGCCAGTTCATCTTATTTGTCAAGCTTACCAGCACCTGTCTTTCCCAGCCTCTCTTTTTATTCGTCCTCCTGGTTTTTGACCATTACCTGCCCTGACCCTGTACCCGCCCGCCTAGCCACTCTGCCTGACCCTGTACCCGCCCGCCTAACCACTCTGCCTGACCCTGAGGCTGCCATCCTGTACCTTTGCTCCTATCGACCCCTGCCTGCCTTGACCTGTCGTTTGCCTGCCCCTGTTGTTACAATACACATTGTTACTTCACACAGTCTGCACTTGGGTCTTACCTTGATACCTGATAGTACAAACTGGCCATGATTGACCCAGCAGACTTGGACCAGCTCCGCAACACCATCTCCTCCCAAGGAGCCACCATTGGTAGGCAAGAGGAGTTGATTCGCGGTCTGATGGAAGGGTTCCAGGCCGTGGCCGAACGTCACGACCTAGCCTTGGGACGCATTGCGGGAGCCATTCCTTAGGTGGCCTACTAGGCAGCCGACCACAACGGTAACCTCCCAGCCCCTCTGTAACCCGGCTGGTAGCAGCGCTGTCACCCCGATTTCCCAGGAACCCCCAATACCTCCCCCGGAGCGCTATGATGGAGATTCCAGAACCTACCGGGCCTTTCTCTCCCAGTGCTCCCTCATTTTCGAGCTGCAGCCTTCTTCGTTCCCCTCGGACCGCTCGAAGATAGCGTACATTATTACGCTGATGTCCGGTTGGGCACTCACCTGGGCCACGGCGGTGTGGGAGCAACAATCCGCCGTCTGCCTCAGTCTGGAGGTATTCGTGGCGGAGATGAGAAAGGTGTTAAAAGCTCTGGTTTCCGGGAGAGAGGCTGCCCGGAAGTTACTCCAGCTTCGGCAGGACACCTTCAGTGTAGCAGACTATGCGGTGGAGTTCCGCACTCTAGAAGCGGAGGGTACCTGGAACCCTGAAGCGCTGTTGGACACATTCCTGCATGGATTACCAGAGGAGGTAAAAGATGAGCTGGCAGCCCAAGAACTACCAACGGATCTCGACTCACTCATTGCTTTAACCATCCGGATCGATGGTTGGCTATGGGAACGTATGAGGGAGAAGAGGTCCGATCCCAATCACTCACTGAGGGATCCCACCTTGCAGCTGATGAACTCCGGAAGTCCCCGGCGTCTACATCCCCGAGAGGATCCGAGCTTACCCGAGTCCCTCCCAGAGCCTGAAGACTGCCGATTCACCTCTTCCCGAGCCGATGCAGCTCGGCAGGGCTAGGCTGTCTCCAGCCGAATGTGCACGCAGACTTGAGACCCAGAGTTGTCTGTATTGTAGTACTGCCGGTTATTTTGTGTCTACCTGTCCCTTCAAGAGACCTAGCTCATTCGTTGGAGTGAGTACTCTGGTGGGTCTGAAAGATCATTGTTTTTCTCCCCTTACTCGCCCCCCTCTCCACGCCACCCTGCTGTGGGGCGACCAGTCCAAGTCTCTCCAGGTACTCATCGACTCGGGGACCGATGTGTGTCTCATGGACGTTACCCTGGCATCTGAGCTGGGTATCCCCACTCAACCCCTCTCCATTCCCATGGGTGTTAGAGTGCTGGATGGGCGCTCTATAGGCCGGGTCACCCACCAGACCTCCCCCAGTCAACCTACAAGTGTTGGGGAACCACAGCGAGATGATCCAATTCCTGCTGGTTGAGTCTCCGCAGGTTCCCGTGGTATTGGACCTGGACTTCATCGCCGACTTTCACCACCGGAACCCCAGTCAACCAGGGGTCCGCCCAGAGGGAGGGGTACTGTCACGCCCTGATCTGTCTCACCTGTCCTTGTGCTTGTCTCCACCCCTTCCAGGTGTCACCCATCTTCCCCACTTATCCTCTAGGTATTTATACCTGTGTTTTCTGTCTGTGCCAATTCGTCTTGTTTGTCATGCTTACCAGCGTTTGTCCTGTCAGCTCCTGTCTTTTCCCAGCCTCTCTTTTTCTTGTCTTCCTGGTGTTTGACCCTTGCCTGTCCTGACCCTGTTTCCGCCCGCCTGACCACTCTGCCTGTCCCAGACTCTGAGCCTGCCTGCTGACTATAAGTGGGTCACATAGCAAAAATGACACAGGGATTCTCTTTACAGGAGCCATAGACACAGAGGAATGTGGGTGTTTGTTATAATTGTATTTTTGTGTTTCCTGTGCTCCCTTCTTGATTGATATAATTGTGTCACTAGCTCCTTATTGTGTACTTTCTGTTTGTTGCTTTTGTAATGCAGTGCTCCCTTGCAAAATAGACTTTGATCTCAATGTGACATTAAATAAATAGACAGGTAGACACAAAAATAACAGATCAGGGCACCTCTATAGAAGTATAAACTTGTTAACATGGATCCTGAGACCACTCAGAGTCAATTAATAATCCTGACTCTTCCTATAGATAAATATAAAGAGTAGACTACATCACTCCATAACACCAATACATATACGCAACTTTGGTTTTAGAAGTGGGGGGGACATAATCATTATTTTAATTTATTTTATTATTTTCCAGTCGGATAAACACTCCAAGCAGCCTATCCGACCACTTGGTGGCGTCAGGCATGGTCCTAAAGCACCGTAGCCTGATTTTTGGATCACATTCCAATGATAAAGGCCGTCATTGTAAATAAGAATTTGTTCTTAACTGTCTTGCCTAGTTAAATAAAGGTTAAAAAAAATTAAACTGGGCGGACAAAAATGCTATTTCAGAATGTGGGGCATGTCCTGCCCCCCCCCTCCCCCCCGTTCCTAGGTTGAGAAGACTAAAATAAGTCACAAAAATATACTTTCAAAGAGAAAATGTTGATATAATACAGGTCAATATCTATGTCCGTATGTCATTATAGAACCCACAAATGAGTATGCTTTTTAAATTTAAGTCTTAATATGATCACAATGCTCTATGGTGAAATAAGCTCACATTGAAAGCCACTTCAAACTATGAATGACAAAGCACACATCTAATTCAATCACCTGTCTAAGAAACACACACAAAAAAAAAAGAAATCCACACAAGATAGTTTTCTTTACCTTGTTTGAGATATGGGTCATTATTCCAACTTTCCAATAAGATTGGTGCAAGAAGTTGTAAATATCCAACAGGAATGGTCAAAAGTTGTCAATAGCTACCTTGATGAATATTTCAAGCTGGGATTACAGTGAGTGTTTCCTGTAGCTAAGTATGTGTGTTGTTGTATGCGCATATGAGCCTGTTCCACGGGACAAAGTTGAAATTCCAATCATATTGTAATCTCAGCAGAATTGAGATTGTGTTTGTGTGTGTGTGTGTGTGTGTGTGTGTGTGTATGTGTGTGTGTGTGTGTGTGTGTGTGTGTGTGTGTGTGTGTGTGTGTGTGTGTGTGTGTGTGTGTGTGTGTGTGTGTGTGTGTGTGTGTGTGTGTGTGTGTGTGTGTGTGTGTGTGTGTGTGTGTGTGTGTGTGTGATCCCCCCCCACCAAACACACACGCACATTTTAATTTGAATCATCAAATGTGGTTTAATCTGAATAGTTATCTCCTAAATTCCTTTCCATGTTTTGATATTTCGATATATTTAGATATTTTATTAATGTAATTGACACAGGGGTACTTTTATCCATCATGGTGTGTAGAATGTAATCAAACTAGGGTGACCATTTGGGGTTTTTGTTCCATTATTTGCACATATTACATCACTTTTTTTCTGGTATATCATATGATTCATAAATAAGCTATGCATATAAATCAACACATTGTTGTGTTTAGTTAATGACAGCTATTTCTCAAATCAACAATAACCTGAGGCCTTATCAGCGTGCCTTGCTCTTATCTCTATATACAAGGGCGTCTGCCTGCCAATGTGCGTGTGTCTAAGAATTACACCTACCATAAAGAACATTATGTCATGTTCTCTAATAATGTTTTATCATTGCATTTATCAAAGACAAAAGAGGTGTACCTTTCAGAACATGGTTTCCAAATGACTGTAGCTGGATGTTTCCATGCAATTGTTTTACACAAATTCCCATGGATATGAAAATTGTGGGGGAGTGTATCAGAGATATCTGACCACAACATAACATCAGAATGAATGACCAAGAGAGTTATATATTTGCCTGTAATATGACTTTTGCAGGTGGGTGTTGTCCAGAGGCAATATTCAACCGTACCATGATGAAGATATTAATGCCAGGAGTCAGGACACTTTGTTTTTTTAATGATATACAGTGCATTCAGAATGTACTCGGACTTCTTAAAATTTTCCACATTTTGTTACATTTCAGCCTTTTTCTAAAATGGATTTAATACACATTTCCCCATCAATCTACATACCCCATATTGACAAAGTGAAAACAGGTTTTTAGACATTTTTGCACATTTATTTCAAATAAAAAACAGAAATACCTTATTTATGTAAGTACTCAGTCCCTTCACTATGAGACTCTAAATTGAGCTCAGGTGCATCCTGTTTCAATTTGATCATCCTAGAGATGTTTCTACAACTTGATTGGAGTCCACCTGTGGCAAATGCAATTCATTGGACATGATTTGGAAATGCACACACCTGGCTATAAAAGCCATGAGGTCGAGGGATATTGTCCGTACAGCACCGAGACAGGATTGTGTCCAGGCACAGATCTTGGGGAAGGGTACCAAAACATTTCTGCCATATTGAAGGTCCCCAAGAACACAGTGGCCTCCATCATTCTTAAATGGAAGAAGTTTGGAACCACCAAGACTCTTCCTAGAGCTGGCCGCCCTGCCAAACTGAGCAATTGGGGAAGAAGGCCTTGATTCGTGAGGTGACCAAGAACCCGATGGTCACTCTGACAGAGCTCCAAAGTTCCTCTGAGGAGATGGGAGAACCTTCCAGAAGGACAACCATCTCTGCCACACTTCACCAATCAGGCTTTTATGGTAGAGTGGCCAGATGTAAAAGGCACATGGCAGCCAGCCTGGAGTTTGCCAAAAGGCACCTAAAGGACTCTCAGACCATAAGAAACATTTATTTTAATATAAAGTTAGCAAAAATTGATAAGATTATGGAGAGGAATACTTGTCTATTTATGGAAAAATCCCATTGATTAACTATTTGGTATCACAGTTTACTTACTAATGGCACTGCCTACTCCAGATTACTTGTTTTTTATTTGGAATGTTAAGCCAGGCAAAATTAAACGTGCCTATTGATATAATGAATATGAGTTAGTTTGTGGGGCTAAAATAATTTAATATAAAAGCTTTAAAACTCTCACTAAAAGCTTCACTCATACATTGCCCTTTCTTAAACAAGCCATATAAAGCTAGTTACAATTTCAGTTTTATCCTCCAGAAGAGATGGAACAAGTATTACAACAAATGTTATGGTAAAATTCAAATATACTGATTAATAAAAAAACGTAAGGTATTATTTTTATGAATAGAAACGGAGGAGTTACAGTATATGTACAGTACATATGCAGTACATATGCAACTATCGAAAATATATGGGAATATCTGCTCAATTCAAATTTACAACCAACTGATTGCAGCACTACCACAAAAATGGAGGGGGCAAGTGGAAAAGGGAGAAGGTTAGGAACTTGTTTGCCTGCCATATATTAAAGATACAAATTGATACAAATTGGCTGAAAGGGACTGTCATAAATAGAAAAATATACCAGTTTTATTTGAGGACAAAAATGTTGGCAGCTGAGCCATATAGGTTGCAAAATAAATGTGAAGAGATTTTCAATTTACCAATCACATGGTTTGTGATTACACATGATTCAACACTTTTTCAATTTAAATTATTTTATAAAATTCTTGCCACCAACAGAATTCTATATAGATGGAGCATACAACAAACTCAGCTCTGTAGATTTTTCTGTGAAGAGACAGAATCAATGGATCATTTATTTTGGTATTGCCCCCATGTAGCTTGTTTCTGGTCACAGGTTCAGGAATGGTTTAAAAAATCATTACATGCACTTAAAATGAACCTTACAAATAGCAATGTTGGATGATTTGGAAAGCCATAGTCAGTCAATAAATAATATAATAATACTCATAGGAAAGGTATCTGTGGATACTATACGATTAGAAAGGTTAAAAATGATGTAAAACATCACAGCACAATTGAAAGATATATGACACATGGAAACCAAACGAGGGTGTTCTATGGTGATAGGTGGGATGGGCTGAGAATGGCTGAGGATTGGGGTTAAAGAACTTATGCTAATGCATTATTGTTATGTGACTGCTTTATATAAAAGTATCATGTATGTGTATGTCAAATGTAAAATGTGTATGTAATATGTATATCAGCAAAAAAAATTACGTCCTCACTGTCAACAAGTTCCTTGTTTTCAGCAAACTTAACATCTGTAAATATTTGTATGAACATAACAAGATTCAACAACTGAGACATAAACTGAACAAGTTCCACAGACATGTGACTAACACAAATGGAATAATGTGTCCATGAACAAAAGGGGGGGTCACCAGCTGCATTAAGTACTGCATTGCATCTCCTCCTCATGGACTACACCAGATTTGCCATTTCTTGCTGTGAGATGTTACCCCACTCTTCCACCAAGGCACCTGCAAGTTCCCGGACATTTCTGGGGGGAATGGCCAAGGCCATCACCCTCCGATCCAACAGGTCCCAGACGTGCTCAGTGGGATTGAGATCCGGGCTCTTCGCTGGCCTAGGCAGAATACTGACATTCCTGTCTTGCAGGAAATCACGCACAGGATGAGCAGTATGGCTGGTGGCTTTGTCATGCTGGAGGGTCATGACAGGATGAGCCTGCAGGAAGGGTACCACATGAGTGAGGAGGATGTCTTCCCTGTAACACACAGCGTTGAGATTGCCTGTAATGACAACAATCTCAGTCTGATGATGCTGTGTCACACCGCCCCAGACCATGACGAACCCTCCACCTCCAAATTGATCCCGCTCCAGAGTACAGGCCTCGGTGTAACGCTCATTCCTTCAACGATAAACTCAAATCCAACCATCACCCCTGGTGAGACAAAACCGCGACTCGTCAGTGAAGAGCACTTTTTGCCAGTCCTGTCTGGTCCAGCGACAGTGGGATTGTGCCCATAGGCAATATTGTTGCCGGTGATGTCTGGTGAGGACCTGCCTTACAACAGGCCTACAAGCCCTCAGTCCAGCCTCTCTCAGTCTATTGCGGACAGTCTGAGCACTGATGGAGGGATTGTGCGTTCCTGGTGTAACTCGGGCAGTTGCTGTTGCCATCCTGTGCCTGTTCCTCAGGTGTGATGTTCGGATGTACCGACTCTGTGCAGGTGTTGTTACATGTGGTCTGTCAATGCGAGGACGATCAGCTGTCTGTCCTGTCTTCCTGAGCACTGTCTTAGGCATCTCAAAGTACGGACATTGTAATTTATCTGCAGTTCTTGTGCCTCCTTGCAGCATGCCTAAGGCACGTTCACGCAGATGAGCACGGACCCTGGGCATCTTTCTTTTGGTGTTTTTCAGAGTCCGTAGAAAGGCCTCTTTAGTGTCCTAAGTTTTCATAACTGTGACCTTAATTACCCACCGTCTGAAAGCTGTTAGTGTCTTTAACGACCGTTCTACAGGTGCATGTTTATGAATTGTTTATGGTTCATTGAACAAGCATGGGAAACAGTGTTTAAACCCTTTACAATGAAGATCTGTGAAGTTATTTGGATTTTTACAAATTATCTTTGAAAGACAGGGTCCTGAAAAAGGGCGTTTCTTTTTATGCTGAGTTTATATGTGGAAAAAAAGCTGTATCTAAAACTAAGATATTTGTCCTCTGAAGAGGGGGGGTGGTGGAGGGGTTAATAAAAAATATATTTAAAAAAAAGATCCTCTGTTCTGAATGCAAAGCGTCACCATCTTTACAATGAAGCATGGTGGTGGCAGCATCATGCTGTGGGGATGTTTTTCATTGGCAGGGACTGGGAGACTAGTCAGGATCGAGGGAAAGATGAACGGAGCAAAGTAAAGAGAGATCCTTGATGGAAACCTGCTCCAGAGCGCTCAGAAACTCAGACTGGGGTGAAGGTTCTCCTTCTAACAGTGCAACTACCCTACGCACACAGCCAAGACAGGAGTGGCTTCGGGACAAGTCTCTGAATGTCCTTGAATGACCCAGCCACAGCCCAGACTTGAACCCGAATGACCATCTCTGGAGAGACCTGAAAATAGCTGTGCAGCGATGCTCACCATCAAACCTGACAGAGCTTGAGAGAATCTGCAGAGAAGAATGGGAGAAACTCCCCAAATACAGGTGTGCCAAGGTTGTAGCGTCATACCCAAGAAGACTCAAGGCTGTAATCGCTGCCAAATGTGCTTAATCAAAGTACTGAGTAAAGGGTCTGAATTCTTATGTAAATGTCATAAATTATAAATGTTTTTGCATTGTCATTATGGGGTATTGTGTGTAGATTGATGGGGGGGGACAATTTAATCCATTTTCAAATAAGGCTGTAATATAACAAAAAGTGGAAAAGTCAAGGGATCTGAATACTTTCTGAATGCACTGTATATACAGTTCCAGTCAAAAATTTGGACACACCTACTCAATTCCAGGGTTTGTCTTTATGTTTGACTATTTTCTACATTGTACAATAATAGTGAAGACATCAAAACTATGAAATAACACAAATGGAATCACGTAGTTACCAAAAAAGTGGCTATCTTGCTGGCGAACACAGTCAACAGACATCCACCTATGACGGAGTGGTTTGCAGGTCAGGAAGGTTACATTTGAATGAACCTCTCTTATACCGTATGATTGACACCACTGAGTAAACTGTCCTGCTAACATCTCAAGAGTATAAAGTCAATGTCTGTCAAGTACCCTCGGTCTCTAAAGCCAGCTCTTCAAATGGTTTTACACGTCACTTTCTATTCCTCTCAGGTGGCTATATGGCAAGGCCTGAGAATCAGTCGTACTCCTTTATCCAAGGGCCTTCGAGCAAACCGAACTACCGGAGCACTTCACAGTTAGAATTGCACAGATTAAGTCTCTCTATTTTCATGCTTCCTTCTTTAATAGTGCCGTCCACCAATGCAGTGGTTTTCATCCTCCTCTCAAACACCCAAGGGGACACAGTCCCACGGGGACTCTGTGAAAAACAAATCTCACCCCAGAGATACAATTTGGAAGACTACATCAATGCTGGATCAGTTCCCCCTGTCCGTTCATTGTTAATCTAAAAGGGAAAGTGTGTCCCAGATCAGCACTCCTACTCTGAGATGCTTTTTGAATACGGGCCCTGGTGTACGTGAAACCACAACCGGTGCCTCTCAGGCACAACGTGGAGCTCTTAGAGTTTCAGGATTGTCCTATAAGGGTTATATGTATTCAACAACAACAATAACTATTTACAGTATAACATTTCTCTCTCTCTCACTCTTTCTCAAAGTGTACTTTTTGCTCCATTAAAGCACACTTATCTATGAAATGGGACACAGATTTATCTGTATTTGTAACAGTATGCTAGCTGAAATCCTGTATCTTTATTGTTGTTCTATCTGGGAAGTTTAGAGATCCAAAGTACACATATATATATTGCGCAACCAGGTCAGAGCAATAAATAGTAGCTATACATGTATTTCTACCCTATTCATGTACAGTATATGAGGGTTAGAATACATTACCAATGTACTAATACCTGTATTAGTATTTAGATCCAGTCCAGAATGACTTTACAGTAAGCGTTTTGATGGGGGCGGGGGGACTATTTAATCCAATTTAATCCAGTTCTGTATTGTCGTCACCAACTGAACTAAGCCATGACATCACAGGTTCTCTTCCTATCATGTAGTGGTGCTGTAAATACACGTGTAGCCTATGTGCCATTTTATGGGTGTATCTCAATCGCTAGTAGCTTCTTCTCCCCGACTCTTCTATCTACACTGATATTAAATAACTGGATAGGTGGGGAAATCCCACCTGCTGGGCATTCACCATATTATTTTAACCTGTGCTGTGTTGTCAGATCAGTAAAGATGAAGGAGAGGAGACAAGGACGGGATGTAACTTTAGACCAGCAATATTCCATAGATGGATTGCGGACCGGGCCTAGGACGGGATCCATATGGGCCGTGGATCCCAACCAAAAAAAGGGGGGGGACTCAGTCGGGCTTTCAACCTTCTGCTGTTGAGAGTTGTCCTAGTACAATGCACAATGTGTAGAATTGCAGGAAAGGATTGTCTTTCCTCCAAGAATAGGAGTGTGAACAGTTTAAACAGTTTAGGGTCGCATTGGTCACGAGGTGGGGTTTGTCACTACGCAGATGAATGAAAATATCTATCTGAACCTTCGTGTCACCGAACCTTCTCAAATAGTATTTGAGTACCCCTGCTTCAGACTATTGATATGCAGCCATATGTATGTGTGTTCCTAAGCATCCCACTTTATCATTACACGATACACTCAAAGAGTTGGATCTTATCTTCAGTCTTCTTTGATAAGTACAGTTGAAGTCGGAAGTTTACATACACCATAGCCAAATACATTTAAACTCAGTTTTTCACAATTCCTGACATTTAATCCTAGTAACAAGTCCCTGTCTTATGTCAGTTAGGATCACAAATTTATTTTAAGAATGTGAAATGTCATAATAATAGTAGAGAGAATGATTTATTTCAGCTTTTATTTCTTTCATCACATTCCCAGTGGGTCAGAAGTTTACATACACTCAATTAGTATTTGGTAGCATTTCCTTTAAATTGTTTAACTTGGGTCAAACGTTCCGGGTAGCCTTCCACAAGCTTCCCACAATAAGTTGGGTGAATTTTGGCCCATTCCTCCTGACAGAGCTGGTGTAACTGAGTCAGGTTTGTAGGCCTCCTTGCTCGCACACGCTTTTTCAGTTCTGCCCACAAATTTTCTACGGGTTTGAGGTCAGAGCTCTGTGATGGCCTCTCCAATACCTTGACTTTGTTGTCCTTAAGCCATTTTGCCACAACTTTGGAAGTATGCTTAGGATCATTGTCCATTTGGAAGACCCATTTGCACCAAGCTTTAACTTCCTGACTGATGTCTTGAGATGTTGCTTCAATATATCCACATAATTTCCCTGCCTTATGATGCCATCTATTTTGTGGAGTGCACCAGCCCCTCCTGCAGCAAAGCACCCCCACAACATGATGCTGCCACCCCCGTGCTTCACGGTTGGGATGGAGTTCTTCGGCTTGCATGCATCCCCCTTTATCCTCCAAATATAACGATGGTCATTATGGCCAAACAGTTCTATTTTGTTTCATCAGACCAGAGGACATTTCTCCAAAAAGTATGATCTTTGTCCCCATGTGCAGTTGTAATCCATAGTGTGGCTTTTTTATGGTAGTTTTGGAGCAGTGCCTTCTTCCTTGCTGAGCGGCCTTTCAGGTTATGTTGATATAGGACTTGTTTTACTGTGGATATGGATACTTTTGTACCTGTTTCCTCCAGCATCTTCATAAGGTCCTTTGCTGTTGTTCTGGGATTGATTAGCACTTTTTGCACCAAAGTACATTAATCTCTAGGAGACAGAACGCGTCTCCAACCTGAGCGGTATGACGGCTGCATGGTCCCAAGGTGTTTATACTTGCGTACTATTGTTTATACAGATGAACGTGGTACCTTCAGGCGTTTGGAAATTGCTCCCAAGGATGAACCAGACTTGTGGAGGTCTACAAATTTTATTTCTGAGGTCTTGGCTGATTTCCCTGTGATGTCAAGCAAAGAGGCACTGAGTTTGAAGGTAGGCCTTGAAATAGATCCACAGGTACACCTCCAATTGACTCAAATTATGTCAATTAGCCTATCAGAAGCTTCTAAAGCCATGACATCATTTTCAGGAATTTTCCAAACTGTTTTAAAGCACAGTCAATTTGGTGTATGTAAACTTCTGACCAACTGGAATTGTGGTACAGTGACTTATAAATTAAATAACCTGTCTGTAAACAATTGTTGAAAAAATTACTTGTGTCATGCACAAAGGAGATGTCCTAACCAACTTACCAAAACTATAGTTTGTTAACAAGAAATTTGTGGAGTGGTTGAAAAACGAGTTTTAATGACTCCAATCTAAGTGTATGTAAACTTCCGACTTCAACTGTATGTCTACCCCAATATAACATTCTGGCTGTGATGGAAGGAATGACTTGCTATATGCATTTCAGGCAAAAATAAATGAAAGTGATAGTGGATGATAATGAGTCAATGGTCACAGTTTAAACTTTACAGCGCTCCAAGCAATTGCTTTACTATATGCAACTATTACAGCAACATTACTTGCCCTTTTATGATTTTCTTTGGATGCACGTGTGTGTGTGTGTGTGTGTGTGTGTGTGTGTGTGTGTGTGTGTGTGTGTGTGTGTGTGTGTGTGTGTGTGTGTGTGTGTGTGTGTGTGTGTGTGTGTGTGTGTGTGTGTGTGTGTGTGTGTGTGTGTGTGTGTGTGTGTGTGTGTGTGTGTGTGTGTGTGTGTGTGTGTGTGTCTGTGCCTGTGCCTGTGTTTTTGTGTGTGCGTCCCAGTCCTGAAACATCCCCTATAGGCCCCAGCTCCTAGCCCTTCACTCCAAGCACTTCTGTTTTGGAGGTTTGATTGTCCAAGCCTTTTTTCAGATGTCTTTGATAATGTTGTGGATAATCATGCTTCCTTCAAAAACGAAATGTTAAAGGTATATTGAATGCCTGGTACACTCCGGAGTTATCATAAATCATTCATAAAAGAGATTAGGTCAAGGCCAGGAAAACAGGCTTAGGACCGGACTGGTATGTTTTTAAGCAATTGAGGATTCGTTGTGTAAGACAAATCAGAAAGGTTAAATCTGATTATTATGTAACCGCTCTTTCGGTTTGTAATACAAACCCGGCAAAATTCTGGAAAACTGTTAAATCCCCAAAGGGTTCTACTTCCTCCTCTCTGCCACAACAAATGAATTCAGACACTGGCCTCCTAACGGGAAAAACTTTGATCATTGATACATTTAATCAGCATTTTATTTCAGCGGGCTATCTCTTTGATATAACTTCTATGCCAATTCACAATGATATTGGGCCAGGTGCTGATAGGGGAAAACGGCTGAATGATAAGAGAAATTACAGTCAAAGCTTTTCTTTAAGGCTATTTCCAGAAAAATAAGTCCTGGATGCTTTGCTAGCAATAGACAACAAGAAATCCACAGTTGGATAGCAGTCTGCTTAAGTGTACAGTGCCCATCTTTTTTGGCCCACATTTTTTATGTAACTTTTTGTCAGGAAAAATGTAAAAAGTATGGAAATCGGATCTTGTGCTGCCACTCCATAAGGGTCTATATAGTTGTGATCGTAATCATTATCGCCCCATTTCTTGCTTTTCTAGGCTAATATTCTTGAATTCTTAGTAAATGTACAACTTTGCTCTTTTTTATCTTGACTGTAAACCAATCAGGGTTTAGGCCTCCATATAGAACTATTAAAGCAACCACTTTAGTTGCTAATGAACTTCTCAGTGCTTAAGGCACTTAAAATAAATGTGCTGCTTTGTTTGTGGACCTGTCAAAAGCGTTTGATACTGTTGATCGTGATATTTTATTGAATAAGTTGTTCTCAATAGGCCTGAGCTCTGACGCCTGTTCATGGTATAATGATTATCTTAGTGACAGAACACAGGCCATCGTAATTGATGGGGTTAAGTATGAATTTCTTGATGCACATAAAGGTGTACCACAGGGGTTGTTGATTTTGGGACCTGTTCTCTTCACTATTTATATAAACACCATTGGTCAATCAGTAAAAAAAAAGATGTAATCTTTACTGAACAAAAATATAAACACAACATATAAAGTGTTGGTCCCATGTTTAATGAGCTGAAATAAAAGATCCCAGAAACCTTCCATACGCACAAAAAACACTCAAATGTTGTGCAGACATTTGTTTAAATTCCTGTTAGTGAGCATTTCTCCTTTGCCAAGATAATCCATCCACCTGACAGGTGTGGCATATCAAGAAGCTGATTAAACAGCAGGATCATTACACAGGTGCACCTTGTGCTGGGGGGGCAATAAAAGGCCACTCTAAAATGTGCAATTTTGTCACACAATCCAATGCCAAAGACGTCTCAAGTTTTGAGGGAGCATGAAACTGTTATGATGACTGCAGGAATGTCCACCAGAGCTGTTGCCACATGAATGTCAATTTATCTAACATAAGCCACCTCCAACGTCGTTTTAGAGAATTTGGCAGTACGTCCAACCGGCCTCACAACCGCAGACCACATGTATGGCATCGTGTGGGCGAGTGGTTTGCTGATGTTGGTTTGCTGAACAAAATGACATTTTATGGATGGTCATTTGAATGCACAGAGATACCGTGACGAGATCCTGAGGTCCATTGTCGTGCCATTCTTCCGCCGCCACCACCTCATGATTCAGCATGATAATGCTGAAGGCCCCATGTCACAAGGATCTGTACACAATTCTTAGAAGCTGAAAATGTCCCAGTTCTTCCATAGCCTACATACTCACCAGACATGTCATCCATTGAGCATGTTTGGGATACTCTGGAGTGAAGTGTACAACAACGGTTTCCAGTTCCCACCAATATCAGGAACTTCACACAGCCATTGAAGAGGAGTGGGACAACATTCCACAGGCCACCATTGCACTGCATGAGGCAAATGATGGTCACAGCAGATACTGATGGGTTTGCTGATCTACGCCCCTACTTTTTTTAAAGCTATCTGTGACCAACAGATGCATATCTGTATTCCCAGTCATGTGAAATCCATAGATTAGGGACCAATTAATTGATTTAAATTTACTGATTTCCTTATATGAACTGTAACTCAGTAAAATTGTTGCATGTAGCGTGTATATGTTTGTTCAGTATACACTACCATTCAAAGGTTTGGGGTCACTTAGAAATGTCCTTGTTTCTGAAAGAAAAGCACATTTTTTGTCCATTAAAATAACATCAAACTGATCAGAAATACAGTGTAGACATCATGTAAATGACTATTGTAGCTGGAAATGGCTGATTTTTAATGGAATATCTACATAGGCGTACAGAGGCCCATTATCAGCAACCATCACTCCTGTGTTCCAATGGCACGTTGTGTTAGCTAATCCAAGTGTATCATGTTAAAAGGCTAATTGATCATTAGAAAACCATTTTGCAATTATTTTAGCACAGCTGAAAACTGTCATGCTGATTAAAGAAGCAATACAACTGGCCTTTAGACTAGTCGAGTATCTGGAGCATCAGCATTTGTGGGTTCGATTACAGGCTCAAAATGGCCAGAAACAAAGCACTTTCTTCTGAAATATATATATACCCTTACTATGTCTATGCACACCAGGTAAGACCTGGGCGGACCATCCCCTGTATTTTGGTTAGTGTGCTAGTTACAGTTCAAATCAGAAGTTTACATACACTTAGGTTGGAGTCATTAAAACCCATTTTTCATCCACTCCACAAATTTCTTGTTAACAAACTATAGTTTTGGCAAGTCGGTTAGGACATCTACTTTGTGCATGACACCAGTCATTTTTCCAACAATTGTTTACAGACAGATTATTTAACTTGTAATTCACTGTATCACAATTCCAGTGGGTCAGAAGTTTACATACATTAAGTTGACTGTACCTTTAAACAGTTTGGAAAATTCCAGAAAATGATGTCATAGCTTTAGAAGCTTCTGATAGGCTAAAAGACATCATTTGAATCAATTGGAGGTGTATCTGTGGATGTATTTCAAGGTCTACCTTCAAACTCAGTGCCTCTTTGCATGACATCATGGGAAAATCAAAAGAAATCAGCCAAGACCTCAGGGGATAAAAATTGTAGACCTCCACAAGTCTGGTTCATCCTTGGGAGCAATTTCCAAATGAATGAAGGTACCACGTTCATCTGTACAAACAATAGTACGCAAGTATAAACACCATGGGACCACGCAGCCGTCATACTGCTCAGGAAGGAGACGCGTTCTGTCTCCTATAGATGAACGTACTTTGGTGCGAAAAGTGCAAATCAATCCCAGAACAACAGCATAGCACCTTGTGAAGATGCTGGGGGAAACAGGTACAAAGGTATCTATATCCACAGTAAAACGAGTCCTATATCGGCATAACCTGAAAGGTCGCTCAGCAAGGAAGTTCAAACTTGGTCGCAAATGGGTCTTCCAAATGGACAATGACCCCAAGCATA
This sequence comes from Oncorhynchus gorbuscha, assembly GCF_021184085.1. NCBI lineage: Eukaryota > Metazoa > Chordata > Actinopteri > Salmoniformes > Salmonidae > Oncorhynchus > Oncorhynchus gorbuscha. The sequence continues at coordinate 34,670,875 of NC_060180.1, read as the reverse complement.
CTTTCAAAGTTGTGGCAACATGGCTTAAGGACAACAAAGTCAAGGTTTTGGAGTGGCCATCACAAAGCCGTGACTACAATCCTATAGACAATTTGAGGGCAGGAACTGAAAAAGTGTGTGCAAGCAAGGAGGCCTACAAACCTGGCTCAGTTACACCAGCTCTGTCAGGAGGAATGGGTCAAAAATCACCCAACTTATTGTGGGAAGCTGGTGGAAGGCTACCCAAATCATTTGACCCTAGTTAAACAATTTAAAGGCAATGCTACCTAATACTAATTGAATGTTTTCAAACTTCTAACCCATTGGGAATGTGATGAAAGAAATAAAAGCATCAATAAATAATTCTCTCTACTATTATTCTGACATTTCACATTCTTAAAATAAAGTGGTGATCCTAACTGGCCTAAGACAGGGACTTTTTACTAGGGTTGAATGTCAGGAATTGTGAAACTGAGTTTAAATGTATTTGGCTGGCCTCCCGGGTGGCGCAGTGGTTAAGGGCGCTGTACTGCAGTGCCAGCTGTGCCACCAGAGACTCTGGATTTGCGCCCAGGCTCGGGACGTAACCGGCCGCGACCGGGAGGTCCGTGGGGTGACGCACAATTAGCCTAGCGTCGTCCGGGTTAGGGAGGGTTTGGCCAGTAGGGAAATCCTTGTCTCATCGCGCACCAGCGACTCCTGTGGTGGGCCGGGCGCAGTGCGCGCTAATCAAGGATGCCAGGTGCACGGTGTTTCCTCCGACATATTGGTGTGGCTGGCTTCTGGGTTGGATGGTGCTGTGTTAAGGAGCAGTGCGGCTTGGTTGGGTTGTGTATCGGAGGACGCATGACTTTCAACTTTCGTCTCTCCCGAGCCCGTTGTAGCGATGAGAAAAGATAGTAGCTACTAAACAATTGGATACGACGGAATTCGGAAGAAAAAGGGCTAAAAATTAAAAAAGATATATATATACAGTGGGGCAAAAAAGTATTTAGTCAGCCACCAATTGTGCAAGTTCTCCCACTTAAAAAGATGAGAGAGGCCTGTAATGGCTGTATCGTCACAGAAACAAGATACCGTTCACTTTTAAATCAGTGCGATGGTTGATTTTCTTTAGGCTTGCCTGGGTGTCTGTCTGTAGCAAGTGCACAAACAGATCTGGGACCATCCTCAATGAATGGCAACCACATTTTCATTAGTGAGTTTCTGGGTAAAATTGAATTGGTTTATTTACAGTGGAGCAAAAAGGTATTTAGTCTGCCACCAATTGTGCAAGTTCTCCCACTTAAAAAGATGAGAGAGGCCTGTAATTTCATCATAGGTACACTTCAACTATGACAGACAAAATGAGAAAACAAAATCCAGAAAATCACATTGTAGGATTTTTTATGAATTTATTTGCAAATTATGGTGGAAAATAAGTATTTGGTCACCTACAAACAAGCAAGATTTCTGGCTCTCACAGACCTGTAGTAACTTCTTCTTTAAAAGGCTCCTCTGTTCTCCACTCGTTACTTGTATTAATGGCACCTGTTTGAACTTGTTGGACCGCAGAGTGAAGGAAAAGCAGCCAACAAGTGCTCAGCATATATGGGAACTCCTTCAAGACTGTTGGAAATGCATTCCAGGTTACGCTGGTTGAGAGAGTTGTGCAAAGCTGTCATCAAGGCAAAGGGTGGCTACTTTGAAGGATCTCAAAAATAAAATATATTTTGATTTGTCTAACACCTTATTGCCTACTACATGATTCCATGTGTGTTTGTCATCGTTTTGATGTCTTCGCTATTATTCCACAATGTAGAAAATAGCAACAAAAAAAAACTTGAATGAGTAGGCGTGTGCAAACTTTTAACTTTTAGATTACTTGTTAGATATTTCTTTATGGTCGGAACTAGAAGCACAAGCATTTCGCTACACTCACATTAACATCTGCTAACCATGTGTATATGACAAATAAAATTTGATTTGATTTGGTACTGTGTGTATATATATGTAATTTTTTATGTTTAAAAAAATGTGGTGTGTGTATAATATGTATATTTATGTTGTATCATGCAGGGCACATTTGAAAAAGAGACCTAGGTCTCAATAAAATAAAGGTTAAGTAAATAAATAATACTGATAAAAAGTCTTACCATCCCTATCAGAGGGTAAGAAGCTACCATAATACGTATCCTATCAAATCCTTTTATGTTTCTCAAATCAAATCAAAACCATTTTGATTTGTTACATGCGTCGAATACAAATACAACACTTTATGCATGATGGTGTTATAGCATTCACTTTTCACAGGTCGAAAATGTTTGTTTACTCCTTTGGGCTATGGTCACCGGTTGCTGGCATTCTCCATTTGTGGAATTTACAGTGCCGTTTCAGAATAAAAGTCCCACATTAAAAGTGACACAAACGAAATCAAATAGTGCAATCGTTCCATGTTTGAACTATATAATTATTAAAACAAGGTTGGAATGTTGTTGCATAATTTAAAGTCATATATAAGACTTAATTAGTTTGACAAGAAACAGAAAATAACTGTTTAAATTCCATTAGACTGCATATTGAACTCTATGGATTGTGCACCCATAAAATGGTGTATCAGCCTACTCAGTGACACCCACAGAACACAACTATGCAGAGTTTACACAAGTATTAGTGTCATAGCTTTTACTACAGGACCTTACCGTGAAATGCTTACTTACAAGCCCTTAACCAACAATTTAGTTTTAAGAACAATAAGTTCTTAATATTTACAAATTAAAGTACAAAATTAAAGAACAACAATCAAAGAACTATGACAAGGCTATATACAGGGGGTCCCAGGACTGAGTCAATGTGCGGGGGTACAGGTTAGTCGAGGTAATTGAGATAGCCATTTGATTAGATGTTCAGCAGTCTTATGGCTTGGGGGTAGAAGCTGTTCAGATGCCTTTTGAACTTACACTTAGCACTCCGGTACCGCCTGCTGTGTGGTAGCAGAGAGAACAGTTTATGACTAGGGTGGCTGGAGTCTTTGGCAATTTTTAGGGCCTTCCTCTGACACCGCCTGGTATAGAGATCCTGGATGGTAGGAAGCTTGGCCCCAGTGATGTACAGAGCTACCTACATCCGACGAGCGTCAGAGCCGGTTTAGTAGGATTCAATCTTAGTCCCTTATTTATGCTTTGCCTGTTTCTGTCTGCGGTCACAACTTGCAGACTTGTTTTCGAGTTGCTGTGCATTTTGTTGCCAACCTATTTTGCTACCTGACAACTTTACGGTTTTTACTTTTTAATTACTGTTTATATTTTTGTTTTTTTCCCTCAACTTTTTCACTCCGGACGCTTTATCTGGACACGATTCGTCAGGACCTCCAACAGCCGAAGCTAAGTTGTAACATTAACATGATGCCTTCTAATTGCAGTCGCTGTACTCACCTTACGGCGAGGATAGCTGTGCTACAAGCCCAGCTTCAGACGCAATCGTTAGGCAAGGGTAATTTCAGTGTAGTAAAGGATGAAACAGCGTCTGTGCCACCAGTAAGTACAGATAGTAGTATAAATCCCCTGGAAGGAAATGCTGTAGGAACGCTCAACCGGTGTCGCTCATTCAGCTGACAGAAACTTTCAACCGGTTTTCCCCATTAAGCAGCGATACGGAGTCAGAGGCCGAGTCTTCTCTGGTCTCGACTCCTCCCGTTATGGGGTCTGACACGCCGAAGCTTCCCACCATTAGCTCTGACAAATTGAAAACTAGTCATTGGCGACTCCATTACCCGCAGTATTAGACTTAAAATGAATCATCCAGCGATCATACACTGTTTACCAGGGGGCAGGGCTACCGACGTTAAGGCTAATCTGAAGATGGTGCTGGCTAAAGCTAAAACTGGCGAGTGTAGAGAGTATAGAGATATTGTTATCCACGTCGGCACCAAAGATGTTAGGATGAAACAGTCAGAGATCACCAAGCGCAACATAGCTTCTGCGTGTAAATCAGCTAGAAAGATGTGTCGGCATCGAGTAATTGTCTCTGGCCCCCTCCCAGTTAGGGGGAGTGATGAGCTCTACAGCAGAGTCTCACAACTCAATCGCTGGTTGAAAACTGTTTTCTGCCCCTCCCAAAAGATAGAATTTGTAGATAATTGGCCCTCTTTCTGGGACTCACCCACAAACAGAACCAAGCCTGACCTGCTGAGGAGTGACGGACTCCATCCTAGCTGGAGGGGTGCTCTCATCTTATCTCCCAACATAGACAGGGCTTTAACTCCTCTAGCTCCACAATGAAATAGGGTGCAGGCCAGGCAGCAGGCTGTTAGCCAGCCTGCCAGCATAGTGGAGTCTGCCACTAGCACAGTCAGTGTAGTCAGCTCAGCTATCACCATTGAGACCGTGTCTGTGCCTCGACCTAGGTTGGGCAAAACTAAACATGGCGGTGTTCGCCTTAGCAATCTCACAAGGATAAAGACCACCTCCATTCCTGTCATTATTGAAAGAGATCATGATACATCACATCTCAAAATAGGCCTACTTAATGTTTAGATCCCTTACTTCAAAGGCAATTATAGTCAATGAACTAATCACTGATCATCATTTTGATGTGATTGGCCTGACTGAAACATGGCTTAAGCCTGATGAATTTACTGTGTTAAATGAGGCCTCACCTCCTGGCTACACTAGTGACCATATCCCCTATGCATCCTGCAAAGGCGGAGGTGTTGCTAACATTTACGATAGCAAATTTCAATTTACAAAAAAAAAAGATGTTTTTCGTCTTTTGAGCTTCTAGTCATGAAATCTATGCAGCCTACTCAATCACTTTTTATAGCTACTGTTTACAGGCCTCCTGGGCCATATACAGTGTTCCTCACTGAGTTCCCTGAATTCCTATCGGACCTTGTAGTCATAGCAGATAATATTCTAATCTTTGGTGACTTTAATATTCACATGGAAAAGTCCACAGACCCACTCCAAAAGGCTTTCGGAGCCATCATCGACTCAGTGGGTTTTGTCCAACATGTCTCTGGACCCACTCACTGTCACAGTCATACGCTGGACCTAGTTTTGTCCCATGGAATAAATGTTGTGGATCTTAATGTTTTTCCTCATAATCCTGGTCTATCGGACCACCATTTTATTACGTTTGCAATTGCAACAAATAATCTGCTCAGACCCCAACCAAGGAACATCCAAAGTCGTGCTATAAATTCACAGACAACACAAAGATTCACTGATGTCCTTCCAGATTCCCTCTGTCAACCCATGGACGCCAGAGGACAAAAATCAGTTAACCACCTAACTGAGGAACTCAATTTAACCTTGCGCAATACCCTAGATGTAGTTGCACCCCTAAAAACTAAAAACATTCTCATAAGAAACTAGCTCCCTGGTACACAGAAAATACCCGAGCTCTGAAGTACCGTGCAGTACCGAAGAGCCCTTACTGCTGCTTGATCATCCTATTTTTCTAACTTAATTGAGGAAAATAAGAACAATCCAAAATTCCTTTTTGATACTGTCGCAAAGCTAACTAAAAACCAGCATTCCCCAAGAGAGGATGACTTTCACTTTAGCAGTGATAAATTCATGAACTTCTTTGAGGAAAAGATTATGATTATTAGAAAGCAAATTACGGACTCCTCTTTAAATCTGCGTATTCCTTCAAAGCTCAGTTGCCCTGAGTCTGCACAACTCTGCCAGGACCTAGGATCAAGAGAGACGCTCAAGTGTTTTAGTACTATATCTCTTGACATAATGATGAAAATATTCATGGCCTCTAAACCTTCAAGCTGCATACTGGACCCTATTCCAACTAAAATACTGAAAGAGCTGCTTCCTGTGCTTGGCCCTCCTATGTTGAACATAATAAACGGCTCTCTATCCACCGGATGTGTACCAAACTCACTAAAAGTGGCAGTAATAAAGCCTCTCTTGAAAAAGCCAAACCTTGACCCAGAAAATATAAAAAACTATCGGCCTATATCGAATCTTCCATTCCTCTCAAAATTTTTAGAAAAGGCTGTTGCGCAGCAACTCACTGCCTTCCTGAAGACAAACAATGTATACGAAATGCTTCAGTCTGGTTTTAGACCCCATCATAGCACTGAAACGGCAATTGTGCAGGTGGAAAATAACATTTTAATGGCATCGGACCGAGGCTCTGCATCTGTCCTCGTGCTCCTAGACCTTAGTGCTGCTTTTGATACCATCGATCACCAAATTCTTTTGGAGAGATTGGAAACCCAAATTGGTCTACACGGACAAGTTCTGGCCTGGCCTGGTTTAGATATTATCTGTCGGAAAGATATCAGTTTGTCTCTGTGAATAGTTTGTCCTCTGACAAATCAACTGTAAATTTCGGTGTTCCTCAAGGTTCCATTTTAGGACCACTATTGTTTTCACTATATATTTGACCTCTTGGGGATGTTATTCGAAAACATAATGTTAACTTTCACTGCTATGCGATGACACACAGCTGTACATTTCAGTGAAACATGGTGAAGCCCCAAAATTGCCCTTGCTAGAAGCATGTGTTTCAGACATAAGGAAGTGGATGGCTGCAAACGTTCTACTTTTAAACTCGGACAAAACAGAGATGCTTGTTCTAGGTCCCAAGAAACAAAGAGATCTTCTGTTGAATCTGACAATTAATCTTAATGGTTGTACAGTCGTAAATAAAACTGTGAAGGACCTCGGCGTTACTCTGGACCCTGATCTCTCTTTTGAAGAACATATCAAGACCATTTCAAGGACAGCTTTTTTCCATCTACGTAACATTGCAAATATAGAAAATTTCTGCCAAAAATGATGCAGAAAAATGAATCCATGCTTTTGTCACTTCTAGGTTAGACTACTGCAATGCTCTACTTTCCGGCTACCCGGATAAAGCACTAAATAAACTTCAGTTAGTGCTAAATACGGCTGCTAGAATCCTGACTAGAACCAAAATATTTGATCATATTACTCCAGTGCTAGCCTCTCTACACTGGCTTCCTGTCAAAGCAAGGGCTGATTTCAAGGTTTTACTGCTAACCTACAAAGCATTACATGGGCTTGCTCCTACCTATCTCTCTGATTTGGTCCTGCCGTACATACCTACACGTACGCTACGGTCACAAGACACAGGCCTCCTAATTGTCCATAGAATTTCTAAGCAAACAGCTGGAGGAAGGGCTTTCTCCTATAGAGCTCCATTTTTATGTAACGGTCTGCCTACCCATGTCAGAGACGCAAACTCGGTCTCAGCCTTTAAGTCTTTACTGAAGACTCATCTCTTCAGTGGGTCATATGATTGAGTGTAGTCTGGCCCAGGAGTGGGGAGGTGAACGGAAAGGCTCTGGAGCAACGAACCGCCATGCTGTCTCTGCCTGGCTGGTTCCCCTCTTTCCACTGGGATTCTCTGCCTCTAACCCTATTACAGGGGCTGAGTCACTGGCTTACTGGGGCTCTCTCATGCCGTCCCTGGAAGGGGTGCGTCACCTGAGTGGGTCGAGTCACTGATGTGGTCATCCTGTCTGGGTTGGCGCCCCCCCTTGGGTTGTGCCATGGCGGAGATCTTTGTGGGCTATACTCTGCCTTGTCTCAGGATGGTAAGTTGGTGGTTGAAGATATCCCTCTAGTGGTGTGGGGACTGTGCTTTGGCAAAGTGGGTGGGGTTATATCCTTCCTGTTTGGCCCTGTCCGGGGGTTGGGGGGTCATCGGATGGGGCCACAGTGTCTCCTGACCCCTCCTGTCTCAGCCTTCAGTATTTATGCTGCAATAGTTTATGTGTCGGGGGGCTAGGGTCAGTTTGTTATATCTGGAGTACATCTACTGTCCTATCCGGTGTCCTGTGTGAATTTAAGTGTGCTCTCTCTAATTCTCTCTTTCTTTCTCTCTTTCTTTCTCTCTCTCGGAGGACCATAGGACCATGCCTCAGGACTACCTGACCTGACTCCTTGCTGTCCCCAGTCCACCTGGCCGTGCTGCTGCTCCAGTTTCAACTGTTCTGCCTTATTATTATTCAACCATGCTGGTCATTTATGAACATTTGAACATCTTGGCCATGTTCTGTTATAATCTCCACCCGGCACAGCCAGAAGAGGACTGGCCACCCCACATAGCCTGGTTCCTCTCTAGGTTTCTTCCTAGGTTTTGGCCTTTCTAGGGAGTTTTTCCTAGCCACCGTGCTTCTACACCTGCATTGCTTGCTGTTTGGGGTTTTAGGCTGGGTTTCTGTACAGCACTTTGAGATATCAGCTGATGTACGAAGGGCTATATAAATACATTTGAATTTGAATTTCTGTGTGTGCCAATCTTTATCAAGATTATTGAGGGTAGACCAATTTTATAATCTACCATGCAACATATTATTTTGGAGTGAGACAGATTGTGCTCCATTTATTAACTGGAAGCTATGTGAATTGACAAAATATTTTTGGACTAATAGTGCCTCCGTGTGGATTAAGTCGCACCGCTCAAAGTACCCCTCACCGCAGCACACTGAACATGGCTGGTCGGCTGTGGGCGGAAGCTGCCTGATCCGGCCCCGCCCACCACAGGTTTTCATTGGTTGAGGTGCATTCGCATTCCATCCGACACAACGTAGCATGCATGGTGATACTTCAGCAGTCACTGCATCATGTAACTGTGTTTTTCCACACTCAAGCTAACAATACAAATATTTGTTTTCTTATAAATGTTGGAATTATTAATTTATGATGACTGTAAATGCGTTTTATGCATGATGGTGTTATAGCATTCACTTTCCACACGTCGAAAATGTTTGTTTACTCCTTTGGGCTATGGTCACCGGTTGCTGTCATTCTCCATGTGTGGAATTTGCGGTGCGGTTTCAGAATAAAAGTCCCACATTAAAAGTGACACAAACGAAATCAAATAGTGCAATCGTTTCATGTTTGAACTATATAATTAATAAAACAAGTTTGGAATGCTGTTGCATAAATTAAAGTCATATATAAGAATGAATTATTTTGACAAGAAACAGAAAATAACTGTTGAAATTCCATTAGACTGCATATTGAACTCTATGGATTGTGCACCCATAAAATGGTGTATCAGCCTACTCAGTGACACCCACAGAACACAACTATGCAGAGTTTACACAAGTATTAGTGTCATATCTTTTACTGCAAGACTCTAAAAACACTTTGAAATGAGCCACATATTTTAAACTTCAATTAATAGCCCAGGTGTTTATTTGCTTAAATCACTGAATACAACATGCGCTTATTAGAGACAGGCTTCTATTTGAGCCAGGCGTCTATTTCCTTAATGTACACAGCTTTTGCTCATTTGTATAGTTAATAGTTTAATTCCAGAATTAATTTCCAGAATTGTAATCTATTTCTTCATTTCCTCCACTAATGTGTTATCATTTACACACTGTGCCCCGTTTATTTTGTCTTGGTATACCTCTATTTAAAAAAAATAAAAAATAATAATAAATAAAAAAATCCTTGACAGAATAATTATTCTCCTCTTTTCGGCTGTGCATTTATGGCAGTTCTTACTTTCGCCACTAGAGGACGACGGCCATTTTCCGTGGGTCTGTACTCCCGAATTGGTTGACAGTTCTCGTACTTGTCAGTTAGCTAGGTGTTCCCAGCTGTTAGCAGCAAATGGCAGTTTCTTACTGGCGATGAAAACGGATGATTGCCATCATTTTTGTTGAGTCATTACTGAATTATTTAATGCAACAAATCAAACATTAAACCGTGTAAAGAATGAATGGTAATTCATGGTAACCTGGTAAACAATTCATTTAGACTCAGGAGGCTGAAAATATTTGGTATGGGTCCTCAGATCCTCGAAAACTTCTACAGCTGCACCATCGAGAGCATCTTGACTGGCTGCATCACCACCTGGTATGGCAATTACACTGTCCTTGACCGCAACGCGCTACAAAGGGTGATGCCGGCAGCCAAGAACATAACTGGGGTCGACCTCCCTGCTATTCAGGACCTCTATATCTATTTCAGAGGAATGCCCAAGAAATTGCCCAAGACTCCAGAAACCCAAGCAATAGACTGTTCACTCTATATAGCTCAATTATTGTGCATTTGATTTTATTCCTTGTGTTAGTTACTTTTGTATATTATATATATATATATTTTAGCTCTGTTGGGATGGGTTTGTAAACAAGCATTTCACAGTAAAGTTTACACCAGTTTTATTTGGTGCATGTGATAAATCAAATGTGATTTTATTTGACTTGCTGTTTATTTGAAACAGGCCTTTATTTGCTGCAATGTGTGTCATTGCCCAGCTGAAAGGGACAGGCGGCTTTTGAGACAGCAGTTAATTGAAGTTTTAGGGTAAGTATGCCTCCAATGCAATTATGCAGTCTAACACATCCACAATGGGATTTCAACAGCCTTTTATGTTTATTGTCAAACTAATGAATTATTGTATTTCATTTTAAATTATGTAACAACATTCCAGCCTTGTTTAGAATTATCTTGTTCAAATATGGCACAATTACACTATTTGTATACGTTTGCATCACGTTCAATGAGGGACTTTTATTTTATTTTGAAGGATCGACCTCCAATTTCCCTATTGTTGGTAATCGTTATTGTGGCTAGCTTCACATAAATTGGGACAAGCGGATACCAGGGCCGCGTTCAACTGGAGAACGCAGACAACATTGGCCAACATTCAGATATAAATATAGAATGTGAACAAACATGCCTATCTGATTCTAAGAATTCATGTCAGAATAATTAATGCCATCTCTACCAACGCTCCAAACCGTTTTTTTGTACTGAACCTGCCCAGGCGAACCCACTGAACTATATGAGCGCCGCTCTTGCCCACAGCTTGTCTGTCTGGAAAGCCTCCGCAAATGAAAACGTTTGGGGGATGGGGTCGGCCCCGGCAAGAACTCGCCCATAACTAATCCCGCCCCGTTCGGTGGGGAAGGGCTACTACACCGAGGTTATCAAATAAACGTGATACAATGCAGCGTAGGCTGTCATAAGCGTTGTCTCTTTCCTGCCTTGCCTTGGACGAGGAAGGCGGTGTATTAACAGTGTTCATTTGACCAACAAGTTCATCTACGAACATCAGGCAAAATGGTAAGTCGAGTTTGAAGTGTTTTACCATAATTAGGTGAACCGGAAAATCTGTGTTGTCAGTGGGTAAAGAGTTGGCTCATGTCCTTCGTCCGTGACCGGTGAAATTAACCGGGCCGGGTGAATCAGCCTCCGAACCGAAGATGGATGCTCGTCTGTTCGAACGGCATGACGATGTTTATAACACCGCGGCAGACAATGCTAAATAAACCTCAATTTGAGTTACTGATTTGAAAGCTTCCAATTTCTCTGAATAATTTCGTTTGAGGAATATGAGGGATGTCTGAATCTACGCAGCTGTCATGCTGGTTTTTATTATCTAGTTAGCCATCTTTAGAGGTTGTCTTGTCTGTAACTGGGCCCCTACACAAAGTAACTGTCACCCGCTTTGCTTTTGGGAGGACAGGACTTTACGTTGTTTTTGACAACAGTAACTTTAACTGTTCACAAGTGTCATTGCATCGGTATTCAAAACAGTTGGTAACTGTGTCCCGTGTCTAATTGTAAATGAATGACGTACATAATGTTCAAGTTCTCTAAATTGGCCACCTAACAGTAAAACGTCCAGTTATTTGGTCAAAGGGGGCATGTAATGGCATTACTTTGTTTGAGAGAAATTGGCTAGTTACAGGTATGTGATGGAATCGCAAAAATGTAGGCCTGCAAAGTGCAGCGTGATGCAGTTGTGCACAATGGGCAATTCCCTTTAGTGCGTCACCGTTTTCTATTATAGTAGGCTGGACACATTAACTGTTTACATGCTCTGATTTAAAATGAGTTTATTGCATCCGCCATGGAGCCAAGTTTAATAATGCCCTAGCTGCTTGCCGTAGTTTTGAAGTAATCGCGAAAAAACACATAATTTGAGTGAATTTTCACCCCCCCCATCTCGTATTAACACCGTGGCACCAACTCGCCTCCCGAACGTTCTGTTCCCATCCCATTGTTCTGCGTCACATTGCAGCTTCTCTATTGTTAGCAATGAGATCTACCCGCGTAAACCTTGTAACACAGGAGGTTGGTGACATCTTAATTGGAGAGGACAGGCTCGCGATAATGGCTGGAGCGCAATATGTGGAACGTGTCAAATACTTTAAAGAAATGGGTTCCATGTGTTTGATTCCATTCGCTCCTCTCCAGCCATTTATGAGCCGTCCTCCCCTCAGCAACCTCCACTGCCTTGTAGGCTTCCAATCTAATTGTATTATTCACATGTGCTGAATACAACCAGTGTAGACCTTACTCTGAAATGCTTACTTACAAGCCCATAACCAACAATACAGTTCAAGAAATAGTTAAGGAAATAATGACTAAATAAAGGAAAGTTAAAAAGTAATACAATAACAAGGCTATATACGGGAGTACTTTTACCAAGTCAATGTGAGGGGGGTACAGGTTAGTTGAGGTAATTTGTACATGTAAAGTGACTGCATAGATAATAAGCAGCGAGTAGCAGCAGCGTAAGAACAATGTAAATAGTCTGGGTGGCCATTTTTTATTAATTGTTCAGCAGTCTTATGGCTTGGGGGTAGAAGTTAAAGGAGCCTTTTGTACCTAGAGGTGGCGCTCCGGTACCGCTTGCCATGCGGTAGCAGAGAGAATGTCTATGACTGGAGTCTTTGATCATTTTTGGGCCTTCCTATGACACAGCCTAGTGTGTATATAGGTCCTGGATGGTAGGAAACCTGGCCCCAGTGATGTATTGTAGCGCCATACGGTCTGATGCCGAACAGTTGCCATTCCAGGCGGTGATGCAACCGGTCAGGATGGTGCAACTGTATAACTTTTTGAGGATCTGGGGACCCATGCTAAAGCTTACCTCAGGTAAGTTAAAGTGGAACTGAATGTTTAAACTACTTTGCAGATATGAAAATAATCATATCAGTCAGAAATATCAAATTCCTGGTTTATGCTTCAAAACTTTATAAGAGGTTTTAAAATAGGTTGGTTCTATTTGACTCAAAATCCCATCCATGACATACAGTAAGGTATTGCTGGCAGAAAAGATGGATGCAGTTCAATACATTTCTTGGTATTCCCCAAAAATATTGCTATCAGGTTGTAAATCATAGCTGGCCTGTACATTGTTTGCTGCCTTCACCTATTCAGCATGCACAAGGCCTGTGGGCTGACTAGGACACACAAGCGAGTGTAAATTAGTTGTCATCTACTACTTACAGCCTGAATTAGAAACAAGCAAGTCTATTATTACAACATTTGAGCAGTAGTCTAGGTTGGCTACTCGACTACAATACATTTTGAGTGCATGCTGTGAATTCACTTGTGTTTTCTCTAATATGGTCCGTGCTAATGTTCCCATTCAGTTGTTAAAAATGTGGGTTGGGGCAAGCTGCAGAAGGATGAGTGGGCTACTACTTCCCACTGTTTATCAGTGCAATTTTTGACAGCAACTAGCTGAAAGTTTGAGAAGGTTCATCTAATGTTCCCTCGTAAGATTTTTAGCTCTTCTGGCTAGCATTAGTTGTTGATGTGCATAAGAAAGTGAGGGGGAGAGAGAGCCTACCTTTTTGTTCATGTTTAATTTGATCAATAGGATTGTGATGTTCCCTAATGTAAGAGGACTCCCTTGGTATTTACATATTTGCACAAATCCATTCAGGTGGCTGTTGGCGAATGTGTTCTAACGATCTTAATTTGAGCTGTGGCTACTGCCTGTAATTCTCAGTTCAAAGTGAATGATGGCAGGCCTGTGTGGTAAATTGATTTATTTACATATAGGTGTACTGTAGCTCTGATTGGCTGTAGCACGTCCGCGTAGACTCCGGTCCTGGACAATATGTTTTTATTTATTTACTGTCGTGTCTATTTATCCAAAAGCACGGCTGCTTTCCTGCACTATATTGCTATAGAATTTTTAGATGCCTTTTCTATGTGTAATTCCCCTAAATTCTATGAATTTGTGAAAATGTGAAGGATCATATCTACAGTGCATTTGGAAAGTATTCTGACCCCTTGATTTTCCACATTGTTACATTACAGCCTTATTCTAAAATGTATTAAATTGACCCCCCCCCCTTCAATCTTCACACAATACCACATAAAGACAACGTAAAACCCATTTAAAAAATGTTTGCAAATGTATAAAATAAAATAAATCACATTTTACCCAAGTATTCAGACCTTTTACTTCAGCCTCCTGAGGTTGAATAGGCGCTGCTGCGCCTTCTTCACGACGCTCTCAGTGTGAGTGGACCAATTCAATTTGTCTGTGACGTGTATGCCGAGGAACTTAAAACTAGTTACCCTCTCCACTACTGTTCCATCGATGTGGATAGGGGGGTGTTCCCTCTGCTGTTTCCTGAAGTCCACAATCATCTCCTTAGTTTTGTTGACGTTGAGTGTGAGGTTATTTTCCTGACACCACACTCCGAGGGCCCTCACCTCCTCCCTGTAGGCCGTCTCGTCGTTGTTGGTAATCAAGCCTAACACTGTTGTGTTGTCCGCAAACTTGATGATTGAGTTGGAGGCGTGCGTGGCCACGCAGTCGTGGGTGAACAGGGAGTACAGGAGAGGGCTCAGAACGCACCCTTGTGGGGCCCCCGTGTTGAGGATCAGCGGGGAGGAGATGTTGTTGCCTACCCTCACCACCTGGGGGCGGCCCGTCAGGAAGTCCAGTTGCACAGGGCGGGGTCGAGACCCAGGGTCTCGAGCTTGATGACGAGCTTGGAGGGTACTATGGTGTTAAATGCCGAGCTGTAGTCGATGAACAGCATTCTCACATAGGTATTCCTCTTGTCCAGGTGGGTTAGGGCAGTGTGCAGTGTGGTTGAGATTGCATCGTCTGTGGACCTATTTGGGCGGTAAGCAAATTGGAGTGGGTCTAGGGTGTCAGGTAGGGTGGAGGTGATATGGTCCTTGACTAGTCTCTCAAAGCACTTCATGATGACGGAAGTGAGTGCTACGGGGCGGTAGTCGTTTAGCTCAGTTACCTTAGCTTTCTTGGGAACAGGAACAATGGTGGCCCTCTTGAAGCATGTGGGAACAGCAGACTGGTATAGGGATTGATTGAATATGTCCGTAAACACACCAGCCAGCTGGTCTGCGCATGCTCTGAGGGCGCGGCTGGGGATGCCATCTGGGCCTGCAGCCTTGCGAGGGTTAACACGTTTAAATGTCTTACTCACCTCGGCTGCAGTGAAGGAGAGACCGCATGTTTCCGTTGCAGGCCGTGTCAGTGGCACTGTATTGTCCTCAAAGCGGGCAAAAAAGTTATTTAGTCTGCCTGGGAGCAAGACATCCTGGTCCGTGACTGGGCTGGATTTCATCTTGTAGTCTGTGATTGACTGTAGACCCTGCCACATGCCTCTTGTGTCTGAGCCATTGAATTGAGATTCCACTTCGTCTCTGTACTGACGCTTAGCTTGTTTAATAGCCTTGCGGAGGGAATAGCTGCACTGTTTGTATTCAGTCATGTTGCCAGACACCTTGCCCTGATTAAAAGCAGTGGTTCGCGCTTTCAGTTTCACGCGAATGCTGCCATCAATCCACGGTTTCTGGTTAGGGAATGTTTTTATCGTTGCTATGGGAACGACATCTTCGACGCACGTTCTAATGAACTCGCACACCAAATCAGCGTATTCGTCAATATTCCCATCTGACGCAATATGAAACATGTCCCAGTCCACGTGATGGAAGCAGTCTTGGAGTGTAGAGTCAGCTTGGTCTGACCAGCGTTGGACAGACCTCAGAGTGGGAGCCTCTTGTTTTAATTTCTGCCTGTAGGCAGGGATCAGCAAAATTGAGTCGTGGTCAGCTTTTCCGAAAGGGGGGCGGGGCGGGGCCTTATATGCGTCGCGGAAGTTAGAGTAATAATGATCCAAGGTTTTACCACCCCTGGTTGCGCAATCGATATGCTGATAAAATTTAGGGAATCTTGTTTTCAGATTGGCCTGAGTTAGGGCCTGAGTTACAGGCAGTTAGATTTATGTCATTTAGGCAAAAATTGAAAAAAGGGGGCTATACCTAAGAAGTACCAGTAGTAAATGTTATTTTATCAACCTATAAGTATTAGCTTTTTTAAATGATTTTTTATTGTAATGGTATTGTATTATTGCAAGGCAAAACAGTTGATAAACAAGCCACATTTTTAAAATGTTATTTATTTCAAATGTGGTTTGAACTGGGTGTGACCAAGTAACCTCGGTGAAACTCCAGCAATTGGCGTAGGATAGGTGGGGCTGGGGCGCGTCGGTTTAAAGTCACTACAGACCCAGGTTCAATCCCAGGCTGTGTCACAACCGGCCGTGAATGGGAGTCCCATAGGGCAGCGCACAAATGGCCCAGCATCGTTTGGGGAGGGTTTGGCTGGGGGGGCTTTACTTTGGCTTCCGGGTTAAGACACGCGGTTTGGCAGGTGAAGTTTTGGAGGACGAAGGACCAGACCGCCACTTCTCCTGAGCCTGTCGGAGAGTTGCAGTGCTGAGACGATCAAAAAAGTAAACAAAAGAAATAAGGATAAGTGGGGCAGGTTTGAGACTGGTCTCAAATAATATGAAAATATACGTTATTTCTAAGTTGCCTCCAGTGTCTTTACGGTCTGCTGTAAATTAATAACTTTTATTTGCTAAATATTTCCAAAAGATGGCAGCATAAAGCCACGAGGCATCAGTAATAGGCTACAGTTGAGGCCAGTTGGACTTACTACCAAGTTCTCTAAAACGACATTTGAGACATATGGTATTGAAACTAACATTACATTCTCTGGCAAACGCTGTGGTGGACATTTCTGCAGTCAGTATGCCAATTGCATGCTCCCTTAACTTGAGACATATGTGTTATTGTGTTGTGACACAACTGCACATTTTAGTGGCCTTTTATTTTCCCCAGCACCTGTGTAATGACCATGCTCTTTAATGAACTTCCTTTGGCAGTTTTTCAGCCCTGGATTCATTTTTACTCATTGTCCAGATGACTTATAACACATCATATTTCAAAGGTCTAGGACGGTTTATGAACTAGCGCTGACCCGTTCAGTTCAAAGGATAATTGATCATTATAGTGTCAACAAGTAAAACAGCATATGTTGGTGGTCTGTCCCTAAAATAGAGTAATGGGTTAAATTCTAGTCTGTGAGCCAGACCGTTCTATTCTACTTATAGTGTCATGCCACCCACCCACCAAGATATGACATACCACCTCACCCCATATGACCAGATGTCTGACTAAGCCTAAGCTAAGGCAAATGTCAGCATCCCACACTGATGTGCCTTCTAAAAGAGCTAGATCATTAGTCAACGTGTTGTTGGGTGTGGTTATCAAATGAAAATGTATGCTGACAGTCCATCAAAGATAATTTCGCTTTCATTGTTGTTTATTTGGGGGTGGGGGTTACTGCTGTTAAATATCAAACGCATATGCACAGTACAAATAAAGAAGTGAAGCTTAATGGCCACTCACATTTTCACTTGGGGTGGATTTAGTAACATTTACATTTAGTAAAGTATGTCAGATCTTTTTCTAACATCAGATTTGCTACTTTTCACACTAGCCTTGGGTATGGCTACAGTCTTGCTTCTCGTGAGTACAGTGTACCATAATAAATAGATAGCAATACAGGAGCTTTTCATCTAAACCATATTGTACATAGTGTTGCGCAATGATTTGCATTTTTGTTAACGGCAAAAATGCTGTCTACTGGTATTAAGGTAATTCTTCTAGGGAGATGTGATGTGGGAGAGCCATTATCTTTACACTATTCCTCAGAGGAGGGTATGTGGTGAAGATGTCTCCCACATTACCTCCGGAGGTATCCCTTAAAGAGATTTGAATCTAGATCTCTCTTTACACTATGCAATTATCTCACTTGGACCTAGTTTGTGTCTTCAAAGTAATGTAAAGAGTCCCATAGTCATGCATGTCATTGGGAGATGTAAGTGAGCATTTGACATACGTGAGTTAGGGTTCGCCCCCCAAATGACTGAATTAACCCTTTTATTTAGCTGGGCTTGTCATCAAGACGAGAGCATATTATATTTTTTACAATAATGTCTTGATTGATCTGTGCTCTTCAGGTGAACTTCACAGTGGACCAGATTCGTGCGATCATGGACAAGAAGTCCAACATCCGTAACATGTCTGTGATCGCTCACGTGGACCACGGCAAGTCCACGCTGACTGACTCCCTGGTGTCTAAAGCCGGGATCATTGCAGGGTCTCGCGCCGGAGAGACTCGCTTCACAGACACACGCAAAGACGAGCAGGAGCGGTGCATTACCATCAAGTCCACGTAAGTAGTACAGGGTCGTATTCATTAGTGCACACTGTTGCAAAATGTTTTGCAACTAAATTCGAAAGCAAGGGTTTCTTAATGGGACAAGTTCATGTCGTCCGTCCCAGTTTTGGCCCGTTTGCCTCGGTTTCATTCATAGAGAATAGAACCCAGGAGTGCGTGTGTTTGGATCTTACAACCTATCAATTCCTATACTGTAGATGTATGTTGCTTGAGTTTTTTTTAAAGTACATTGTTAAAATCATTGACATTATGACTTGTTGGCCTTCATCTGAATACTTGTAAATAATTTAAGTAATTTCTCAAACTTGAAGAGCGAGGTCTTCACCACCCTCATGTGATCTTCTATAGACTACAGGTCGGTTTCTGATCACTGTCTTTTCCCACGGTTGTATATTTCTGTCATATGAACAGTGTTGTACGGAGGACAGTGTGTTGTAAAATGTACACTTTAATATGGGCTTAGCTAGCATACAGTGCCTTCAGAAAGTATTCAAATCCCTTGACACATTTTGTTACACCTGAATTTAAAACGGATTAAATTGAGATGGCCACTGGCCTACACACAACACCCCACAATGGAATTATGTTTTTATTTATTTTTTTACAAAAGCTGAAATGTCTTGAATCAAATATTCAACCCTTTATGGTAAGTGTAAATGAGTTCAAGAGTAAAACTTTGCTTAGTAAGTTGCATGGACTAGTGTTTAACTTTTATTTTTAATGACTACCTCAATTCTGTGTGTGGGGTACAGAGATATCTGTAACATCCCTCAGTCGAACAGTGAATTTCAAACGGATTCAACTACACAGGGAGGTTTTCTAATGCCTAGCAAAAAAAGGCACCTATTGGTAGATGGGTAAAATAAAAAAGACAGGATATCCCATGGTGTTAATTACACTTTGGATGGTGTATCAATACACCGTGTCTTAATACACCCAGTCACTACAAAGATACAGGCATCCTTCCTAACTCCGTTGCTGGCGAGGAAGTAAACCCCTCAGGGATTTCACCATGATGCCAATGGTGACTTTAAAACGGTTAGAGTTTAAAGGCTGTGATAAGATATAACCAATGGATCAACAACATTGTATACTGAACAAAAAATATAAGTGCAACAATTTCAAAGATTTTACTGAGTTAGTTCATATAAAATAAATTCATTAGGCCCTAATCTCAGGATTTCACATGACTTGGCAGTTGGGGCCACCCAATCAGAATGAATGATTTTTTTTTTCCCACAAGGGCTTTATTACAGACAAATACTCATCAGCACTTTTTGGGATAAAAAGAAACAGAATAGAGCTAAGCACAGAAAATCCTAGAGAAAAACATGGTTTTCAGACACTGGGAGAAAATTCACCTTTCAGCAGGACAATAACTTAAAACACAAGGCCAAATATCTACAATAGTGTTGCATTGAATGAGTCTCCTAGTTTTGAATAAAATCGGCTCAAATCTATGGCCAGACTTAAATGCTGTCTAGCAATGATCAACAACCAACTTGACAGAGCTTGATGAATTTTAAAAATGCTAATATTGTAAAATCAAGGTATGCAAAGCTCTTAAACTTACCCAGAAAGACTCACAGCTGTAAATGCTGCCAAATGTGATTTTCTAGCATGTATTGACTCAGGGGTGTGAATTCAGGCTGTCAAAGGGTATGACTACTTTCTGAAGGCACTGTATGTATGGCTGAAAACAACACTGCCTATACTTATGCCCGAGCTGAAGATGCCAGATTACAGGTAGAAAACAATTACTTACCATGCTTTGTCTTTGGCTTTACACCGATGACAAACAACAAAGCAGGATAAGTTACAGTGCAGCTTGTTCTGTCGTTCCCCCTGCACACTAACTTGACTACTATCCCTGTTAGTCTGCATCCCACGGCTGACAGGGACACTTGGTTTTGGACACTATGTCATTTAATGTTGAAACATCTACCATTTACCTATCCTCTCCCTCACTCTTCTCAGGGCCATCTCTATGTACTATGAGCTGGGGGAAAATGACATGGCCTTCATCAAGCAGACTAAGGATGGGCTTGGTTTCCTCATCAATCTGATCGACTCCCCGGGCCACGTGGACTTCTCCTCTGAGGTCACAGCCGCCCTCAGGGTCACAGACGGCGCACTGGTGGTGGTCGACTGTGTCTCAGGTTGACTCTCCTTTCTTACTCACTGTCTTTGTTTCTCTTGCTCTCTCCTTTCTCACTGGGAGATTCTCAATTGCAAATGTTTACAGAGGTGGAATTCCAAATGAAATGTATAAAGTAGTAAAAATGATCTTTAGCCAGTTGTGCAACATTTTCCAGATGAAAGGATAAGTAGCATGTCATTTTTTAAATATGTGCATACTTTTCTCCTCTGAAAAAACATCTGATTCAAAGGGGGTGTTGCGGATTTCAAAATCCGAAGGACTGGTAGGATATTCTTGTGCTTCCTTGACGGGAGGAGGCGAGGACACTTCCGTTAACCTACTAACTAATTTTCCTTTTCTATATTTGATTTGCTCAACTCCTGCGTGCTCCCTTGCCTCCTTTTGGAGAAAAAAAAAGTCAAAGGCTCCCGAGAGGGGTGGTCTAAGGCACTGCATCTCAGTGCTAGAGGCGTCTCTACAGACACCCTAGTTTGAATCCAGGCTGTATCCCAACCGGCTGTGATTGGGAGTCCCATAGGTTGGCGCACAATTGGCCAAGCGTTGTCCGGTTTAGGATTTGGCAATGGTAGGCCGTCATTGGGGCGGCAGGGTTAGAGCATTGGACTAGTAACTGGAAGGTTGCAAGTTCAAACCCCCCGAGCTGACAAGGTACAAATCTGTTGTTCTGCCCCTGAACAGGCAGTTAACCCACTGTTCCTAGGCTGTCATTGAAAATAAGAATTTTTAACTTAACTGACTTGCCTAGTTAAAAAGTTAAAATAAATAGTCAAATTGAGGCGGAGAGGGTGTGGACCAGAAATGGAATTAAACTCCTTCCCCACTCGCGCATCATCAGGCAAATTACGTTTACAGGGGTGGATCCCAAGAAACTACATTAATTTAAGACATTTCATAGATAAAAAGATGAGTAGCTCATTGTTTTTTAACATGCTGATTTAAAGTGGGTGTGGCAGATTGCAAAACGCTTCCGCGAAGGACTCTGGTAGGATATTATGGCCCTATAAAATCTGCGTTAAATAGATCACGGATGGAATCACTGAATCCAGACATTAAAACGGAATTCGACAATATCAAACATTTTATTGAACTTATTAGTAGAAAATCAACTTTATGTTGAATTTTAGAATATACATTATTTTTCCCAAGATTATCAAAATGCATCAGTGATTCATATTTTCCTTCAACTCTCTGAATAGGCAACGGCACAGGAATGCCCCGGTCTGTGTGCATGCATTTGTCTACCACTTTGTAGCTGTTAGTGACGATGCTAATGTAATGATGACCGTCTTCTAGTTGTTTTGGGGAACCTCTCCATCTTTCTCAATTAACTGTTAACTACTAGCTTATGCCTGCCTTGCAGAATGATATCATGATTATTTACATCAATCCAGTGGCCAGTAGTTTTTCCAACTTTGCAATCACATGAGCGCTACAAAAACATTGTTAACACCCCCCAAAATAGGCTGGTGCACAATTGACTTAGTGTAACTAACTACACCTCAAAATCCATAAAACGACTTTCCTGGACCTCAAAAGTGGTCTGATGTGGTTTATTAAGCATTGTGGACATAAATGTTTTAATATAATAAAAAATGCAAAACTGTATGACGGAAACCCGTTTAAAACAAAACTGAACCGGATTTGGGAAAATTAAACTTATTCGATATGGCCCTAGGATACACATAGCTAACCTTGATTAAATGTGGCTATCGGGGAGGGGAGAGGACCCTTCTGTTCACCTACTAACGAATTTACTTCTCCTCAACCACATCTATCGGTTTCCGGGTCAAGGAGGAGAGGGTGGAGGACAGACCTTTTGCCCATTGTCCTTCTTTCTCTCGCTCAGGCCTTTCTTGATGTCCTTTCTCTCGCTTCCTCTCTCTCATTGTTCCGGTCTCCTTTCTCTCAGGGCAGACTTTCTTGCTCTCTCAATTTCTGTGTTTGGATTTTCATATAACACCCTCGTTCTCCATCCCCTGTTCAGGTGTGTGTGTGCAGACAGAGACTGTGTTGAGGCAGGCCATTGCAGAGCGCATCAAGCCGGTGCTGATGATGAACAAGATGGACCGGGCCCTGCTGGAGCTGCAGCTGGAGCCTGAGGACCTGTTCCAGACATTCCAGCGCATCGTGGAGAATGTCAACGTCATCATCGCCACCTATGGAGAGGATGAAGCAGGACCAATGGGTGCCATTATGGTGAGGGACACACACCTGACAAGAATAAGTCTAAGTAGTGATCAGTTGGATTGAATTCCTTGTAAATTCCTGCCAATTTAGGAGTGGAGTTGCACCGCTATAGAGAGAATTCATGTCTAGTTCAACTGACAGATTTAAATGGGACTTGTCTCCAAACTCTGACATGATCAAAGGGAAACATGTTTGGCCTAAGACAACGACATGGTCCTCTTGTCGTCCCTCAGATTGACCCTGTGATCGGTACCGTAGGGTTTGGGTCTGGCCTCCACGGCTGGGCCTTCACCCTCAAGCAGTTTGCTGAGATGTACGTGGCCAAGTTTTCTGCTGGCAAAGACACCCAGTTGGGACCAGCAGAGCGATGTAAGAAGGTGGAGGACATGATGAAGAAGCTATGGGGAGAGAGGTACACACACACATATATATATATATATCTCTATCTATATATATCTCTATCTATATATATCTCTATCTATATATATCTCTATATATATATATCTATATCTAGATCTACACACAGACTGTACATGCATACACACACACCACACTGTATGTACTTGCATACGTAATCGCACACACATTGTATGAGTAAACTTTGGACACATGCTTATTAAAGGGTTTTACATAGTTTTAAGGTCTTCACTATCATTCTATGAAATAACACACATGGAATCATGTAGTAACCAAAGTGTTAAACAAATCCAAATATATTTTAGATTCTTCAAAGTAGCCACCCTTTGACTTGATTACGGCTTTGCATACTCTTGGCATTCTCTCAACCAGCTTCACCTGGAATGATTTTTCAACCGTCTTGAAGGAGTTCCCACATATGCTGAGCACTTGTTGGCTGCTTTTCCTTCCCTCTGCGGTCTAAATCATCTCAAACCATTGCAATTGGGTTGAGGTTGGGTGATTGTGAAGGCCAGGTCATCTGATGCAGCAGTCCATCATTCTCCTTCTTGGTCAAATAGTCTTTACACAGCCTGGAGGTTTGTTGGGTCATTGTCCTGTTGAAAAACAAATGATAGTCCCACTAAGTGCAAACCATTTGTGATGGCGTATCGCTGCAGAATGCTGTGGTAGCGATGCTGGTTAAGTGTCTTTCATTCTAAACTAATCACAGACTGTGTCACCAGCAAAGCACCATCACACCTCTTCCATGCTTCACAGTGGGAACCACACATGCGGAGATCATCCGTTCACCTACTCTGTCTCACAAAGACACCGGCGGTTGGATGCGTAAAATCTCAAATTTGGACTCATCAGACCAAAGGACAGATTTCCACCGGTCTAATGTCCATTGCTCGTGTTTCTTGGCCCAAGCAAGTGTAATTTTATTAGAGTCCTTTAGTAGTGGTTTCTTTGCAGCAACTTTACCATTAAGACCTGATTTCAGGCTGGTGACTAATGAAATCCTAGGCATCAGAGGTAACTCTGGGTCTTCCTTTCCTGTGGCGATCCTCATGAGAGCCAGTTTCATCATAGCGCTGGTTTTTGCGACTGCACTTTCAAAGTTCTTAATTTTTCGGATTGACTGACCATGTCTTAAAGTAATGATGGACTGTCGTTTCTCTTTGTTTATTTGCACTGTTCTTGCCATAATATGAACTTGGTCTTTAATAGGGCTGTCTTCTGTATATCATCCCTACTTTGTCACAATAGAACTGATTGGCTCAAATGAATTAAGAAGGAGAGAAATTCCCCAAATGAACTTTACAAGCCACACCTCTTAACTGAAATGCATTCCAGGTGACTACCTCAGGAAGCTGGTTGAGAGCATGCCAAGAGTGTACAAAGTTGTCATCAAGGCCAAGGGTGGCTACTTTGAAGAATCTAAAATATATTTTGATTTAACACTTTTTTTGTTACTACATGATTCCATGTGTTATTTCATAGTTTTGATGTCTTCACTATTCTAACATGTAAAATTTATTTTAAAAAATATGGAAAAGAGTAGGTGTCAACTTGACTGACAGTGTACATGGACAAACGCATACTGTACATGTGTAAACACACAAGTGTAATAAGATGGAGGACTTGATGAAGAATCTGTTCACAGTAGGATCTATGCATCTGACCGAATAGTGGGCCAAGAGGTACATGCAGAGCTGAAAGAAGGGTGGGAGATACAATGTAGACAGGTACACACTGACTTGGATTACGTTCCAGATAGACATTCTCTGCGACCTGTGCAGGTTGCAAGATCTATACAATGTCTTGAAGTAACATCTCAGGAATCACACGAATGTGGAGTGATCCTATAATTTCTACAGAGCTGCACTGAGAATTTGTATCTGGAATGCACATTCTCCATCTCTCTCTCTGGGCACACTTGATTTAGAACGCCTATCATGCTGGGTAGGTATAGCTTGTACCTTAGGACCAATGAAATGTTTCCAAAGGGGATGACGCCACCTACCCCAGCATTTCGGACTTATTAAATTAAGTGTGCCTGTTCTCTCTCGCTTTCTCAATCACACGCACACAGGTGAGGGCGTGGCAATATTGAAAAGTGTTTGCAGGTATGTTACGTGACGCGGGCAGCCACCTATATGTACAGGGATTCTCTCTGTATGGAGACCTGTTGAAGACAAAGTAAACCCATTTGGGAGCCTAAATTGCAGGTGCGCACTTCTCTTATGCTGGCAAACAATCTGACGTGTTGCAAAAATGTCTTGTCTTGGGTTGTTGACTTAACAAAGCTGATTGTATCGTACTGAATGTAAATGCTTGCGAGTTCCTGGCTGTCATAGTGATATGAAATGTAGTTAACTGTTGAACTTGTCTTTTTTCCTTGACTCTTAATAGCACTGGTTTTCCATTTAACTTCCTGAATAGAGAGACTTCAATTGGAATGGATCTCAACCAAGCTTGCAACTTGTTGAATGCACGTTTTGTTGAAATGTGGGCTGCTCTGGATAAGAGTCTGCTAATTGACTGAACTGTCAATAAAAAATATTTGTGTAAATCTATCCCTCCATCTGGCAGGTTTTTTGACCCAGCCACTGGGAAGTTCAGTAAGACTGCCACTGGCCCCGATGGTAAAAAGCTTCCCCGCACCTTCTCTCAACTCGTGCTGGATCCAATCTTCAAGGTGAGACCGGCCATGATGACCCTAAGTGTTTAACTTGATTAATTTATGCAATGCATTGACTAATATTGGTCAATGCATTGCATTAATATTGATGTATCAATATTTTATTTTGAAAGGATGAAAATCAACTGTCTAAACCCTCACCCATTCTCCCTCCCTCCAGGTATTCGATGCCGTCATGAACTTCAAGAAGGACGAGACGGCCAAGCTGATAGAGAAGCTGGACATCAAGCTGGACACGGAGGACAAGGAGAAGGAGGGCAAGCCCCTACTGAAGGCAGTGATGCGTCGCTGGCTCCCAGCCGGAGAGGCTCTGCTCCAGATGATCACCATCCACCTGCCCTCCCCCGTCACCGCCCAGAAGTACCGCTGTGAGCTGCTTTATGAGGGTCCAGGAGACGACGAGGCCGCCATGGGTGAGGACAGGCACGCACACCGAGACATGCTTCCCCAAACAACTGACTGGGGGCAGAGAAAAGTACACTGCCTGTCCTAATTAGGCCCCCTAATTACCCCTCCCCCCTTTCCCTCTTCTCTCAGGTATCAAGAACTGTGACCCCAAGGCACCTCTGATGATGTACATCTCTAAGATGGTGCCCACAACAGATAAAGGTCGCTTCTACGCTTTCGGCCGTGTCTTCTCTGGCTGTGTGTCCACCGGTCTGAAGGTGCGCATCATGGGACCAAACTTCACCCCCGGGAAGAAGGAAGACCTCTACATCAAACCCATCCAGAGGTGTGTGTGTGGTACCATTTAGAGTGCCAGATACGTGATTGAAGTGAACTTTTAAATATTGTATATTCTCTCCCTTCAATCTCTTCTCGTCCTCCCTCCGTAGGACCATTCTGATGATGGGGCGCTACGTAGAGCCCATTGAGGATGTACCATGTGGAAACATTGTTGGTCTGGTTGGAGTAGACCAGTATCTGATTAAGACGGGGACCATCACCACCTTTGAACAGGTAGCTTGTACATCATCACATTATACTATAGGAAAACTGAAGGCCACATTGACTTTTAATGGCAAAGAAGGATTTTCCACTCCCAGACTTTTGCTCTGGTCAAAAGTAGTGCACTATATAGGGAATAGGGTGCCATTTTGGATGAACAATAGATGAATATTTCTCCCATCTTGTATGCTCGTCCAACAGGCCCACAACATGCGTGTGATGAAATTCAGCGTTAGCCCCGTGGTGAGAGTGGCTGTGGAGGCCAAGAACCCAGCTGACCTGCCCAAGCTGGTGGAGGGCCTGAAGCGTCTGGCCAAGTCTGACCCCATGGTGCAGTGTATCATCGAGGAGTCTGGCGAGCACATCATCGCCGGGGCCGGAGAGCTCCACCTGGAGATCTGTCTCAAGGATCTGGAGGAGGACCACGCTGGCATTCCACTGAAGGTGAGGGAGGGGGAGGAACAGACTACATATGAGATGGGTTTGAATGCGCTTTCTCCAAGTACAGTACAAATGGTGCACTACAGAGAAAAGGGGATTTTGTTTTCCACTGCCTAACAAAGATAATCTGCCATAGGGAGTGGGTGTCTTTACTCTGTAGACATTACACGATGTGGCAAGACTGCCGTCAACGAAATATGTCTTAACCTCTCTGGGATATGTGGGACGGTAGCCAAAAATGTCATTTTACATTGGCGCGTTATGTTCAGTATTTCTAAAACATGTGGTGATTGTGCAGAGAGCCACATCTATTTACAGAAATACTCATTATAAATGTTGATGAAAATACATCTGTTATGCATGGAATTAGAGATATACTTTTCCTTAATGCAACCGCTGTGTCAAATGTTTTAAACTACGGAAAAAACATCTGAGTACAGCGTTCAGACAACAAAGCAGCCAAAAAGATATCCGCCATATTGGGTGGTCGACATTAGTCAGAAATGGCATTATAAATATTCACTTACCTTTGATCTTCATTAGAATGCACTCCCAGGAATTGCAGTTCCACGATAAATGTTTGTTTTGTTAGATAATGTCCATTTGTGTCTAAAATAGATTATTTTGTTAGGGCGTTCGGTTAAACAAATCCAAAAGCGCGTTCAGGTCCTGTCGGACGAAAAGTTGTAAAAGTTACGTTATACAAGCCCGTAGAAACTTGTCAAACTAAGTATAGAATCAATCTTCAGGATGATTTTATCATTAATCTTCAATAATGTTCCAACCGGAGAATTCCTATGTCCGTAGAAAAGCAATTGAACGAGACCTAACTCTCTCGTGACCGCGACTCAGAGCCTGTGGAAATCTGCCAGACACCTGGCTCATTCCTCTCTCATTCGGTCCCACTTCACAGTAGAATCCTCAAACAAAGTTCTAAAGACTTGACTTCTAGTGGAAGCCTTAGGAAGTGCAACATAACCAATATCCCACTATCTACAATAGGGGCTGAGTTAAAAAAAACTACAAGCCTCAAATGTTCCACTTCCTGGTTGGATTTTTTCTCAGGTTTTTGCCTGCCATATGAGTTCTGTTATACTCACAGACATCATTCAAACAGTTTTAGAAACTTCAGTGTTTTCTATCCAAATCTACTAATAATATGCATATATTAGCATCTGGGACAGAGTAGCAGGCAGTTTACTCTGGGAACCTTATTCATCCAAGCTACTCAATACTGCCCCCCTGTCACCAAGAAGGTTAGGCTAGGTTTGGGCATAGTAATTAAAATATCCAAATGAGCGTTAGTATTCGAATACTTGCGAGAGTTCTTTTTTTTGGGGGGGGGGGAATCATAGGCCTATTTTAACAATAAAGGCTTTGTCTAAAGAAGAATATACCATGACATTTGAAATTCTTAATTCAATCAAATAAGCGTTTGAATGTAGTTTGACGTCCATACTGTAGCCTCGGATTTCACACACTACCTCATAATGACAAAGAGAAAAACATTTTATTTTTTGCAAATAGACACCTTATTTACATATGTATGTACTATTTTTTTTAAATATTTTTTTATTATTATTATATATTTTTCTGTGTTATTGACTTGTTAATTGTTTACTCCCCATGTGTAACTCTGTTGTCTGTTCACACTGCTATGCTTTATCTTGGCCAGGTCACAGTTGTAAATGAGAACTTGTTCTCAACTAGCCTACCTGGTTAAATAAAGGTGAAATAAAAAAATACATTCAGACCCTTTGCTGTGAGACTCAAAATTAAGCTCTGGTGCATCCTGTTTCAGTTGAACATCGTGAGTCCACCTGTGGTAAATTTAAATTGATTGGACATGACAGATTGAAGCCACTCCTCAGTAAAAGGCATATGACACCCCACCTGGAGTTTGCCGAAAGGCACCTAAAGGACTCTGAGCATGAGAAATAAGATTCTCTGGCCTGAATACCAAGTGTCACATTTGGAGAGAAACTGGCACCATCCCTATGGTGAAGCGTGGTGGCAGCATCATGCTATGGGGATGTTTTTCAGGGACTGGGAGACGTCTGGATTGAGGTAAAGCTGAACAGTGCAAAGTACATAGATCTTTGTTGAAAACCTGCTCCGGACCTCAGACTGGGGTGAAGGTTCACCTTCCAACAGGACAACAAACCTAAGCACACAGCCAAGACAACACAGGAGTGGCTTCGAGACAAGTCTGTATGTCCTTGAGTGGCCCAGCAGGTGCCCGGACTTAAACCAGATCAAACATCCCCTGGAGACCTAAAAATAGCTGTGCAGCAACGCTCCCCTTCCGACCTGACAGAGCTTGATGATCTGCAGAGAAGAATAGGAGAAACTCCACATACAGGCGTGCCAAGTAGGGATGCATGATATCGGAATTGTCCAAAATGGCAACATCTGTATCGGCCTGACGTCTAGTTTAACAGCAACATTAATAAAATGTCAAAGCGAGGCCTCCCGGGTGGCGCAGTGGTTAAGGGCGCTGTACTGCAGCGCCAGCTGTGCCACCAGAGACTCTGGGTTCGCGCCAAGGGTCTGTCGTAACCGGACTGGGAGGTCCAGCGACGAGACTGGTAGCTACTAAACAATTGGATACCATGAAATTGGGGAGTATGTCGTTGACAGTGACGCAAATTAATACAAATAGTAGAATTATGCCATGCTTTTATTTAAGGCTAACTGCAAAGTCCACTATTACATTACATTTAAGTCATTTAGCAGACGCTCTTATCCAGAGCGACTTACATTTTGTGGCTAATCCTTATTGTGGCTAGCATCACATAGCTGGGTCCGACCACCATTAATCAAATAATGACTGTTTTATAAATTAGGGTTATTTTAGATGATGACATCTAGACTATGTCGTTTTGCTATGTTTTTTTTGGGGAACATTGTTTGCATCCATGAGCTAGCTAGCTTTTTTTGACCAGCACTAGGTGCGCGAGACAACTTTACCAGCATCATAGCATGCGTATCGATGAATCGTTGTGACATATGAGTGATTGTGTAATAACTACGTAAAAGTGGATGAACGCGTTAAATTATGTGAAGTGCAGTCCTGATAGGTCAAATAGTGTTTCAGGCGCATCTTTTTTTGACACGCAAAGACCCAAACGGCGTTCCATAGAAATCCTGGTTGAGAATGAAACAACTGAACAAATGAACGATGAAACAGCAAGTAAGTTAAATAAATAGCTTTGATTATGTTTTCCTGGTAATGGGGACATGAGTACATGCCATCAAAATAACTTGTGGTGTGTGTTTTTTTTATTTAACTAGGCAAGTCTATTAAGTAAAAATTATTATTTACAATGACCACGCTGGGCCAATTGTGCACTGCCCTATGGGGACTCAATCACGGCCGGATGTGATACAGCCTGGATTCGAATCGAACTGTAGTGACGTCTCTTGCACTAAGATGCAGTGCCTTAGACCGCTGTGTGTGTGTTAATTGTACTAGAATGCTTAAAAGGCCGCTAAAAATTGTAATATTGGTATCGCTTTTTTTTTTTTTTTTGCATGGAAAGTATCGGACAAAAATGTCATATCGGTGCATCACTAGTACCAAGCTTGTAGCGTCATACCAAGAAGACTCTGCTGTAATTGCTGCCAAAGGTATTTCAACAAAGTACTGTAAAGGGTCTGAATACTTATGTAAATGTGATAGTTTAGTTTTTTGTATTTTGCACATCTCTAATCTGTTATTTGTCATTATGGGGTATTGTGTGTAGATTAAGTCCATTTTAGTATAAGGCTGTCAAGTAACTGTGGAAAAAGTCAAGAGGTCTGAATACTTTCTGATGACACCGTAGCTGGCTAGCTTCTTTAAATTGATTTGATGCAGTCAAGACAGGCACTACCAGATGGGATGATAACCTATCTGTATGGCTACTCTCTCCAATATCAAACTCACCATCCACTGTCCATTCCCCGCACTTCTGTAAGCAAAGGACTTCTCCCAAGTCGCGCAGCAAGCCAGTTCCCAAGTTGTCTTTTTTTTTTAATCACGTATTTAGACTATCCAGGTATCCCAAAAAATGTCATGATATTAGTGAAGTTGTTTAAAATTTCCATCCCTAGTCCTAACCTGACCTCTCACTCTCACAACAGAAATCAGACCCGGTGGTGTCCTACAGGGAGACTGTGTCTGAGGAGTCTGAAGTGATGTGCCTGTCCAAGTCCCCCAACAAGCACAACCGTCTGTACATGCGTGCCAAACCATTCCCTGACGGCCTGGCCGAGGACATAGAGAAGGGTGACGTCAGCCCCCCGGCAGGAGCTCAAGATCCGTGCCCGCTTCCTGGCTGACAAGTACGAGTGGGACGTGTCGGAGGCCCGTAAGATCTGGTGCTTTGGTCCCGACGGCACCGGGCCCAACCTGCTGATGGACGTGACCAAGGGAGTCCAGTACCTGAACGAGATCAAGGACAGCGTGGTGGCCGGCTTCCAGTGGGCTGTCAAGGAGGTGGGTTTAGGTTTATGTTTAGTTAGTTAAGCTTGACAACCAACTAAGGCACAGTCCATTTTCCTTGCTTATTGAAGCATTGCAGTTCAAATCTGCATTCATGACTTCAGTGTGTAAGTAGACTTGAATCTGCAGTTTAGGCCACGCTACAGGTAACACATTTGCTTAGTCTTTTCTCTATCCTGAGTTGTGACGTGGTGTTCCTTCTTCCCTCCTACAGGGTGTGCTGTGCGAGGAGAACATGCGTGCGATCCGCTTTGACATCCACGACGTGACCCTGCACACAGATGCCATTCACCGCGGTGGCGGACAGATCATCCCTACCGCCCGCAGAGTGCTGTATGCTTGCCAGCTCACTGCACAGCCAAGACTCATGGAGCCTGTCTACCTGGTCGAGATCCAGGTGTGTGTGTGTGCGCATGCGGGTGGTGTGCGACTACTTTGACACTTGAACTTGACCACTGTCTTACATTGAATTGTATGCTAGTCTATTTGGAATCAAGTGTGACATGACGGAGTCATGCGTTTCCTGTCTCTGCAGTGCCCAGAGCAGGTAGTGGGCGGGATCTACGGCGTGCTGAACAGGAAGCGAGGTCACGTGTTCGAGGAGTCCCAGGTGATGGGCACGCCCATGTTCATCGTCAAGGCCTATCTTCCTGTCAATGAGTCATTCGGTGAGTGAGAGTTAACTTTATCCATGGCTTACCAGGGAAACTTTTAATTTCAGTGTACTTGACGGAATTGAAATGTAACTGACCCTAACCCAGTGTAGGACATTTATTCTTATTTGATGGGCGATGTATAGAGATTACCCATTGCCTTGACACAACCTTCTGAACATTTCACTGTTAACTCTCAAGCTACCAACTTATTTTACATACAACAATTACTAACTGGGGTAATTTTGACCCCAAGAAACTATTAGAATCGCAGCAACAACTTTCTTATCAAAACATCCTTAAACATGTCATTAATGTTATCGGAGTGAAGAAAAGACTTAATTGTTTTTGTATGTTCTGTAAAACTTGTGTAGCTTTTTTTCCAAAGTAAAATCCACATTAGTACTAAACTTAATTTAACATCTGAATATACTATCATTGAGTTTTCAGAATGTATGTGCTAAAAACCACTGCCATTTAAAGGGACAGTACACCAACATTTTGAAATGTACTTAATTTGATTTACAAAAAGTTAAAATCACTTCAAAAAGTGATCCTGAGAAACAACAAATTGCATTATTGCTGTTAGTGAAACAATGTTAGCCGTACGGCTATAGCAGCATGCCTAAAATTGATGTGCGTTAGTTAGTTTACATCAAATGGTATAGCACCCAAAATATCCTAAGCTACACAAAGAATATTGGATATGAATTCTGGTATTTTATTTAACATTTTCAGTGTTTTGGGAGAATGCACAGCAATATTCTTTACATTCAGAGGGTAGCTGGTTTCAACAAGTATTCATACCACTGACAGACTTATGAGCTGTTTTGACTGCAACTTATTCATATATCTAAAGGTAATTTACATTTTGTACACAGTTATAACCATAAGTGAGTACTAGGGATGCAACGACTCACGGATAGGCATCAGTCCCCAACTTAAAACATCGGTCGGTGGACCCAGTCAACTATCTACAAGGGGGGCAAAATATAGGCTACGTTGTCACCCCTAATCTGATAGTGGTAGATTCCTAGTTTCCCTTATGGCTCAGATCAGTAGTGGTAGATTCCTAGTTTCCCTTATGGCTCAGGTCAGGTGCCTACTAGGGGCAGGATTGTTATGTTGGGCCTCAAGTTTCCACTCTGATGCTATGTTTGTAGCCTAGTGGTTAGAGCGTGGGACTAACCGAACGGTTGCAAGATCGAATCCCTGAGCTGACAAGGTACAAATCTGTCGTTCTGCCCCTGGACAAGGCAGTTAACCCACTGTTCCTAGGCCGCCATTGAAAATAAGAATTTGTTCTTAACTGACTTGCCTAGTTAAATAAAGGTTTAAAATAAATGTGGGAGGTGGAAATTTACTAGTTATGAAGTGGTAACTACCATTTGGCTGCATTCATGTGATTTGAACTCGTTGAGAAAAGCTGATTGGCCAACAAACTGTCAACCATAAACTAAAAGTACAGATATCATGCTTGTAAACAAATCAGTTCAAAAACCACATTAATAGATTGCTTTTTATAAATAATTGTTGTTGCTTTTTATAAATAATTGTTGTTGCATTTTAACTGCCAAAAATGCTGTTGGAGGCCATTTAGTTAGTAGGTGACGTCAGAGGTCGCCATGTGGGAAAAGTGGGTGCTCAGGATGATAGACAAGTTTCCCACTAGTAATTACCAGTTGGACGGCTGTTCAAGTTGTATTTTGGTTACGAGCTCAACATAACACTGCCTCCTTCAGTGCCAGATGCACACTTGTGACTCATAAAGGGAAGCGTGTCTGTAGCACAGTACATCTCCCAGTCCGTGGTAATGTAATGAGCTGTTCAGTAAGCACA
Source organism: Oncorhynchus gorbuscha (assembly GCF_021184085.1). NCBI lineage: Eukaryota > Metazoa > Chordata > Actinopteri > Salmoniformes > Salmonidae > Oncorhynchus > Oncorhynchus gorbuscha. The sequence goes on along the minus strand of NC_060180.1, from coordinate 34,636,778 downwards.
ACACAGGGTGCATTGGCCAATTCATTGAAAGCTTTAGCTTTATAGAGTGGGAACTACCCGTTTGCTGAAAAGGGTGCAAGAGTGAAACCCCTTTCTCAACCACCGAGAATGGGCGCATATGTGCAGCTATAAACCAAAGACTGTAAAAAAATATATAGATAAATAGCCTACTTATTACTTGTCATTGTATTTGGCTCGGTCAGAATCAGCTGCTTGAATGCAGAGGGGAGACCGTTTCTTTGCTTTTCCATCTTGCACCTGTATACTGGGGTGACGTCAGCGTGAATGTGTCAACATGTTTGAGGTGTTGGCAGCTGCAGAGGCTGCCAACACTCATTGATCATAATGTGGATCTCATTGATCATGGTGACATACTGTTAATGTTTTATCCACAATTCTATGTCCGCCTTCAATTAAAAAGGCAAGTCGGTTAAGAACAAATTCTTATTTACAATGACTGCCTAGGAACAGTGGGTTAACTGCCTTGTTCAGGGGCAGGACAACAGATGTTTACCATGTCAGCTCAGGGATTTGATCTAGCAACCTTTCGTTTCTGGCCCAACACTCTAACCACTAGGCTGCTTGCCTAGTGATTTTAAAAGATTGTAGAGAATCTTCCAATTCTGATTTATCGAAGTAGCGTATGAGATCTGTCTTTCTAAACTGATATTTTCATCAGTCACATGAAATCGTTTTATGGGCAGTGCCCTTGACAATAGTGTTTTCCTGTTAATTGTGTTATGGAACGAACATCCTCGTGTAACCTCCTTTACTTGAGCGCATTGTTGGGCTTATATGAAGAAATTATTTTTATCAACATTTTAAGCTAAACTTCCTGATCTGGGTGGGGGGGGGTGTAGCCTTGGCCTACTAGTTGTATGAATTTGGGATCTATCGTCCCACAACTGTCCCAGAGTCTGTTTTGGAAAAGGCTATTTATTTCTTGACAAGCTGACCAATAGAATTGGTAGCCTACATGTTTCTACTATAGTACATTGACAGGCTACCGATTTGAGTTTGTTACTTGTCGTGTTGGCTGAGGAATAGTAAATGTGTAGTTATCCCCGTGTTCAAAGTGCACATCAGAATTCAGTAAGCAGGACCGCACGTTGCTACATCCTCGACTTGCATGTTCTGTTAATATCATCTTCACCCCCCCTCTCCTCCCCCAGGTTTCACAGCTGACCTGCGCTCCAACACAGGTGGCCAGGCCTTCCCCCAGTGTGTGTTTGACCACTGGCAGATCCTCCAGGGGGACCCCCAGGACCTACCACCAAGACTGCCATTGTGGTGGCAGAGACCAGGAAACGCAAGGGACTCAAAGAGGGCATCCCCGCCCTAGACAACTACCTGGACAAACTGTAAATGCTAATTCTGAATCCCAAATGGACCCCTAGACACAACAACCCCCTCTAGGCACTACAATTTAAGTTGTTGGCTAGGCATAAGCAATATGGGGTAGATTTCACCTAGCCTATCAGAGGGTAATGTGGATCTGTAAGTATATTGCTTATGGTATACCGATCTGACCCTTTCAGATCTACAGTGCCTAAAGGAATGGACTAGGGGTTGGTTTGGAATTTAGTGGATGTCTGACCATTCCTCCCCCCATTCCTTCTATTCCTCCACTGTACGAGTGAGGGATGGGACTGTACAGTGCGCAATGGCGCTTGCCTAAATGGAAACCTGGTGAAAATAAACCAAGGATACAAATGTGTAAATCATAATAAAGATTAATAGAAATTGTACTTGGGGTGGACTTCTGTTCATATGCTGGTTAACGTTTTTATAAAAAATATTACTGGTCAGAGTTGGTACTGTTTCGGGACCTAAAAGGGATAGACCGCAGTTGCTACATCCATTTTTTATGTACCCATATTCTTTTTAAGCTAAACTTTTATAAATGCCTCGAGCTTAGTTCAACTGCTGTACCTCATCAGAACCACAAGTTCGTTTACTCCCAATGATTGTAAAAAGTTAATGTAGACAACCATGTTGAGGTTATAATTTAACTTTAGTTTTCGTATCCTGGATGGCCAGTCCTTGCATCCATATATATGAATGAGTGGCTACATTTCTTCAGCCCCATCCTTCCGCTTTTTACTGAAACCGGCACAAAATGTTTTGTTTCTACTGCTGATTGAAGCGTTAACTACGTTAAGGTCTGGATTCAATTAGTAACATTTTAGCGCGGCTCTAACACGATAAGGTAATTTCAGATTGAGCCGCCATAAACAGAATTAACTGAACGCCGTCTCCGCGACCAAAATAACATTGCCTTTCATTGTCAATCGCGTTATAAACCACATCTTCAGTGTTAGGTTTTAAATAGGGTCCGTGCTATGTGGGCTACTTTGGGACGTCCCTGCCGCGTATGACATTTAAAACGGTGAAAGGGTTTCATTGAGGGCATGGACGTCCCTAAGGATCCCAGATATCACTAACCGATTTGAATGGAGCTATATCGAGCTCAAGTACAAAATGGCAGTGTAGGATCTAGATATAAATAATGACAAGAGAAAGAATGTTAATTTGAAAGGGGAGATTTATAGCCTCAGTCTGAGGTGTTACAATAGAACATCACGCATTCGAGGGTTTGAACTTGTAACGCGGCTGCAAAGGATATGCATCTCATGAATGTGCGATAGGTAACTTGCTGACTAGACCTGGGCGCGCCATCGCACGCATGTTGATTTTTGTCCATCCACACAAGGACAAACTGGTTGAAATATCACAACGAACTCTGAACCAACTATATTAATTTGTTGCTAGCTAATTTGTCCTGGGATAAACATTGGATTATTTTACCTTAAATGCACAACGTTCTCTACTCCGACAATTAATCCACAGATTAAGTTCCAAATAAAGTCTTCACATGGCGGTTGGCAACCAGCTAAACTGCATTACCGACTGGAGTGTGGACCTCAATTCATCTTTCAATCACACTCGTGGGTTTATGCTCTTAGAAGCCAATGATGGGAGAGGCGGGACTTGCAGCGCATCACAAATGGAACCGAGTTCTATTGAATAGACGGTGGCACCATCGGCTGCGCACGTTGATTTTTGTCCCCCCACACAACGTGATCACGACACGCAGGTGGTATAACAGTATAGACTTTACGTCCGTCCCCTCGCCCCGACCTGGGCGCGAACCAGGGAAGCGCTCCACAAAAGCCGCGGCCCTGCAGAGCAAGGGGAACCACTACTTCAAGGTCTCAGAGCAAGTGGCATCACCGATTGAAACGCCACTAGCGCGCACCACCGCTAACTAGCTAGCCATTTCACATCGGCTACAGTTGCAATATTAAAAACAAACTATGAACCAGTTATATTAATTTGGGGACAGGTTGAAAAGCATTAAACATTTGTCAATGTAGGTAGCTTTACAGTTGCTAGCTAATTTGTCTTGGGATCTAAACGTTATATTTTACCTCAAATGCACAAGGTCCTCTACTTCGACAATTCATCCAAACATAAAACGGTCAACCAAATAATCTCCTTCCAGGCTTTTTCTTTGGACTTTATATTGTAATTGGCAACTAACTTGCATAAGTATTACAACCACCGACCTCTGTCTTTGTCACCCATGTGGGTATCTGCTTCTATAAACCAATGAGATGGGAGAGGCTGGATGCAATCAGCTCACAAATAGAAATGACTCCTATTTTAGCACTGGGCAACGCAGACGCTCGTTAGCGTGCAATAATTGACATTTATTTTGCGACATGAGCGTGGATGTCGGCTAGTGTGGATCTGATCGAATCGAGCCCTAGGTTTACACAAATAATTTAATGGCTGGAGTTGTTACAAGGCCTTACCAAGTGCTGAATATCCTGTAGCCTTGTCTTCACCCGATACAAACTGAATAATAAAAGGGACAATCACACAAACTAACATTTTAATCCATTGTGAATTCAAACTACATTAATGTTAAATGCCAGTATAATATAGAACCCACAAACTTATTTTGTGAAAGCAAAGAATTTTCCCAGCTGGACATTTCAAGACAAGGCTGTTAAAGATGGATTTACACTAGCTCGTATTCATGTTTAAACAGGCAGAACAAACAAATCCAAAAGCTTTGTTTTAGTGCTGAATATCCTGGGAGAAGACATTTCGATATGGTGACCTGATGGTTGAAATGTTGTCTTAATAAAATATCAGGTAGGAGGGCAGATATTTCCAAGTTTCATTAAGTGTAACTCAGAGGACTCATCTTTATCTGTGCCATTATAGCCTCAATGGTACTGCCCATGCTATCTCCATTTTGAAGTAGTCAATATTACTCTTCACAATTGGCTGATGATCCAGTTGGACATGTCACCAGGAGGGATCGGCCAATTTAGTTGGAAGTCCAACCCAGTTGACTACATTAAAATTGTGGAAGCCCATGTTAAATACAGCTTTTTGGCCACTAGTCTATGGTGTAACTCCAGACTGTCACATGGCCCTGGGCTGTGACTCCCCATTGAAGCAGGGAGAGACTGGGTTATTTCCATGACAAAGAGGCCCAATCCCATTCGAGTCTCTTATTTCCTTCCGTGGTACAGATTTGAAGAGAGGAAAAGTATAAGCTTGTGATTGCCCCCACCAGCCCTTCAATAGGCTGAGTAGAAAACTTCCACACATTTATCCAGTCCATTCATATTTGTACTCCCTGAAGAGCTAGAGCAAAGGAATAGCGACTGGAGTAGTCTGAAGTATGGTGGGTCACTGATCAGAGATGGAGCCTATTTGAAGAAACCCTTGGTAGTGTAACAGTCTATACATACATTAGAGCTCCTGGATACATCTCAATCATTCGTATGCTTTTGGATACAGGCAGACAGAGGGTGGTACTAAATGCATGCCAAGCTTTCTTCCTTTTCGCATGTAAATACTTCTGACAAGTTTAAGACTCTTCCACCAGTCCATTCTGGGACTTAACCCCAGGACTCTGGAAGCAGACAAGACGACTCTCATAGTAACAGTAAAAACAAGCCGACTCAGAATTTACTCCCCCTCAACATCAAACAGGCTCCTCTCCACGTTTGGTGGGTAATGGAAGGGGGAGTTGAGAGAAAGAAAAATACCATGTTTGAATAGTTGACAAATGCCCTCCCTCCGACAGGTCTAAGTGCGTGAAAGCAATGTTTCCCTGTACATTTAACAATCACCTACGATCAGAGATACTGTACATCACCAAGGAAGGTCCACAGGGTGAAGATAGGCATTTGATACATATTCAAACAGGGTCAGAGTCTCAGCAGTCCTGTGATCCCCGAGCCCCCTGAGGTCAGGTCAGAGGGGACTATGTGTAAAAGATGACCTCGGGGATCTGTCCGTCCTCTACCGAGGTGCCGTTGTTGTTGCCCGCGGCGTAGCAGAAGGTGAAGCAGGTCTTGGTGCCGGTTGAGGAAGACTCGTGGGTCACCTTACGCATGCCCTTGGTCCCGTAGTGAGAGTCAGGACCCTGAGAGAGAAAGGGAGGGAGTGGGAAATGAAAGAGGGGAACAAGGGAGGGATGGAAATAGGAAGAGAGAATAAAGAGGGGGATAACGAGAGAATCACTATGGTTACTCACATAGCCAGAACAGGACCACAGCTATCCAGTGAGGAAATAACATCAAAACCTAAACAAACATGTACAGTAAAGCCTGTACCTTGAGTGTGGCGCAGGCTGTGTAGTTGACGTTGGGCAGGATCTCCACCGGCTCCTTGAACATGACTCTGAAGGTGTTGGACGAGCCATCGCAGCTGAAGCCTGTGTCGTTCTGACCCAGCACTGTGTTACTGTCTGTATGGATGATCTGGGACGGGAGAGGGACACATTATAGAAACATCACCTGAGCCCCAAATGGCACCCAATTCTCTTTATTGTGCACTAATATGGGCCCTGGTCAAAAACCGTGCAATATAAAGGGATCCGGTCGCTATTTGGGACACAGATGTCACACATTCTGTCCCGACACACAGTTGATATACATGTATACACAGAAACATATATACTTTCATCAATGATTTAGGAGAGACAAATATCTGAGAGGGAGGGGAAGGGAGTCTTCTTTCCAATGTATTTTGTCTATACAAATTAAAATGTGATTGACTGATTTGGTTAGTTGAGGTGGAAATTACCTGGATGTTGACTTGGTAGTCTGTGGGGCCGTGTATGGAGCCATAGAGGCCAAAGCCCACCACGAAGATCCTCCTGTTCACTGAAAATCTGGGAGGAGGAGGATAGGTGAGGCTAAGCGGGATAAATGATGTCCAGAGGCAATATTTTCCTAATAAAAATGAGTATCTTTGTGTGTGTCATTGTTAATTTGGGTCTGTGTGTTCTCACCTTATGCGGTCACTGGTTCCGCTGTAGCCCCAGCGGCTCTCCACCTGTCCGAAGCGTGTGATGCTGCACTCCTTCCCCCGGAGGCAACAGCGAGGCCGGTCGATGAACTCTACGTGGGGCTTTGGGTTCACTGTGAAGTGAAGAAACAGACTCACCACCTCCCTGTCTGTCAGGATACTAGACTGGGCCGGCCCTGGTTGAAGACACACAGCGGGGAAAGGAGGACACGTCAGCGTGAGTGTGTGTTCGTGTGAGAGAGATAGTAAGAAAGAGACATAACCCCTGCAGGAGACGGTAAAGGTTCTGCATTCTAATAGTGCAAAATGTACTAAGTGTCTTACCTGCAGCGAACTCCTCAATAGTCATGAGTGGGAAGCGGATCAGGGCGAGGGCCTTGCCCAGGACCCTGCGTTTGTTCTCTGGAGTGGGCTGTAGCTGCTGTCGGTGGGCCTCTGCCTCTGCCCAGCGCACCGCCGCCACAAAAAGACGCACCTCCCTCACCCCTAGAGTGTCCCTCTCCAGCACAGCCACCAATGTATCTGAAAGATGGAGAGAGTGAACAAGATGGAAAGAGAGGGAATGAGACAAGAGGATAAGATGACCGAGGGGGAGAAGAGAAGGAAAGAAGGGATGGCAAAGATAGAAGGGGAGAGAGTGAAATGGAAGAAAAGCAAAGTCATCATGATACACAGAAACATTGCCTTTCAATATGAAGAGTGAACTACAAAATCTAGATTGAACTACAATACCCAGATCTATGTCCGTGAAGCCCTCAGCGGCGAGTGCATCTCCAGTGTTCTTATCGATGTTCTCTAGACACAGGCTGGCAAGCTGGGGCTCATCGAACAGTCGAGCCTGAAACACATGCGGTTATACATTGATCAGAGAGACACACACAAGTCAACACGAATGCTGCTTTGGGACTGACGGGTGCTATTGTCTTGAGACAAATAGACAGACTTGTGGAGTTGTTTTGATACTGGGTCAAGCCACACAATCAGACACTGGTGAGTGACTTGTTTAGACACTGCATCCCAGTCAGACATTACAGTAGTAGCTGACCTGAGTGAGCAGCATGAAAGCATTGTCTGCCCGCAGGTTCTTCTTGAGGAACTCCACACAGTGGGCCTCCAGGGCTGGCACTGCATACTTCTTAGCCGTGTACAGAGTGGTCATCACTGTCTCAGGTCCTATCTGAACCTCATCAGAGTACAGAAACCTGGAGGGGGACAAGATTCTATGACTAATAGCAGGGGACCTATACACTCAATGGACTAACAGTCTGAGCGGCACAAATGACCTGGGTTCAATACCAGGTCAGTGTAAGGCTATATTCTGCATACTATATAATGCCAATACCACTTTTGTGTAAAATACTTAGGGTGCGAGTGTATTTAGCCTATTATGATAGAATAATTTCTAAACTAGAAGCCATTTCTTACTTCAGTAATGCCAGAAAGGCTGCAGGTTCGACATCTGGCAGTTCGATTTCCGTTGAAGTGGTCGCCATACCCCCGTTGAACATGGCATCGAAGACTGCGCTGCCCACAGCAAGAACGAATCTAACCAAAACAAAAGCGAAAAGATATCAAAACAATGCCTTTCACCAATATACATCAACGTCGCTTGGATTAACACAAACAAGACACATTTCTGAACGCTCTACTAACCATACATTGTTGACTAACTATATAGTTATAAAGGAACAGCCACGTTCGCTCTTACCGGTGTGCGGGTATTCGCTGCACTCCCATACCTTTCCCCACCAGAAAATGAACGTCACTCAGAACCTCGTTATTGAACAGGAAAGCAAACCGTTCCTTAACGGTACTTTTCGTCGCCTGCCAATTGTACACGGGTTCCCGGTAAACCAAAACAGCAGCGGCCGCTGGTGCTGACAATAACGAGGAATGGGTCGTTGGTACACTCGCAGCCGAAGCATTCGACGTCATGTTCGTAGCGGAGGTCTCCATCGCTCTTGCCGAGGCGCTTTGAGCTAGCGCTTGCTGAATCGCGTTATGTGCAGTCGGTGGAGTTCCAGCAACAACACCGGCGCTTTCACCTCCGCCAGGCCCCGACTGCGGGTTGGGGCGCCTTGCAGCCCCCTGAGCCCCTCCGGTCGCACCAACAGGCCCGCCGTTGGACATAGGCATTGAATAAGCACTGTTGCTTGGCTGGCCATTTCCTAAAGGCCCTGGGCCGGATAAATTTAGGCAGGGAGGCCTGCCGCTGTTATCCCCAGCAGCCATCTTGAATCTGATAGAATGTGGGAGTTGCGTGACGTAGACATAAACAAAACGGTCATAACTCTTACCCAGTGGTGTAAAGTATAGTAAAAAAAAACTTGCTCATTTAATTTTTGACAACTTTTACTTCACGTATGTTAAATTCCTAAAGGGAGTAATGATTACTTGACACCCAAAAGTACATTTTGAATGCTTAGCCGGACAGGGAAATAGTCAAATTCACGCACTTATCAACAGAACATCCAGAACATACTGCCTCTGATCTGACGGACTGACTAAACACACGTGCATCGTTTGTAAATGATGTCAATGTTGGAGTTTACCCCTTGCTTTCCGTACATTTTTAAAACAAGAACATTGTGCCATCTGGTTTGCTTAATATAAGGAATTAACATGTATTAAGGGGGTGAACATAAAACACCCTAGATTAACCATTATCCACAACAGCATTCTTTCTTCATTGACCGGTTTTGCCAATGTAGCGCCGCTGTGTCTGCCAGTAGCGAAGGCCGGGACAGAGCTATATGCCGGAGTGGCTCATGTACTGAGGAAGGAAGGATGGAGGGGATGTAATAATGTCATATTTGGTAGTTAAAATCCCAATGTCATAAAGTTACCGTCTTCATTACATTACCTTGTTAGGAAGTTTAAAAAATCTCAGATTTACAGACAGCTAATTTGGTTTTGTTAGTGGTACACTGAATAATTATAGCTAACGCTAGATGGCTAAACTTTGATCAGCATGGACATCCGAAAATGACTGGGCACTGCCAAGTCCAAAAAAACGGAGGACCACCACAAGTCGAGACTGTGGTGGTTGAAAAGCCTAGCAAATGCAATTTGAGGTTAACATCACAAGCACCTCCGTTACCCCAGCCACTAGCACCTGACGAACTCGGTGATGATGAGCCAGCACAGGTTTACCCGAGACTAGAAAGTTCATAATTGACTTGCAGCCTGTACATTTAAATAGTGGATAGGCATAGGGAGATTGATGGGGAAATGATATGATGGCATTTTATAAACCTTGAATGAAAGGAACAGCATTCCAAAATATACACACTCCCAAGAGATTAGGTAGGTTTCCATCCAATTTGCAACAGATTTTCATGCAAATATTCTCAAATCTGCATAAAACAATATGCGCATTTTCGCACCAGAGATGATTAGAGAAAACTGACTTTTGGCGCATAAAATGCTGTTTGTGATGACGTAGTGCATATAAAAATGACTTTTGCCGTTAACTGACCATGTACCGAAAAAATATTTAATGGGACTTCATCGCATTTTCAGCTCTACTGATGGTTTTGTCACTGTTTTGGCTTCATGCGTCAGGCAAATCACCTGCATGAAATGGTTGGATGGAAACGTTGTTAGTGTTGTGTAAATGAACCATTGGTGGGAAAAGTACCCATCTGTCATACTTAAGTAAAAGTAAAGATGGCTTAATGGAAAATGACTCAAGTAAAAGTGAAAGTTACCTAGTAAAATTCTACTTGAGCAAATACTTTTTGACTTTTAGTTTTATATATACTTAAGTATCAAAAGTAAATGTAATTGCTAAAATATCAGTATCAGAAGTAAAATTATAAATAATTTCACATTCCTTAACAGCACTATTTTATTTAATTTTTTTAAAATTTACAGACAGCCAGGGGCACACACCAACACTCAGACATAATTTACAAACAAAGCATTTGTATTTAGTGAGTCCGCCAGATCAGATGCAGTAGGGATGACCAGGGATTTTCTCTTTAAGTGTGTGAATTAGACCATTTTCCTGTCCTGCTAAGCATTCAAAATGTAACTAGTACTTTTGGGTGTCAGGGAAAATGTATGGAGTAGAAAGTACATTATTTTCTTTATGAATGTAGTGGGGTAAAAGTTGTCAAAAATATAAGTAGTAAAGTAAACTACTTATCCAAGATGGCGTAGCAGTCAGACGTGTTTTTGTCTTGTCCAGTCTTGTCCCATGTAAATAGTCGGTTTCGTCAAGTTTTTTTTCGTATTTATTTTTAATGTCACTTTCCACCTACGATCTAAATATACTTTCCTGCAACCCGCCTCCCCAATCAAATCAAATCCAATCAAATGTATTTATATAGCCCTTCGTACATCAGCTGATATCTCAAAGTGCTGTACAGAATCCCAGCCTAAAACCCCAAACAGCAAGCAATGCAGGTGTGGTACGGATCTGCTATTTTTATACGTTATAACTGGAACCTCCATCAAAAGCTACCCAGCTAACTAGCTACTAGCTAGTAGTCACTGTTAGCCACGGCTAGCGTTCTTCACCTTTAGCTCAGACACCAGCCAGCTTTGCTCGGTAAATACCTGCCAGTCTGCACAGTGCGATATCAACCCAGAGCATATCGGACTGCTTTTCTCCACCACATCACCGGATTCCTGCCGCAAGTTCTGGGCCATTACACCGGATCATCGCAGCTAGCTAGCTGCTACTGCTGGCTAATGCTTCTGTCCCGAAGCAAGCACCAGTTAGCCTTGGGCTATCCTCGAGCTAGGCCCATCTCGCGGCTAGCCGAAGAGGTATACCCGATAATTCGCGGGCTACAATACCTATTTTGCCAATTGGCCTGGACCCTTTATTGCCGACACGGAGCCCCAGCCGATCCATCATGACTGGTCTGCCGACGTAATCGTCTGATGTGGTTTCAACAGGCTTTTCCGTTGTGATGTCGCCTTAGACCCATCTGCTAGCCCCGGCCCGCTAGCTTTCCGAACGGCATGCTTCCTGCTCGCCTATCATAGTAGCGACTACCAAACGGCTACCTGACACACCTCATTGGACCCTATGATCACTCGGCTACACATGCCTAAATTTGAGTTTATTCACTGCTTTAGCACACTCCACCAACCCTGATTTCCTAGCCGTGTCTGAATCCTGGCTTAGGAAGGCCACCAAAAATTCTGAAATTTCCATCCCTAACTACAACATTTTCCGTCAAGGTAGAGCTGCCAAAGGGGGCGGAGTTAGCCTGCAGAATTCTGTCATGCTATCCAGGTCTGTGCCCAAACAGTTCGAACTTCTACTTTTAAATATCCACCTTTCCATAAATAAGTCTCTCACTGTTGCCACTTGTTTTAGACCCCCCTCAGCCCCCAGCTGTGCTCTGGACACCATATGTGAATGGATTGCCCCACATCTATCTTCAGAGTTCGTACTGTTAGGTGACCTAAACTGGGATATGCTTAGCACCCCGGCCATCCTACAATCTAAGCTAGATGCCCTCAATCTCACACAAATGATCAAGAAACCGACCAGATACAACCCTAAATCCGCAAACATGGGCACCCTCGTAGATATCATCCTGACCAACTTGCCCTCTAAATACACCTCTGCTGTCTTCAACCAGGATCTCAGCGATCACTGCCTCATTGCCTGTGTCCGTAATGGGCCCACGGTCAAACGACCAACCCTCATCACTGTCAAACGCTCCCTAGAACACTTCAGCGAGCAGGCCTTTCTAATCGACCTGGCCCAGGTATTATGGAATATTGACCTCATCCCATCAGTAGAGGACACCTGGTTGTTCTTTAAAAGTGCTTTCCTCACCACCTTAAATAAGCATGCCCAATTTAAAAAATGGAGAACTAAAAACAGATATAGCCCTTGGTTCACTCCAGACTTTACTCACCTTGACCAGCACAAAAACATCCTGTGGCGTACTGCATTAGCATCGAATAGCCCCACGTGATATGCAACTTTCCAGGGAAGTCAGGAACCAGTATACACAGTCAGTTAGGAAAGCTAAAGCTAGCTTTTTCAAACATAAATTTGCATCCTGTAGCACTTATTACAAAAAGTTGTGGGACACCGTAAAGTCCATGGAGAATAAGAACACCTGCCCACTGCACTGAGGCTAGGAAACTCTGTCACCGCCAATAAATATACGATAATCAAGAATTTCAATAAGCATTTTTCTACGGCTGGCCATGCTTTCCACCTGGCTACCCCTACCCCGGCCAACAGCTCTGCACCCCCCCGCAGCAACTTGCCCAAGCCCCCCCCCCCGCTTCTCCTTTACCCCCAAATCCAGATAGCTGATGTTCTGAAAGAGCTGCAATTTGGATCCCTACAAATTAGCTGGGCTACACAATCTAGACCCTCTCTTTCTAAAATTATCTGCTGAAATTGTTGCAACCCCTAACCTGTTCAACCTCTCTTTCATATCGTCTGAGATCCCTAAAGATTGGAAAGCTGTCACGGTCATCCCACTCTTCAAAGGGGGAGACACTCTACACCCAAACTGTTATAGACCTATAGACATATATCCTTCCTGCGATGCCTATCTAAAGTCTTCGAAAGCCAAGTTAAAAAACAGATCACCGACCATTTCGATTCCCACTGTACCTTTTCAACTATGCAATCTGGTTTCCGAGCTGGACATGGGTGCACCTCAGCCACGCTCAAAGTCCTAAACTATATCATAACAGCCATAGATAAAAGACTACTGTGCAGCCATTTTCATCGACCTGGCCAAGGCTTTCGACTGTCAATCACCGCATTCTTATCGGCAGACTCAATAGCCTTGGTTTCTCAAATGACTGCATCGCCTGGTTCACCAACTACTTCTCAGATAGAGTTCAGTGTGTCAAATCGGTGGGCCTGTTGTCCGGACCTCTAGCAGTCTCCATGGGGGTGCCACAGGGTTCAATTCTCGGGCCGACTCATTTCTCTGTATACATCAATGATGTCGCTCTTGCTGCTGGTGATTTTCTGATCCACCTCTACGCAGACGACACCATTCTGTATACATTGGGCCTTTCCTTGGATACTGTGTTAACAAACCTCCAAACAAGCTTCAATGCCATACAACACTCCTTCCGTGGCCTCCAACTGCTCTTAAATGCAAGTAGAAATAAATGCATGCTCTTCAACCGATTGCCGCCCGCACCCGCCCGCCTAGCATCACTACTCTGGATGGTTCTGACTTAGAATATGTGGACAACTACAAATACCTAGGTGTCTGGTTAGACTGTAAACTCTCCTTCCAGACTCACATTAAGCATCTCCAATCCAAAATTAAATCTAGAATCGTCTACCTCTTACACAACAAAACCCCCTTCACTCATGCTGCTAAACACACCCTCGTAAAACTGACTATCCCTACCGATCTTTGACTTCGGTGATGTCATTTACAAAATAGCCTCCAACACTCTACTCAGCAAATTGGATGTAGTCTATCACAGTGTCATCCATTTTGTCACCAAAGCCCCATATATTACCCACCACTGCGACCGCTATGCTCTCCTTGGCTGGCCATCGCTACATATTCGTCGCCAAACTCACTGGCTCCAGGCCATCTATAAGTCTTTGCTAGGTAAAGTCCTGCCTTATCTCAGCTCACTGGTCACCATAGCAACCCCCACCCGTAGCACGCGCTCCAGCAGGTATATTTCACTGGTCATCCCCAAAGCCAACACCTCCTTTGGCTGCCTCTACTTCTAGTTCTCTGCTGCCAATGACTGGAGCGAATTTCAAAAATTACTGAAGCTGGAAACTTATATCTCCCTCACAAACTTTAAGCATCAGCTGTCAGAGCAGCTTACCGATCACTGTACCTGAACACAGCCCATCTGTAAATAGCACAACCAACTACCTTATCTCCATATTGTTTTTTATTTTTTGCTCTTTTGCAACCCAGTATCTCTACTTACACATCATCATCTGCACATCTATCACTCCAGTGTTAATGCTAAATTGTAACACCATGGCCTATTTATTGCCTTACCTCCCTAATGTTATTATATTTGCACACACTGTACATAGATTTTTCTATTGTTATTGACTGTACGTTTGCTTATCCCATGCGTAACTGTTGTTGTTTTTGTCGCACTGCTTTGCTTTATCTTGGCCAGGTCGCAGTTGTAAATGAGAACTTGTTCTCAACTGGCCTACCTGGTTAAATAAAGTGAAGAAAAAAATATACTTTAAAGTATTTTTAAAGTGAACCTATGAGCCCCAGGCTCAAACTCAAATGAATGGAAGATGTAGACATCAAACAGGGATTTGAATATACCAAATAAATAGTGAGATGGCATTGTCAGTGTGCCTCCATGCTTTGCAAAAGTTCTCATATTCTAAAATCAAATATTTTCTCTAACAGGTTGGGACCAACATGGTTGAGTACCTGCACCAGGTGGAGGTGACCAGACCCTACCCATTTGTGTTGGTTCTTCGGGACTGCTCACGGATGTTTACAGTCATTAGTGGACCGGCATTGGAGCAAGGTTCACTGCTTGGGTCACAGGTCACAGCATCTGCCTCTAACCCTAGGAAGCTCTTTGCCACCTTCTCCTCCCTCCTGAATCCTCCTCCCCCTCCCCCCCTCTCCTCCCTCTCTGCAGACGACTTCGTCAACCATTTTGAAAATAAGGTCGACGACATCCGATTCTCGTTTGCTAAGTCAAACCACACCGCTGGTTCTGCTCACACTGCCCTACCCTGTGCTCTGACCTCTTTCTCCCCTCTCTCTCCAGATGAAATCTCGCGTCTTGTGACGGCCGGCCGCCCAACAACCTGCCCGCTTGACCCTATCCCCTCCCCTCTTCTCCAGACCATTTCCGGAGACCTTCTCCCTTACCTCACCTCGCTCATCAACTCATCCCTGACCGCTGGCTACGTCCCTTCCGTCTTCAAGAGAGCGAGAGTTGCACCCCTTCTGAAAAAACCTACACTCGATCCCTCCGATGTCAACAATTACAGACCAGTATCCCTTCTTTCTTTTCTCTCCAAAACTCTTGAACGTGCCGTCCTTGGCCAGCTCTCCCGCTATCTCTCTCTGAATGACCTTCTTGATCCAAATCAGTCAGGTTTCAAGACTAGTCATTCAACTGAGACTGCTCTCCTCTGTATCACGGAGGCGCTCCGCACTGCTAAAGCTAACTCTCTCTCCTCTGCTCTCAGGCACCTCAGTACCTCCAGGCTCTGATCAGGCCCTACACCCAAACAAGGGCACTGCGTTCATCCACCTCTGGCCTGCTCGCCTCCCTACCACTGAGGAAGTACAGCTCCCGCTCAGCCCAGTCAAAACTGTTCGCTGCTCTGGCCCCCCAATGGTGGAACAAACTCCCTCACGACCCCAGGACAGCGGAGTCAATCACCACCTTCCGGAGACACCTGAAACCCCACCTCTTTAAGGAATACCTAGGATAGGATAAGTATTCCCTCTCCCCCCCCTTTAAGATTTAGATGCACTATTGTAAAGTGACTGTTCCACTGGATGTCATAAGGTGAATGCACCAATTTGTAAGTCGCTCTGGACAAGAGCGTCTGCTAAATGACTTAAATGTAAATGTAAATGTAAATGTGTGCTTCAAGTCTTATTATGTGTTTGATATCAACTTTCCCACTTTGCCCCAGCATAGGAATTCCTATAGACCATGGTGTATCAGCTGCCAGATACAGTATCTCCTGCAGTAAGACTGTTGCGAGCATGTATTTTTTCCACTGAACAATAGTGGATAAGTATCTGCTCTTGTATGTAGTGTGAGAAGGGACCGGAGGAAACAAGTGTTCCTGTGAATTAATAGATCAATGGATGGATGGATGAGCCACAAGGTTCTCATTCCATTGCTCTTAAGGCACTATCTGTTTAAATTGCATTTGTGCCTGCTTTTTGCCTACAGTACATCTCATTTGCCTTTAGTATAACTACTGAAGCATGTTCTGGTACATATTCATTCTATCGTAACAATTTATTTTAAATACAAATGTTACATTTTGGGGATTGTGATTGAGTCATTAGTCCATGTCCTTAGTATAGTGACCTTCAAATGTAATATTTTACACTTGTTCTGTGTAACAATGTTTTAATTCGACCCAAATGTAGACCATTATTGTATGGCAAAACAGCATGTGTGTGCTGTCACCTAAGATAGTCGAAGTGTGTCAGTGAACGTGAATATCTACTGATTTACCTCTGCCTTAAGTGGCATTTTTTTTTACCTTTATTTTACTAGGCAAGTCAGTTAAGAACAAATTCTTATTTTCAATGACGGCCTAGGAACAGTGGGTTAACTGCCTGTTCGGGGGCAGAACGACAGATTTGTACCTTGTCAGCTCTGGGATTTGAACTTGTAACCGTCCAATGCTCTAACCACTAGGCTACCCTGCCGCCCCCCACAGATCTGTGTTAATACCACTTAAGACAGACAGTGTCACATGCACGCATGCTTTGTTTTTTCTCCAATTCCAAGTGTGTACATCAATTTCAACTGAGGCTTTAGTCTGATGTTTGGAATGTTTGGTTCATGAAATAATATAAATACATTCTAATAATCAATCCTATTTTATGAAATCTTATCTTGTGAAATAATACACACAGTATTTAGACAATAGGGCTTTGTTTCAATGTGCTATTTAAAAATATATATATTCTTGTACATTCTCTGTCGTGATGTATGTTCTGAAATACAGTTAATAGAAGAAAAAAAATAGAAATTCAACATTGTATCTTGATTGTGTGTGTGTAGGGAAGGGATGGGATGCAAAAATATGCAAGCAAAATTGAAATTAGGATGACACTGAAACATCCCAAGGATAACATAAATTACCCAGCTGCTGGGTCAATCCCCCAACCCAACACACTGTTTTTTTTTAACCCCAGCAATATAGTCTAATTTACCTAGCAGTTGGGTCAAGCGCTCAACCCAAGACACTGGATTAGAAGCACAACCCAAACCTGCTGGGTTGAATTACGGCAATCTGTGTTTGGCCAGTATTGACCCAGTGCTGGGTTGTCAAAATTACCTAAATTGGGTTATCTTTAAAACCTCACCAAGGGTACGTGGGACGCTAGCGGTCCATCTGGCCAACATCCAGTGAAATTGCAGAGCACCAAATTCAAAAACAAATACTCCTTATAAAAATTAATAAAACATACAAGTGTTATACATTGGTTTAAAGATTAACTTCTTGTTAATCCAACCACGGTGTCAAATTTCATAAAGGCTTTACGACGAAAGCATACCATGCGATTATCTGAGAACAGCGCCCAGCAGACAAGTCATTGCAAACAGTTACCAGCTAAGTAAAGGAGTTACACAAGTCAGAAACAGAGATAAAATTAATCACTTACCTTTGATGATCTTCATATGGTTGCACTCACAAGACAACCATTTACTCAATAAATGTTTGTTTTGTACGATAAAGTCCCTGTTTATATCCAAAAACCTCCATTTTGTTCACACATTTTGTTCAGTAATCCACAGGCTCAAACGCAGTCACAACAGGCAGACAAAAAAATCCAAATAGTATCTGTAAAGTTCGTAGAAACATTTCAAACGATGTTTATAATCAATCCTCAGGTTGTTTTTAGCCTAAATAATCGATAATATTTCAACCAGACAATAACGTTGTCAATATAAAAGGTAAACAAGAAAGAGGCTCTTGGTCGCGCGCATGAAAGATCTCTGTGACACTGTAGGGTCCACTCATTCAGAGTGGTTTGACTCTCTCATTTTTCAGAATACAAGCCTAAAACCATTTCTAAAGACTGTTGACATCTAGGAAGTGTCATTTGAGTCCTAAGTCAATGGATACTGTAATGGCATTCAATAGAAAACTACAAACATAAAAAACATAAAACATGTTCTCAGGTTTTCGTCTGCCAAATTAGTTCTGTTATACTCACAGACATTATTTTAACAGTTTTAGAATCTTTAGAGTGTTTTCTATCCAACCAATTATATGCATATCCTAGCTTCTGCGCCTGAGTAGCAGACAGTTTACTTTGGGCACGCTTTTCACCCGGAAGTGAAAATAGTGCCCCCCTACCCTAGTGAAGTTTTAACCTAGCATTTTCAAATTTTTATTTAATGGTGGATCAGCTTAATATTGCTGATTTGTTGCTTCCATCAATGTAATTGTCTGCATCATTTCCAATCCCCCATATATACAGTTGAAGTCAGAAGTTTACACACACCTTAGCCAAATACATTTATCTCAGTTTTTCACAATTCCTGACATTTAATCCTAGTAAAAATTCACTGTCTTAGGTCAGTTAGGATCACCATTTTATTTTAGGAATGTGAAATGTCAGAATAATAGTAGAGAGGATGACTTATTTCAGCTTTTTTTAAAGAACCAATTAAACTGTCCTTCTTTAGACTAGTTGAGTATCTGGAGCATCATCATTTGTGGGTTCGATTACAGGCTCAAAATGGCTCAAAATGAATCAAATAACTTTCTTCTGAAACTTGTCAGTCTATTCTTGTTCTGATAAATGAAGGCTATTTCATGTGAGAAATTGCCAAGAAACTGAAGATCTCGTACAACGCTGTGTACAACTCTCTTCACAGAACAGAGCAAACTGGCTCTAACCAGAATAGAAAGAGGAGTGGGAGGCCCTGGAGCACAACTGAGCAAGAGGACAAGTACATTAGAGTGTCTAGCTTGAGAAACAGACCCCTCAAAAGTCTCAACTGGCAGCTTCATTAAATAGTAACTGCAAATCACCAGTCTCAATGTCAACATAGAAGAGGCGACTGGCCTTCTAGGCTGAGTTCCTCTGTCCAGTGTCTGTGTTCTTTTGCCCATCTTAATCTTTTATTTTTATTGGCCAGTCTGAGATATGGCTTTTTCTTTCCAACTCTGCCTAGAAGGCTAGCATACCCGGAGTTGCCTCTTCACTATTGATGTTGAGATTGGTGTTTTGCGGCTACTGAGGTGCAGTTAACTCTACTGAACTTATCCTCTGCAGCAGAGGTAACTCTGCATCTTCCTTTCCTGTGGTGGTCCTCATGAGAGCCAGTTTCATCATAGGGCATGATGGTTTTTGGGACTGCACTTGAAGAAACTTTGAAAGTTCTTGAGATTTTCCATATTGACTGACTATCTTAAAGTAATGATGGACTGTCGTTTCTCTTTGCTTATTTGAGCTGTTCTTGCCATAATATGGACTTGGTCTTTTACCAACTAGGACTATCTTCTGTATTCTAGCACAACACCACTGAATGGCTGAAATGCATTAAGAAGGAAAGAAATTCCACAAATTAACTTTTAACAAGGCGCACCTGTTAATTGAAATGTAATTCCACGTGACTACCTCTTGAAGCTGGTTGAGAGAATGCCATGAGCAAAGCGGTCATCAAGGCAAAGGGTGGCTACTTTGAAGAATCTAATTTAAAATCTATTTTGATTTATTTAACACTTTTTTAGTTACTACATGATTCCATATGTGTTATTTCATAGTTTTGATGTCTTCACTATTATTCTACAATGTAGAAAAGTGTGTATATATGAGATTGAGATTCTACTTTGTCTCTATACTGACGCTTAGCTTGTTTGATTGCCTTGCGGAAGGAGTAGTTACACTGTTTGTATTCGGTCATGTTTCCGGTCACCTTGCCCTGATTAAAAGCAGTGGTTCGGGCTTTCAGTTTCACTCGAATGCTGCCATCAATCCACGGTTTCTGGTTTGGGAATGTTTTAATCGTTGCTATGGGAATGGCATCTTCAACGCACGTTCTAATGAACTCGCTCACCGAATCAGCGTATTCGTCAATGTTGTTGTCTGACGCAATACGAAACATATCCCAGTCCACGTGATGGAAGCAGTCTTGGAGTGTGGAATCAGATTGGTCGGACCAGCGTTGAACAGACCTCAGCGCAGGAGCTTCTTGTTTTAGTTTCTGTCTGTAGGCAGGGATCAACAAAATGGAGTCGTGGTCAGCTTTTCCGAAAGGAGGGCGGGGCAGGGCCTTATATGCGTTGCGGAAGTTAGAATAGCAGTGATCCAAGGTTTTTCCAGCCCTGGTTGCGCAATCGATATGCTGATCAAATTTAGGGAGTCTTGTTTTCAGATTAGCCTTGTTAAAATCCCCAGCTACAATGAATGCAGCCTCCGGAAAAATGGATTCCAGTTTGCAAAGACTCAAATAAAGTTTGTTCAGAGCCATCGATGTGTCTGCTTGGGGGGAATATATACGGCTGTGATTATAATCGAAGACAATTCCCTTGGATGATAATGCGGTCGACATTTGATTGTGAGGAATTCTAAATCAGGTGAACAGAAGGACTTGAGTACCTGTATGTTGTTATGATAACACCACGTCACGTTAACCATGAAGCATACGCCCCCGCCCCTCTTCTTACCAGAAAGATGTTTGTTTCTGTCGGCGCGATGCGTGGAGTAACCAGCTGGCTGCACCGATTCCGATAGCATCTCTCCAGTGAGCTATGTTTCCGTGGAGCAAAGAACGTTACAGTCTCTGATGTCCCCCTGGAATGCTACCCTTGCTCGGATTTCATCAACCTCGTTGTCAATAGACTGGACATTGGCGAGAAGAATGCTAGGGAGTGGTGCACGATGTGCCCGTCTCCGGAGTCTGACCAGAAGACCGCTCCGTTTCCCCCTTTTACAAAGTCGTTTTTTTGGGTCGCCGGCTGGGATCCATTCCGTTGTCCTGGGTGAAAGGCAGAACACAGGATCCGCTTCGCGAAAGTCATATTCTTGGTCGTACTGATGGTGAGTTGACGCTGCTCTTATGTTCAGTAGTTCTTCTCGACTCTATGTAATGAAATCTAAGATGACCTGGGGTACTAATGTAAGAAATAACACGTAAAAAAAAAAAAAAAACTGCATAGTTTCCTAGGAACGCGAAGCGAGGCGGCCATCTCTGTCGGCGCCGGAAGTTTAACTGAGGTAAACGACTACCGCCCTGTAGCACCCACTTCCGTCATCATGAAGTGCTTTGAGAGACTAGTCAAGGACCATATCACCTCCACCCTACCTGACACCCTAGACCCACTCCAATTTGCTTAACGCCCAAATAGGTCCACAGACGATACAATCTCAACCACACTGCACACGGCCCTAACCCATCTGGACAAGAGGAATACCTATGTGAGAATGCTGTTCATCGACTACAGCTCGGCATTTAACACCATAGTGCCCTCCAAGCTTGTCATCAAGCTCGAGACCCTGGGTCTCGACCCCGCCCTGTGCAACTGGGTACTGGACTTCCTGACGGGCCGCCCCCAGGTGGTGAGGGTAGGCAACAACATTTCCACCCCGCTGATCCTCAACACTGGGGCCCCACAAGGGTGTGTTCTGAGCCCTCTCCTGTACTCCCTGTTCACCCACGACTGCGTGGCCACGCACGCCTGCAACTCAATCATCAAGTTTGCGGACGACACAACAGTGGTAGGCTTGATTACCAACAACGACGAGACGGCCTACAGGAAGGAGGTGAGGGTTCTCGGAGTGTGGTGTCAGGAAAATAACCTCACACTCAACGTCAACAAAACTAAGGAGATGATTGTGGACTTCAGGAAACAGCAGAGGAAACACCCCCCTATACACATCGATGGGACAGTAGTGGAGAGGGTAGTAAGTTTTAAGTTCCTCGGCGTACACATCACAGACAAACTGAATTGGTCCACCCACACAGACAGCATCGTGAAGAAGGCGCAGCAGCGCCTCTTCAACCTTAGGAGGCTGAAGAAATTCAGCTTGTCACCAAAAGCACTCACAAACTTCTATAGATGCACAATCGAGAGCATCCTGTCGGGCTGTATCACAGCCTGGTACGGCAACTGCTCCTCCCACAACCGTAAGGCTCTCCAGAGGGTAGTGAGGTCTGCACAACGCATCACCGGGGGCAAACTACCTGCCCTCCAGGACACCTACACCACCCGATGTTTCAGGAAGGCCATAAAGATCATCAAGGACAACAACCACCCGAGCCACTGCCTGTTCACCCCGCTATCATCCAGAAGGCGAGGTCAGTACAGGTGCATCAAAGCTGGGACCGAGAGACTGAAAAACAGCTTCTATCTCAAGGCCATCAGACTGTTAAACAGCAACCACTAACATTGAGTGGCTGCTGCCAACACACTGACTCAACTCCAGCCACTTTAATAATGGGAATTGATGGGAAATGATGTAAAATATATCACTAGCCACTTTAAACAATGCTACCTAATATAATGTTTACATACCCTACATTATTAATCTCATATGTATATAATGTACTCTATATCATCTACTGCATCTTTATGTAATACATGTATCACTAGCCACTTTAACTATGCCACTTTGTTTACATACTCATCTCATATTTTTTATTTTTTATTTATTTCACCTTTATTTAACCAGGTAGGCAAGTTGAGAACAAGTTCTCATTTACAATTGCGACCTGGCCAAGATAAAGCAAAGCAGTTCGACAGATACAACGACACAGAGTTACACATGGAGTAAAACAAACATACAGTCAATAATACAGTATAAACAAGTCTATATACAATGTGAGCAAATGAGGTGAGAAGGGAGGTAAAGGCAAAAAAGGCCATGGTGGCAAAGTAAATACAATATAGCAAGTAAAACACTGGAATGGTAGTTTTGCAATGGAAGAATGTGCAAAGTAGACATAAAAATAATGGGGTGCAAAGGAGCAAAATAAATAAATAAATTAAATACAGTTGGGAAAGAGGTAGTTGTTTGGGCTAAATTATAGGTGGGCTATGTACAGGTGCTGTAATCTGTATGATGCTCTGACAGTTGGTGCTTAAAGCTAGTGAGGGAGATAAGTGTTTCCAGTTTCAGAAATTTTTGCAGTTCGTTCCAGTCACTGGCAGCAGAGAACTGGAAGGAGAGGCGGCCAAAGAAAGAATTGGTTTTGGGGGTGACCAGAGAGATATACCTGCTGGAGCGTGTGCTACAGGTGGGAGATACTATGGTGACCAGCGAGCTGAGATAAGGGGGGACTTTACCTAGCACTCAATACCATCTACTGTATCTTGCCTATGCCGCTCTGTACCATCACTCACTCATATATCTTTATGTACATATTCTTATCCCCTTACACTTGTGTCTATAAGGTAGTAGTTTTGGAATTGTTAGCAAGATTACTTGTTGGTTATTACTGCATTGTCGGAACTAGAAGCACAAGCATTTCGCTCCACTCGCATTAACATCTGCTAACCATGTGTATGTGACAAATAAAATGTGATTTGATTTGATACGTTTTTTGATATTGTTTGGATTTTAGAAATGTTTTCTAGCTTTCGTTTCTGTAAGTTCTGTTTTAGAGAATTTGGCACTACATCCAACCAGCCTCACAACCGCAGACCATGTGTAACCACGCCAGCCCAGGACCTCCACTTCTGGCTTCTTCACATGCAGGATCGTCTGAGACCAGCCATCGGACAGCTGATGAAACTGTTGGTTTGCACAACCGAAGAATTTCTGCACAAACTGTCAGAAACCGTCTCAGGAATCTCATCTGCGTGCTTGTTGTCCTCGCCAGGGTCTTGACCTGACTGCAGTTTGGCGTCGTAACCGACATCAGTGGGCAAATGTTCACCTTCGATGGCCAATAGCATGCTGGAGAAGTGTGCTCTTCAACTGTACCGGGCAGATGGTATGGTGTCCGGGTATGGCCTCGTGTGTGAGCTGTTTGCTGATGTCACTGTTGTGAACAGAGTACCTCATGGTGGCGGTGGGGTTGTGGTATTGGCAGGCATAAGCTACGGATAATGAACACAATCGCATTTTATCGATGGCAATTTGAATGCACAGAGATACAGTGACGAGATCCTGAGGTCATTGTTGTGCCATTTATCTGCCGCCATCACCTCATGTTTTAGCATGGTAATGCACAGCCCCATGTCACAAGATTCTGAACACAATTCCTGCAAGCTGAAAAAATGTCCCAGGTCTTCCATGATCTTCATACTCACCAGACATGTCACCCATTGAGCATGTTTGGGATGCTGTGGATTGATATGTACAACAGCGTGTTCCAGTTCCCGCCAATATCCAACAACTTCACACAGCCATTGAAGAGGAGTTTGACAACATTCCACAGGCCATAATCAACAGTCTGATCAACTCTCTGCGAAGGAGATGTGTCATGCTGCATGAGGCAAATGGTCACACCAGATACTGACTGGTTTTCTGATCCTCGTCCCTACCTTTTTTAAAAGATATATGTGACCAACAGATGCATATCTGTATTCCCAGTCATGTGAAATCCATAGATTAGGGTCTAATGACTGATTTCCTTATGAACTGTAACTCAGTAAATTCTTTGAAATTATTGCATTTTGCATTTATATTTTTGTTCAGTGTATATAAACCACAGGGAAACCAAGCTGCTTACCTATTGCAAATTCAGATTTTCAGGGAAATCACGTTGTCGTATGTACTGGGCCAGCAGTAGAATATTGTTATTTCAGTTTCTCTTGACTCCTGCAAAGTTGAAGTCTTTATTTGGTAGCCTATTTATATTATGAATTGGATCTTGGACTCTCACTAGAGGAACTGCCACTATTCTCGACGGGAGAGGAAGATGAGGAGCAAGGCCACTGTAATTGCAGGGCCCGGGAAGTGAGGTCTCTGTCGGAACTGGGAGCTTGCTCGTGGTGGCTGCATAAGTAGGCCTAATAGCTTCCAATTGCGATGGTGTTTGTTCAGTCAAGGATGAGGTGGTAGCTTTGCTGATGTGGTTACCTTCAGTCAATTGACACGAGCTTGATCAGATAAAGCTTTTTTACTATGTTTTTGTGCACCACTTGGTCTTGCCTTTTGTTAATCCATCTTGAACAATACACTCACTCTCCATCGAAGTCGACCTGATTCATCTAACTTTTTTGAACGTGATAGCCATTAGGTGAGGAGGCCGATGCAGGCAGCGACGCTGAGAAGTAAGGTGTCTGTCTGTCTGACTCAGCTACTACCAATGTAGATTGGACCGCTACATGTGGAAATTAAAAAGGAGGTTTACTGTCAAAATTATTTAAAACTTTTATAACATTTTAACATATAAGGTTTGGACACACCTACTCATTCAAGGGGTTCTCTTTATTTGTACTATTTTCTACATTATGGAATAGTAGTAAAAACATCAAAACTATGAAATAACACATATGGAATCATGTAGTTACAAAAAAGTGTTAAAAAAAATCTAAATATATTTGACATTTGAGATTCTTCAAAGTAGCCACCCTTTGCCCTGATGACAGCTTTGCACACTCTTGGCATTCTCTCAACCAGCTTCATGAGGTAGTCACCTGGAATGCATTTAAATTTATAGGTGTGCCTTGTTAAGTTAATTTGTGGAATTTCTTTCCTTCCTAATGCATTTGAGCCAATCAGTTGTGTTGTGACAAGGTAGGGGTAGTATACAGAAGATAGCCCTAACTGGTAAAAGACCAAGTTCATATTATAGCAAGAACAGCTCAAATAAGCAAAGATAAACAACAGTCCATCATTACTTTAAGACATGAAGGTCAGTCATCCTGGAAAATGTTAAGAACTTTGAAAGTATCTTCAAACCATCAAGTGATATGATGAAACTGGCTCATGAGGACGGCCACAGGAAAGGAAGACCCAGAGTTACCTCTGCGGCAGAGGATACATTCATTAGCGTTAACCGCACCTCAGATTGCAGCCCAAATAAATGCTTCACAGAGTTCAAGTAACAAACACATCTCAACATCAACTGTTCAGAGGAGACTGCGTGAATCAGGCCTTCATGGTCAAATTGCTGCAAAGAAACCACTACTAAAGGACACCGATAAGAAGGAGAGACTTGCTTGGGCCAAGAAACACGAGCAATGGACATTAGACTGGTGGAAATCTGTCCTTTGAGTCCAAATTTTAGATTTTTGGTTCTAACCTTTGCGGTCTTTGAGACGCAGAGTACGTGAACTGATGATCTCTGCATACATGGTTCCCACCTTGAAGCATGGAGGAGGAGGTGTGATGGTGTTTTGCCTGTGACACTGTCTGTGATTTATTTAGAATTCATCAAGGCACACACCAGCATGACTACCGCTGCAGGCTACCACAGCATTCTGCAGTGATACGCCTTTCCATCTGGTTTGCGCTTAGTGGGACTATCATTTGTTTTTCAACAGGTTGCCCCCTGCCCCACATCACCCCTCCGCCTAGAGCTCTCGACCGCCTCAAACTCCCACCACATTCGTCCAGGTGGTGTAAGGGCAGTTTGACCAAGAAGGAGTGTGATGGTGCTGCATCAGATGATCTGGCCTCCCTTATCACCTGACCTCAACCCAATTGAAATGATTTGTGATGATTTGGAATGCAGGGTGAAGGAAAAGCATCCAACAAGTGCTCAGCATATGTGGGAACTCCTTCAAGACCGTTGGAAAAGCATTCCTCATGAACCTGGTTGAGAGAATGCCAAGAGTGTGCAAAGCTGTCATCAAGGCAAAGGGTGGCTACTTTGAAGAATCGAAAATATATTTGGATTTGTTTAACACTTTTTGGGTTATTAAATGATTCCATATGTGTTATTTCATAGTTTTGATGTTTTCACTACTATTATTCTACAATGTAGAAAATAGTAAAAATAAGGAAAAACCCTTGAATGAGCAGGTGTGTCAAAACTTTTGACTGGTACTGTAGGTGAGAGATGAAGGGCACATGGGCACCCAGAGCTCATAGGTCTCCCGCCTCGCGGAGGCTGCGGTGGATTCCGCTTCGCCAACGCCCGGTGTTCAGTAGCACGAGGTGCCGCGTAGTAACCACCGCTTCCCATTAATTTTCAGTGGCGTACAGGGCACGGAACCTTTGGGTGGTGCGAACGTGGTGTGGGAGGCAGTGAAAAATATAAACTTTCTCAACTTTATGCAAATCACCAGCGGAGACCGCTGGGCGATGACCAATCATATCGAGTAGTTCCCATGACGAATTTGACGCTATGCGACCCAAGGATGGAGATTTTCTTCAACAAAGGTGGCTGACAAAAATACTAGGATGTAAGCAAACGTGATAACGTCATAACGAATCATGCAAAAAAATGTACAGTTGAGAGAAATATGTTAGTTAATGTAGAGACAAACAATAATGCTTTTTTTTGTCAAAGTTCATTTACGAAAATCGCGATTTAGCAAGCTAGCTGATTAGCTTTATGGGTGTTGTGACATGAGAATGAAATTGTAATTCTGGTTGTTTTAGGGACTCCTGAAACAACCAGCAAACTAGGCTGTCATCTTGTGAAACAGTGGATGTAAAGAATCTAGCTGCTAAATCATTTACTGCAAATTGAATGTACAATTTTGTAGGCTTGCCTTGCAGATATTCGCCATGCAATGCAGATAGATGAAGTAACGTAGCTAGCTAACTATGTTATTGCTTATTGTGCAGTGGAGAATAAAAAATACCTTTATGCCTGTGGATGTGTAGCTAGCTATGTTGCCGATCTGTGTCTAAAGCGTTTGGTATACATATTAGTTCAGAACCTAGCTATAAACCTCAGCTTCCATAGCCAGTTGTCAACTTCAAAACAGTGTGAATGACATTAATGAAGCCTATGCATTGCGTAGAAAAAAATATAACTGTGTCAAGGATGCAAGTCGTATATATACATGTAGTTATTACCAAGCATGAGATCCCCACATTGTAGCCTGTACATTTAATATATTCACTGATCATGTACTCTACTTTGGCAAATAGAGGTGCAGTTCAGGTGTGAATGTCTCTGAGATTGTTTTTCAGTCATATCCAATACCAGGAGTATCAAATTCCAGTCTTTGAATGATGCTGAGTCTGCATGTATGTATTACAGTTATACACTTCAACAGTGTTTGGTCCTGGGACATCAACGATTACACATTGTAACTATGCAATAGTCTAGAAACATGATTTAGCTAGTTAAAGGCTGATTTGTAATTAATATATGCAGAAATAGAATTTTTAAAAACAGTACACTACACTTCCTATGCATCATGCAAATACTCTAAAACCGGTTCATCTCAATATCTAATTTTCTTGATCTGTATTGATCTGATAAAAACAGAATAGGTATAATATTTCATCAAATGAGAGACTTAATTTAAACCCTTAGAGCATGTAAAATGCTTTAATGAAAGAAGTTCTTTATCCAAGTGTTATAAATACATAATACATGCATTATAAATATTACAATTGTAATATTATAAATACAAATTCAATCTGTTGTGCATTATAAAAGCAGAGGAAGAAAGAGGTGGTGGCGAGAGAGGTGTAAAAGACAAAGGGAAAGAGGTAAGAACATAGGAGCAGGGAAGGTAGCATATGATTAATGAATCACAGTGCTACTCCAATATTCTCTCAGTTCATCACATAATACTGTCCCTAGTGGTGTCTCCTAACCAGCCTTGGGCTCCTAGTCGGCCCGATGGTTATCTTAAGAGCGGGTGAGGTGGCAATGATGGGACTGGGGGTTGGCATCCTCTCTCACATCAAAACATACATGCAGACAAGAGACAGATGGAGAAAGAGAGAGCATGTTAAAACCTTGTGTTTTTTCTTTAGTCGAACACTGTAAGTCATCAATCATCAGGAGGTGAAATGCAAAACTTACCTTGGATCATTAATTCTGGGACTACTGTATCTCTATCTGTATTTCAATGTAAAGCATTTTGTTAATAATACTTCCTGTTGACCCGACCAAGTGACCTCTGATCATGCTGTGCCCTCTATGTAGCCAGTTTAAATGCGGGAGGGGTTCACCGACAGTGCTGATATAACCTAGAGGATTTAGGGAGAAGGGGAGAGAGGGATGAAGTGAAGGAGAGAGACATATTGAGAAAATAAGGTAGTTAAAGAGACCGTGTTCAACAGGAATCTGCATGTGTGGCCTCACCTGGTATCCACACTAAGTGGCTGCAGAGTACTTTATGCTGAAAAACATGCAGACACACGAGGACAAACAATATAGCGTAGTTATAGAAATAATGAAGTGTCTTACTATTCTCCATGGTTGTCCTTCTTGCCTATTCTTTGAAGGTGGAAGGAGCCACAGTTATACACCTGAGCCTGCTTACTGCACAACACAATCCATCAATCAGATTGACACATGAGTATGTTGGTTATAGGGTGTCTAATTGTTTAAAAAAAATCTAGATGGGTGACTTAAAATAGCCTCTTTTGTTTTGTACAGACATCACACCCTTACCTAAACAGCACCCTCTCCTGAGAAGAGAAACTGGGAATTGAATAACTGCAGTTGACATAGCTTGAAGAATATTCTTATTGCAATGTGGATGGCTCTTACGAGGCTTTGGTTGTGCATAGTGTATGTATGACAACAGCCAGTGAAAGTGCAGGGCGCCAAATTCAAAACAACAGAAATCCCATAATTAAAATTCCTCAAACATACAAGTACTGTATTTTACACCATTTTAAAGATACACTTCTTGTTAATCCTACCACAGTGTCCATATTTAAAAAAGGCTTTACGAAGAAAGCAAACCAAACGATTATGTTATGTCAGAGCCAAGTCACAGAAAAACAGCCATTTTTCCAACCAAAGAGAGGAGTCACAAAAAGCAGAAATTGAGATAAATGAATCACTAACCTTCGATGATCTTCATCAGGGGACACTCATAGGACTTCATGTTACACAATACATGTATGTTTTGTTCGATAAAGATCATATTTATATAAAAAAATCTCAGTATACATTGGCGCGTTACGTTCAGTAGTTCTAAAACATCCGGTGATTTTGCAGAGAGCCACATAAATTTACAGAAATATTCGTAATAATCATTGATAAAAGATACAACTATTATGCACGGAATTATAGATACACTTCTCCTTAATGCAACCGCTGTGTCAGATTTCAAAAAAGCTTTACCGAAAAAGCACACCATGCAATAATCTGAGTACGGCGCTCAGAGACCAAAACAACCCAAAACATCCACCATGTTGTGTAGTCAACAGAAGTCAGAAATAGCATTATAAATATTCACTTACCTTTGATGATCTTCATCAGAATGCACTCCCAGGAATCCCAGTTCCACAATAAATGTTTTTTGTTCGATAATGTCCATAATTTATGTCCAAATACCTCCTTTTTGTTCTCGCGTTTAGCCCAGTAATCCAAATTCATGACGCGCGATCACTAGGAGCAGACAAAAAGTCAAAAAGTTCCGTTACAGTCCATAGAAACATGTCAAACGACGTATAGAATCAATCTTTAGGATGTTTTTAACATCATACATCTTCAATAATGTTCCAACCGGAGAATTCCTTTGTCTTCAGAAATGCAATGGAACTCAAGCTAACTCTCACGTGATTGCGCGTGGCCAGCTCGTGGCTCTCTGCCAGACCTCTGACTCATTCCCCTCTCATTCCCTTCCCCACTTCACAGTAGAAGCATCAAACAAGGTTCTAAAGACTGTTGACATCTAGTGGAAGCCATAGGAAGTGCAATTTGACCCCATATACACTGTGCATTCGATAGGGAATGAGTTGAAAAACTACAAACCTCAGATTTCCCACTTCCTGGTTGGATTTTTTCTCAGGTTTTTGCCTGCCATATGAGTTCTGTTATACTCACAGACATCATTCAAACAGTTTTAGAAACTTCAGTGTTTTCTATCCAAATCTACTAAAAATATGCATATATTAGGAACTGGGCCTGAGTAGCAGACAGTTTACTCTGGGCACCTTATTCATCCAAGCTACTCAATACTGCCCCCAGCCATAACAAGTTAAAAGAGGCTTTGGTTATGCATAGTGTAGTCTATGGTGTTGCCAAGGAACAGCACCTTCTTTGAAGAAGTAGGAGGTGAAGATCTCCCACACGGATTGCCTTTCTTGCTGCGTTGTTGGACCCCATCCTTGAAACATCCTGCAGTGTAGCAGACTTCTCCTTTGGCACACGGCGGCAAGCTGCAGATCCCCTCCTGATCCTCGTGTCCATCCTCATGAAGTTTTTCAGGAAACAGGTAGCCTTCATATGCCTGAATTCCTCCAGGAGGCAGTCCCAGGTTGGTAACCCAACCTTGCAGTGCCCTAAATGGTAACTGTAGACAATTGTTTTGAAGGAAATCTCCAGTGACAAGGTATCTGTAGGAATATGGAAGATAATGTCATTATTAGACTTTTACATAACCAGGTCATTGTGGATTACTAAAGTATAATATCCCTTTTAACAAATCATGAATACATCAGAATGATAGATACATGTGCATGTGCAGCATGTGACAACAGCAGGATCATATCAAGGATAGCATCACAAATGAATACATAAATACCACTTGAAGCTTGATGATGAGTTGATCATTTGAATCAACTGTGCAGGTCTAAGGTAAAAACAAAAATGTGCCCCTCTGAGTCTCCAGGACCAGGACTGGGGATTCAAACCACTGGTCTTCATTTGGACCTCTTCTGCAGACAGGCTTTCACAGCTCTCTGTATCTGAGGACAGAACATCTCACAAGAAACAGCCGTCATTATACTCAAATTAGACCATATAATACCTGCTGCCTCGCGTCACATTAACTGACGTCACGAAGCTGTCCTCGCGAGAGCTGTGGAGGAGCGCAATGAGGAGAGCGCGAGAGATGCGGCTTAGTGAGGGGAGCACTTCAACAGCAAGACAAATAGCTATATCACTGAAAAACGGACGGGTTCATTGTAATATGTCCTCGAAACGTTTTTGTATCTATTACTGGGATATTTAGCCTATGTTTTGATGCAGTCTACCTATGTAGCCTACACCGGGGAGGTAACTGTAGCCAAGCGAAACAGTGAAGAACAGGCGGCCGGTTGAGGACAGCCGGGGACTCTCACAGCTACTTTCAGAGATGTCCCTTCTCTGTGTCAGAGGTAAGAATACATGCACACTATGTTTATATCATTAATGTTACATTTCATTTTTATTTGAAGTGGTTGTTATATATTGTAGGCTACCTGCAAGGAGCTATAGCCGATTCGGTACGCCAATACGCAATTACCATGGTAGCCTTTAATGTTATTTTAAGAACGCGGTCCTTTGCAGAGAACTAGCTACAGGCTACTTGAGATGATTTTTTCTCAGGTGAAATACGTTTTTCTGATGACAGAGGTCCGTGTTTTTTTTAAGGGTGTCTGGCAGCTTTCTATGGAAAGAGGATTTGGCTATGTATGCTTGAGGTGCAATAAAATGATGCCAAGAGTCACAGCTCAGATTGAAGAAGCCGAATAGAATCCGGAAAGCTTAGGCTATATTGTATTAAGTTATAAGTAGGCTATCAATGATTGTCTTATTCACAACGGACTGAGGAGCTGCTGTACCTGTGTGTAACCTTATCTTGGACATTTAAACACGTAACGATCAAAATGTGGACATTATTTACTTTTTGCCATCCTGAGCACCGTTTTAGCTGCATGTGTGTTGCGTGCCATGCCAGTTCATGTGTGGGCAGCGGGTGTAGCAAGGAAAGGATAGCCCCTGCCGCTCCGCTGCTGCGTGGAAGCGAGCCTCCCGCGGTCGTGAGGAAATCCTATGGGGGGGGTGTTCGCGCCAGGTCGTGCCACCTGTGGGCTGAAATGTAACGACATTTTCATGTCGAACCGTGTGACCTCAGATCATCTCATCTAGCGTTGCATGATATGGTGCACAGCATTCATATGTGCAGAGGTGGGAAAAGTACTCAAATGTCGTACTTGAGTGAAAGGAAAGATGGCTTAATACAACATCACTTAAGTTAATGTCTCTCAGTAAAATTAGACTTGAGTAAAAGTCTACAAGTATTTGGTTTAAATATACTTAAGTATCAAAAGTAAATGTAATTGCTCAAATCTACTTAAGTATCAAAACTAAAAGTATAAATCATATCAAATTCCTTATATTAAGCAAACCAGACACCATTTTCTTTAAAAACATTTTACATATTGCCAGGGGCACACTCATTCAGACATCATTCAATAAACGAAGCATATGTGCTTAGTGAATCCACCAGATCAGAGGCAGTAGTGATGACCAGAGTTGTTTTGTTGATAAGTGCATGAATTGGACTATTGTCCAAGGAAAATGTATGGAGTAAAAGGTACAATATTTTCTTAAAGGAATGTAGTGAAGTAAAAATAAGTTGTCAAAAATATAAATAGTAAAGTACACATACCCACAAAAACTACTTCAGTAATACTTTAAAGTATCTTTTACTTAAGTACTTTACACCACTGGATACCTTAATATAAAATTACTGAAGTGAAAGTAACCCAGTGAAATACTACTTGAGTAAAAGTCTAAAAGTATCAGATTTTAAATGTACTTAAGTACAGTGGTGAAAAAAGTACTCAATTGTCATACTAAAAGTGCAAAGTAAAAGTAAATGCTATACATCATCATTCCTTATAATTAGCATATCAGACTGCACCATTTCCTTTTTTTATTCATTTTTTTGACAGCCAGGGCACACTCCAGCAACACATTTACAAAGGAAGCATTTATGTTTAGTGAGTCCACCAGAGCAGGCAGTAGGAATGACCCGGGACGTTCTGTTGATAAGTGTGTGAATTTGTCCTTTTTCCTGTACTGCTAAGCATTCAAATTGTAACTCAGGAAAAAAGTTTTGGAGTAAAAAGTACATCATTTTCTCAAGGAATATAGTGAAGTAAAAGTAGGCAAAAATATAAATAGTAAAGGACACATACCACAAAAACTACTTAAGTAGTACTTTAAAGTATTTTTCCGAAAGTACTTTACACCACTGCATATGTGTACCTTAGGTCTGCAGCACTGCTGGTTTTCATCATTCCCCTCTACTCAGGGATGATTCAAACCTGGCACACTACCTGGTGACTGAGAGGTAAGTCTGGCAAATCAGTGACATAAACCATCAATTAACCTGTTACTCCTACCCCCTACCTTTTCGAACATTATGTTAAAAATCGCGCAACATTTCAGCGCCCTGCTACTCATGCCAGGAATATAGTATATGCATATGATTAGTATGTGTGGATAGAAAACATTCAGACGTTTATAAAACTGGTTAAATCACAGCTGTGACTATAACAGAACGTGCGTTTCATCGAAAAGTGCAGGAAAATCTGATCACTGAAAATGGGAAAATATATCCATGCGCCACTTCAACCCATTGTTAAACATGAACCACATTAAATGGGGCCGAGGTTGCAATACCTACAGCTTCCACACGATGTCAACAGTCTTGTCATTTGCCTACGATTTGTTTCTTGGTCAAACAGACACAAGGCAGCGCAGTTCTTCTGGTCTCCGACCGGATATTTTGGTTGAGATTTACCCGGACATTATTTCCAGACGTACAACTATAGAATATACATCGCCTCGTGATCAATTTGATCGCTTATTAACGTTTACTAATACCTAAAGTTGCATTACAAAAGTATTTCGAAGTGTTTTGTGAAAGTTTATCATCGACTTTTCTTTTATAAAAAAAATGATCTTCATAGATCGATATCTAGGCTATATATGGACCGATTTAATCGAAAAAAAGACCCAATAGTGATGTTTATGGGATATCTAGGAGTGCCAACAAAGAAGATGGTCAAAGGTAATGAATGTTTTATATTTTATTTGTGCGTTTTGTGTAGCGCCGGCTATGCTAATTATTTTGTTTACGTCCCCTTGCGGGTCTTTTGGGGTGTTACATGCTATCAGATAATAGCTTCTCATGCTTTCGCCGAAAAGCATTTTAAAAATCTGACTTGTTGCCTGGATTCACAACGAGTGTAGCTTTAATTCAGTACCCTGCATGTGTATTTTAATGAACGTTTGAGTTTTAACGAGTGCTATTAGCATTTAGCATAGCGCATTTGCATTTCCAGATGTCTAGATGGGACGCCTGCGTGCCGGGTAGGAGCAAGAGGTTAACAACCAGGAATAAAAAAAGAAACCAGCAGTGCTCCTTCAGACCCTGAAGAAGTGAATTCCCGATATCACATCACTGGCCAGTACAAAGAATTAAGTAAAACCACAAGTCCAAATCCCTATCTCCATCCATGGATAATTTAGGAAACAGCCCATTTTAACTAGCTAGCTAGCCACCAAACATTGGCAGTAGAATGGCCCGTGCAGAGGAGCTCAGTGACTTTCAACACTTTCAGCATCATAGGATGCCACCTTCCCAACAAGTCAGTGTGTCAAATTTCTGCCCTGCTAGAGCTGCCCCAGTCAACTGTAAGTGCTGTTATTATGAAATGGAAACATCTAGGAGCAACAGCCGCGAAGTTGTAGGCCACACAAGCACATAGAACGGGACCGCCAAGTGCTGAAGCATGTACCACGTAAAAAATAGTCTGTCCTCGATTGCAACACTCACTACAGAGTTCCAAACTGCCTCTGGAAGCAACTTCAGCACAAGAACTCATGAAATGGGTTTCCATGGCCGAGCAGATGCACACAAGCTTAAGATCACTATGTGCAATGCTAAGCGTCGGCTGGAGTGGTGTAAAGCTCGCTGCCATTGGACTCTGGAGCAGTGGAAACGTGTTCTCTGGAGTGATGAATCACGCTTCACCATCTGGCAGTCTTGGCATCAGGCATGGCATTTCTTAATGAGCAATCTTCAAAACGAGGCCAAATCAGGAAGTGCAGTCACCCTTTACTTCGTCATTGGGGTCTGGTGGTGGCTGGGCGGCGTATTTCACATCTGACAGTTCAAGTGGTTTATGGTTTATCCCACTGGGATCCTCTCTAAAGTCCTCTGGCAATCCTTTTAACTCCCCAATAAATCAAAGACAGTTATCAAACATAGGCCTGTTCAGATGAGATTGCTGTTGAATCTCTCTGACTCTACGCGTCCGTCTTCCCCACTCAATGTCCGAGTTAATGCGGGAAAAAGTGTTGTTGCACTAAGAGAGTGGCAAACGGCCAGGTTTCGAACCTGTGTCTTCAGATCTTTATTTTTTTATTTTTTAACCTTTATTTAACTGAGCAAGTCAGTTAAGAACAAATTCTTATTTTCAATGACGGCCTAGTTGGACAGTGGGTTAACTGCCTTGTTCAGGGACAGAACGACAGATTTGTACCGTGTCAGCTCGGGGATTTCAACCATCTGGTGTTGTTTTAAGTCGGGGACTGATGCCTATCCGTGAGTCGTTGCATCCCTAGTACTCACTTATGGTTATAACTGTGTACAAAATGTAAATTACCTTTAGATATATGAATAAGTTGCAGTCAAAACAGCTCATAAGTCTGTCAGTGGTATGAATACTTGTTGAAACCAGCTACCCTCTGAATGTAAAGAATATTGCTGTATTGGTGTGCATTCTCCCAAAACAACACTGAAAATGTTAAATAAAATACCAGAATTCATATCCAATATTCTTTGTGTAGCTTAGGATATTTTGGGTGCTATACCATTTGATGTAAACTAACTAACTCACATCAATTTTAGGCATGCTGCTATAGCCGTACGGCTAACATTGTTTCACTAACAGCAATAATGCAATTTGTTGTTTCTCAGGATCACTTGTTGAAGTGATTTTAACTTTTTGTAAATCAAATTAAGTACATTTCAAAATGTTGGTGTACTGTCCCTTTAAATGGCAGTGGTTTTTACCACATACATTCTGAAAACTCAATGATAGTATATTCAGATGTTAAATTAAGTTTAGTACTAATGTGGATTGTACTTTGGAAAAAAAGCTACACAAGTTTTACAGAACATACAAAAACAATTAAGTATTTTCTTCACTCCGATAACATTAATGACATGTTTAAGGATGTTTTGATAAGAAAGTTATTGCTGCGATTCTAATAGTTTCTTGGGGTCAAAATTACCCCAGTTAGTAATTGTTGTATGTAAAATAAGTTGGTAGCTTGAGAGTTAACAGTGAAATGTTCAGAAGGTTGTGTCAAGGCAATGGGTAATCTCTATACATCGCCCATCAAATAAGAATAAATGTCCTACACTGGGTTAGGGTCAGTTACATTTCAATTCCGTCAAGTACACTGAAATTAAAAGTTTCCCTGGTAAGCCATGGATAAAGTTAACTCTCACTCACCGAATGACTCATTGACAGGAAGGTAGGCCTTGACGATGAACATGGGCGTGCCCATCACCTGGGACTCCTCGAACACGTGACCTCGCTTCCTGTTCAGCACGCCGTAGATCCCGCCCACTACCTGCTCTGGGCACTGCAGAGACAGGAAACGCATGACTCCGTCATGTCACACTTGATTCCAAATAGACTAGCATACAATTCAATGTAAGACAGTGGTCAAGTTCAAGTGTCAAAGTAGTCGCACACCACCCGCATGCACACACACACCTGGATCTCGACCAGGTAGACAGGCTCCATGAGTCTTGGCTGTGCAGTGAGCTGGCAAGCATACAGCACTCTGCGGGCGGTAGGGATGATCTGTCCGCCACCGCGGTGAATGGCATCTGTGTGCAGGGTCACGTCGTGGATGTCAAAGCGGATCGCACGCATGTTCTCCTCGCACAGCACACCCTGTAGGAGGGAAGAAGGAACACCACGTCACAACTCAGGATAGAGAAAAGACGAAGCAAATGTGTTACCTGTAGCGTGGCCTAAACTGCAGATTCAAGTCTACTTACACACTGAAGTCATGAATGCAGATTTGAACTGCAATGCTTCAATAAGCAAGGAAAATGGACTGTGCCTTAGTTGGTTGTCAAGCTTAACTAACTAAACGTAAACCTAAACCCACCTCCTTGACGGCCCACTGGAAGCCGGCCACCACGCTGTCCTTGATCTCGTTCAGGTACTGGACTCCCTTGGTCACGTCCATCAGCAGGTTGGGCCCGGTGCCGTCGGGACCAAAGCACCAGATCTTACGGGCCTCCGACACGTCCCACTCGTACTTGTCAGCCAGGAAGCGGGCACGGATTTTGAGCTCCTGCCGGGGGCTGACGTCACCCTTCTCTATGTCCTCGGCCAGGCCGTCAGGGAATGGTTTGGCACGCATGTACAGACGGTTGTGCTTGTTGGGGGACTTGGACAGGCACATCACTTCAGACTCCTCAGACACAGTCTCCCTGTAGGACACCACCGGGTCTGATTTCTGTTGTGAGAGTGTGAGAGTGTGAGAGTGTGAGAGTGTGAGAGAGAGAGGTCAGGTTAGGACTAGGGATGGAAATTTTAAACAACTTCACTAATATCATGACATTTTTTGGGATACCTGGATTGTCTAAATACGTGATTTAAAAAAAAAGACAACTTGGGAACTGGCTTGCTGCGCGACTTGGGAGAAGTCCTTCTTTGCTTACAGAAGTGCGGGGAATGGACAGTGGATGGTGAGTTTGATATTGGAGAGAGTAGCCATACAGATAGGCACTACCAGATGGGATGATAACCTGTCTTGACTGCATCAAATCAATTTAAAGAAGCTAGTCAGCTACGGTGTCATCAGAAAGTATTCAGACCTCTTGACTTTTTCCACAGTTACTTGACAGCCTTATACTAAAATGGACTTAATCTACACACAATACCCCATAATGACAAATAACAGATTAGAGATGTGCAAAATACAAAAAACTAAACTATCACATTTACATAAGTATTCAGACCCTTTACAGTACTTTGTTGAAATACCTTTGGCAGCAATTACAGCAGAGTCTTTTTGGTATGACGCTACAAGCTTGGTACTAGTGATGTACTAGGCTGTACGAACTACCCTCTGTAGTGCCTTGCGGTCGGAGGCCGAGCAGTTGCCATACCAGGCAGTGATGCATCCAGTCAGTGTGCTCTCAATGGTGCAGCTGTCAAACGTTTTGAGGATCTGAGGACCTATGTCAAATCTTTCTAGTTTCCTAAGGGAGAATAGGCTTTGTCGTGCCCTCTTCACGACTGTCTTGGTGTGTTTGGACCATGATAGTTTATTGGTGATGTGGACACAGAGGAACTTGAAGCTCTCAACCTGCTCCACTACAGCCCCGTCGATGAGAATGGGGGCGTGCTCGGCCTCCTTTTCCTGTAGTCCAAAATCATCACCTTTGTCTTGATCATGTTGAGGGAGAGGTTGTTGTCTTCCTATAGGCTGTCTCATTGTTGTCAGTGATCAGGCCTACCACTGTTGTGTTATCTGCAAACTTAATGATGGTGTCGGAGTCGTGCCTGGCCATGCAGTCATGAGTGAACAGGGAGTACAGGAGGGGACTGAGCACGCACCCCTGAGGGGCTCCAGTGTTGAGGATCAGTGTGACGGATGTGTTGTTATCTACCCTTACCACCTGGGGGCGGCCCATCAGGAAGTCCAGGATCCAGTTGCAGAGGGAGGTGTTTAGTCCCAGGGTCCTTAGCTTAGTGATTAGCTTTAAGGACACTATGGTGTTGAACTCTGAGCTGTAGTCAATGAATAGCATTCTCACATAGGTGTTCCTTTTGTCCAGGTGGGAAAGGGTAGTGTTGAGTGCAATAGAGATTGCATCATCTGTGGATCTGTTGGGGCGGTATGCAAATTGGGGTGGGTCTAGGGTTTCTGGGATAATGGTGTTGATGTGAGCCATTACCATTCTTTCAAAGCACTTCATGGCTATAGACGTGAGTGCTACTGGTCAGTAGTCATTTAGTGTTCTTGGGCACAGATACTATGGTGGTCTGCTTGAAACATGTTGGTATTACAGACTCAGTCAGAGTGAGGTTGAAAATGCCAGTGAAGACACTTGCCTTTTGGTCAGGACATGAGTATACGTTCTGGTAATCAGTCTGGCCCTGCGGCCTTGTGATTGTTGACCTGTTAAAAGGTCTTACTCACATCAGCTATGGAGAGCGTGATCACACGGTCGTCTAGAACTGCTGATGCTCTCATGCATGCCTTAGTGTTGCTTGCCTCGAAGCGAGCATAGAAGTGATTTAGCTTGTCTGGTAGGCTTGTGTCACTGGGCAGCTCGCGGCTGTGCTTCTCTTTGTAGTCTGTAATAGTTTGCTAGCCCTGCCACATCCGACGAGCATCGAAGCCGGTGTAGTGCGACTCAATCTTAGTCCTGTATTGACGCTTTGCCTGTTTGATGGTTTGTCGGAGGGCATAGCAGGATTTCTTATAAGCTTCCAGGTTAGAGTCCCGCTCCTTGAAAGCGGCAACTCTACCCTTTAGCTCAGTGAGGATTTTTGTTATGCAGGTGAGTGAGGACCCAAAAGCGACTTAACAGAAACAGAGTTTATTCAAGTCCAAACAGAAAATAACAAATCCTGAATCCTTAACAGGAAATGTCCAAACGGGGAATAACAGAAATCCTCTAGTCTGTAGAGGGGAATAACAGGATAAGCGGCCACAGACTGCAGGTCGCTTCGGGTAGGCGCAGGCCGTAGCTGACAGAGACACCTGCTCACACG
Organism: Oncorhynchus gorbuscha; assembly: GCF_021184085.1. NCBI lineage: Eukaryota > Metazoa > Chordata > Actinopteri > Salmoniformes > Salmonidae > Oncorhynchus > Oncorhynchus gorbuscha. The sequence continues at coordinate 34,596,183 of NC_060180.1, read as the reverse complement.
CAGCATCTGATGAAGGCAAAAACACGACAGGACGGAACAAGAACACAGCACAGCAAACAAGGATCCGACAAGGACAGAAGCAGAAACGAAGAGAGAAATAGAGACTTAATCAGAGGGCAAAATAGGGGACAGGTGTGAAAGAGTAAACGAGGTCGTTAGGAGAATGAGGAACAGCTGGGAGCAGGAACGGAACGATAGAGAGAGAGAGGGAAAGAGAGAGGGAAAGAAACCTAATAAGACCAGCAGGGGGAAACGAATAGAAGAGAAAGCACAGGGACAAGACATGACAATATATGACAAAACATGACAGTACCCCCCACTCACCGAGCGCCTCCTGGCGCACTCGAGGAGGAACCCTGGCGGCAACGGAGGAAATCATCGATCAACGAACGGTCCAGCACGTCCCGAGATGGAACCCAACTCCTCTCCTCAGGACCGTACCCCTCCCAATCCACTAAGTACTGGTGACCACGTCCCCGAGAACGCATGTCCATAATCTTCCGGACCCTGTAGATAGGTGCGCCCTCGACAAGGACGGGGGGAGACGAACGGGGGCGCGAAGAAAAGGCTTGACACAGGAGACATGGAAGACTGGGTGGACGCGACGAAGATGTCGCGGAAGAAGAAGTCGCACTGCGACAGGATTAACGACCTGAGAAATACGGAACGGACCAATGAACCGCGGGGTCAACTTGCGAGAAGCTGTCGTAAGGGGAAGGTTACGAGTGGAAAGCCATACTCTCTGACCGCGACAATACCTATGACTCTTAGTCCTACGCTTATCGGCGGCTCTCACAGTCTGCGCCCTATAACGGCAAAGTGCAGACCTGACCCTCCTCCAGGTGCACTCACAACGTTGGACAAAAGCCTGAGCGGAGGGAACGCTGAACTCGGCGAGCTGGGACGAGAACAGAGGGGGCTGGTACCCAAGGCTACTCTGAAAAGGAGATAGCCCGGTCGCAGACGAAGGAAGCGAGTTGTGAGCGTATTCTGCCCAGGGGAGCTGTTCTGCCCAAGACGCAGGGTTTCGAAAAGAAAGACTGCGTAAGATGCGACCAATAGTCTGATTGGCCCGTTCTGCTTGACCGTTAGACTGGGGATGAAAACCGGAAGAGAGACTGACGGAAGCACCAATCAAACGACAGAACTCCCTCCAAAACTGTGACGTGAATTGCGGGCCTCTGTCTGAAACGGCGTCTAACGGGAGGCCTTGAATTCTGAACACATTCTCAATGATGATTTGTGCCGTCTCCTTAGCGGAAGGAAGCTTAGCGAGGGGAATGAAATGTGCCGCCTTAGAGAACCTATCGACAACCGTAAGAATCACAGTCTTCCCCGCAGACGAAGGCAGACCGGTAATAAAGTCTAAGGCGATGTGAGACCATGGTCGAGAAGGAATGGGAAGCGGTCTGAGACGACCGGCAGGAGGAGAGTTACCTGACTTAGTCTGCGCGCAGTCCGAACAAGCAGCCACGAAACGGCGCGTGTCACGCTCCTGAGTAGGCCACCAAAACCGCTGGCGAATAGAAGCAAGCGTACCCCGAACGCCGGGGTGGCCAGCTAACTAGGCAGAGTGAGCCCACTGAAGAACAGCCAGACGAGTAGAGACAGGAACGAAAAGAAGGTTACTAGGACAAGCGCGCGGCGACGCAGAGTGAGTGCTTGCTTTACCTGTCTCTCAATTCCCAGACAGTCAACCCGACAACACGCCCTTCAGGGAGAATCCCCTCGGGGTCGGTAGAAGCCACAGAAGAACTAAAGAGACGGGATAAGGCATCAGGCTTGGTGTTCTTATTACCCGGGCGATAAGAAATCACGAACTCGAAACGAGCGAAAAACAACGCCCAACGAGCTTGACGTGCATTAAGTCGTTTGGCAGAACGGATGTATTCAAGGTTCTTATGGTCAGTCCAAACGACAAAAGGAACGGTCGCCCCCTCCAACCACTGTCGCCATTCGCCTAGGGCTAAGCGGATGGCGAGCAGTTCGCGGTTACCCACATCATAGTTGCGTTCCGATGGCGACAGACGATGAGAAAAATAAGCGCAAGGATGGACCTTATCGTCAGAATGGAAGCGCTGGGATAGAATGGCTCCCACGCCCACCTCTGAAGCGTCAACCTCGACAATTAATTGTTTAGTGACGTCAGGAGTAACAAGGATAGGAGCGGATGTAAAACGCTTCTTGAGGAGATCAAAAGCTCCCTGGGCGGAACCGGACCACTTAAAGCACGTCTTGACAGAAGTAAGAGCTGTTAGAGGGGCAGCAACTTGACCGAAATTACGAATGAAACGCCGATAGAAATTAGCGAAACCGAGAAAGCGCTGCAACTCGACACGTGACTCTGGAACGGGCCAATCACTGACAGCCTGGACCTTAGCGGGATCCATCTGAATGCCTTCAGCGGAAATAACAGAACCGAGAAATGTGACAGAGGAGACATGAAAGGCGCACTTCTCAGCCTTCACGTAGAGACAATTCTCTAAAAGGCGCTAGAGTACACGTCGAACGTGCTGAACATGAATCGCGAGTGACGGTGAAAAAATCAGGATATCGTCAAGGTAGACGAAAACAAAGATGTTCAGCATGTCTCTCAGTACATCATTAACTAATGCCTGAAAGACAGCTGGAGCATTAGCGAGACCGAACGGCAGAACCCGGTACTCAAAATGCCCTAACGGAGTGTTAAACGCCGTTTTCCACTCGTCCCCCTCTGATGCGCACGAGATGGTAAGCGTTACGAAGGTCCAACTTAGTAAAGAACCTGGCTCCCTGCAGAATTTCGAAGGCTGACGACATAAGGGGAAGCGGATAACGATTCTTAACCGTTATGTCATTCAGCCCTCGATAATCCACGCAGGGGCGCAGAGTACCGTCCTTCTTCTTAACAAAAAAAACCCTCGCTCCGGCGGGAGAGGAAGAAGGCACCACGGTACCGGCGTCGAGAGAAACAGACAGATAATCCTCGAGAGCCTTACGTTCGGGAGCCGACAGAGAGTATAGTCTACCCCGAGGGGGAGTGGTCCCCGGAAGGAGATCAATACAACAATCATACGACCGGTGAGGAGGTAGGGAGTTGGCTCTGGACCGACTGAAGACCGTGCGCATATCATGATATTCCTCTGGCACTCCTGTCAAATCACCAGGTTCCTCCTGAGAAGAGGGGACAGAAGAAATAGGAGGGATAGCAGACATTAAACACTTCACATGACAAGAAACGTTCCAGGATAGGATAGAATTACTAGACCAATTAATAGAAGGATTATGACATACTAGCCAGGGATGACCCAAAACAACAGGTGTAAAAGGTGAACGAAAAATCAAAAAGGAAATGGTCTCACTGTGGTTACCAGATACTGTGAGGGTTAAAGGTAGTGTCTCATATCTGATACTGGGGAGAAGACTACCATCTAAGGCGAACATGGGCGTGGGCTTCCCTAACTGTCTGAGAGGAATGTCATGTTTCCGAGCCCATGCTTCGTCCATAAAACAACCCTCAGCCCCAGAGTCTATCAAGGCACTGCATGAAGCAGCCGAACCGGTCCAGCGTAGATGGACCGACATGGTAGTACAGGATCTTGATGGAGAGACCTGAGTAGTAGCGCTCACCAGTAGCCCTCCGCTTACTGATGAGCTCTGGCTTTTACTGGACATGAATTGACAAAATGTCCAGCAGAACCGCAAAGGCGGTTGGTGATCCTCCGTTCCCTCTCCTTAGTCGAGATGCGAATACCTCCCATCTGCATGGGCTCAGTCTCTGAGCCGGAGGGAGGAGATGGTTGCGATGCGGAGAGGGGGAACACCGTTAACGCGAGCTCTCTTCCACGAGCTCGGTGACGAAGATCTACCCGTCGTTCTATGCGGATGGCGAGTGCAATCAAAGATTCCACACTGGAAGGAACCTCCCGGGAGAAAATCTCATCCTTAACCTCAGCGTGGAGTCCCTCCAGAAAACGAGCGAGCAGCGCCGGCTCGTTCCAGTCACTAGAGGCAGCAAGAGTGCGAAACTCTATAGAGTAATCCGTTATGGATCGATCACCTTGACATAGGGAAGCCAAGGCCCTAGAAGCCTCCCTACCAAAAACTGAACGATCAAAAACCCGTATCATCTCCTCTTTAAAGTTCAGATAATTGTTAGAACACTCAGCCCTTGCCTCCCAGATAGCTGTGCCCCACTCTCGAGCCCGACCAGTAAGGAGTGAAATGACGTAAGCAATCCGAGCTCTCTCTCTTGAGTATGTGTTGGGTTGGAAAGAGAACACAATATCACACTGGGTGAGAAAGGAACGGCACTCAGTGGGCTGCCCAGAATAACATGGTGGGTTATTAACCCTAGGTTCCGGAGACTCGGTAGACCAGGAAGTAGCTGGTGGCACGAGACGAAGACTCTGAAACTGTCCTGAGAGGTCGGAAACCTGAGCGGCCAGGGTCTCAACGGCATGACGAGCAGCAGACAATTCCTGCTCGTGTCTGCCGAGCATAGCTCCCTGGATCTCGACGGCAGTGTTACGAGAATCCGTAGTCGCTGGGTCCATTCTTGGTCGGATCCTTCTGTTATGCTGGTGAATGAGGACCCAAAAGCGACTTAACGAAAACAGAGTCTTTATTCCAGTATATGACAAAAGTAATAATCCTGGAAAAATCAAGAAGAAAACAAAACAGGAAAAAACTTAAATCCACTCGTAGTAACGAGGACAGACTGGAGACTCGACCATTGACTGCAGGTTGCTTCGGGAAGGCACCGACCGTAGCAGACTAAGACACCTGCTCACACGCAGCATCTGAAGGAGACAAAACACGACAGGGCGAGACAAGGACACAGCACAGCGAACATCATACAAGGATCCGACAAGGACAGAAGCGGAAAACAAGGGGAGAAATAGGGCTCTAATCAGAGGGCAAAATAGGGGACAGGTGTGAAAAGAGTAAATGAGTGAGTTAGGAGAATGAGGAACAGCTGGGAGCAGGAACGGAACGATAGAGAGAAGAGAGAGAGGGAGGGGGAGAGAGAGGGATAGAAAAAGGGAACGAACCTAATAAGACCAGCAGGGGGAAAGGAACAGAAGGGAAAGCACAAGGACAAGACAATATATGACAAAACATGACACAAGGACACAGAACAGCGAACATCAAACAAGGATCCGACAAGGACAGAAGCGGAAAACAGAGGGAGAAATAGGGACTCTAATCAGAGGGCAAAATAGGGGACAGGTGTGAAAAGAGCAAATGAGGTAGTTAGGAGAATGAGGAACAGCTGGGAGCAGGAACGGAACGATAGAGAGAGAGAGCGAGAGGGAGAGAGGGAGGGGGAGAGAGAGGGATAGAAAGAGGGAAAGAACCTAATAAGACCAGCAGAGGGAAACGAATAGAAGGGAAGCACAGAGACAAGACATGATAATCAATGACAAAACATGACAATACTAGTGTAAGCTCCTATGGCGGAGTCCCAAATGTCTCCCTATTCGTTATATAGTGCAGTACTTTTTACCAAGGCCCAAAGGGCTTTGGTCAAAAGTAGTTCCCTTTTGAAGTGAAATAGGGTGCTATTTAGGACAAAGTTAAATTAGGTGTCATTTAGAATGCAGTCTGTGGGTGCGCTAAAGCCTCTGCCAGGAGTTGTCACTGGGGCAGTGCAGTTGTCCTATAACCACAGGGTTGCTGGCTCATTTTGTCCCACAACAATGTGTACTGTGTGTAAAATCACCCCAAATGTCAAGCAGTGACACATATGAAAGCCTTCATCTGTGTTTGTTTTCAGCAGAGCTTCTAAGTCAAAGGCAAACGTATTCCTCCAAGTCTGTATATAAGGTGTGTCTTGCTGTATATATTATTGTTTCTGTCGATGCGTATGATTGTTATTAGAAATGGTATGCGGTTGAAAAGGACTAATTATTAGACAACAAAAAGTGCCAATACTATAATCATATATAGACTTAAATGGACTAAATGCTACTAGCATATGCCAAGCAAAAGAGCAGTGAAAACAAAGTAAGGTACAAAGAAGGAAATAACTCACTTTTATCCATTAGGCATGCTAAAGTGTCTGATTTTTATTGAGCACTTGGCCACTTTGATGAGTTGGTTTTGATATTTCCTTGGAGAATTCACAACAATCGTTTATTGTATGTATTGACCCCAAGAGTGGTTGCTAATTGGGATCCAGAGAAATTAACCAAAGTGAGACTCGGAACTACCCACAAAACAGGAAAATGAATCCAGCCTGTTAGGTTGTTTGTGTAAGATTTCTGTCAAGATATGGTGTTGCCCTTTGTGACTCTGTTCCTCTGTTTTCACAGTGAAGAAAGCCAAGCTGGATGGACCCAAAGGTACGTGTAGCTTTTCAAAATATTGCCTAGTCAGACCATTACTCTGTTCCAGCTGGCTGATAGGTATTATTAGATAGGTACTGTTTGGCGTAGGACAGAGAATCTTCGACCAACCTTAACCTTTTCGATACTTCCTCAATTCCTGACGTGGAAGATAATCATCGTTTTCTAAACGTTCATGTCTAGTTGCCGGGGGTTTGTTGGAGTTAAGAACATGCTCCATTATTAAATTAAATAAATGTTTTGCTCCTTGAAGTAATCCAACAATGTGTACATTGCCATCTTGTCTATTTCAAATCTCCTCTCATTGTTTGAGACAGGTGGGTGTCCACCCCAAAGTGCTGCATGTCATGATGACCCACCTGCGGATGAATAACAAGTGATGATGGCGGAAGCACTGTTTGAATCGGATATCGCATTGAGTAAAGTTAATGGACATGAGTGGAAAACTATAACATTGAAGAATGGTGCAAAACGGGCTAAAGTTGTTAATGAAGATAGACCTCGGTCTAATAATGCTTCATTCCTTGTTGGAATACATTTCATGTGTAAGGATGTGTTTTTGGGAGATCCTTTTGCAGTCAAGGAGATGGTGGAGGATGCACTGCAAAAGGTGGAGTCAATCAAAGTGACCAGGAGTGATAGGGTTTTGATGTATTGTATGTCCAGAAGAACAAAAGGAAAGTGCATTGTCTCTTGGAATTATTAGTGTGTAGTAGAACGCTTTGACCTTCAGAACAGGCCACCAGTAAAAGGTGTCATCTCTGGTGTCGCGGTGGAAATGGAGGCTGAAAATCGAAAGTACCAGGAATAGTGGAGGCACATTGATTGAACCGTATGGTGAATGGAAGAAAAGAGGAAAGCCTACCGGTGCTATTGCTATTTGATGAAGAATATCCTCTGACACATGAAAAGCTGGTGTATATGAGATGTGCAGTGAGAGCTTATGTGGACAGACCTTTGCAGTGTCTTAAATGTAAAAAGTTTGTCCAGACGGAATAAATATGTTGTGGAAGAGTCAGTAAATACACTGTGCCGCAATTGTGGGAACCCCGTTCCCGGGTTCCAGGAGTGCCCTTTAAGGGTGAAGGAGATCAAAGTAGCAAGAATCTAGGTTATCCACCAGGTCTCCTATGCAGAAACAGTGCAAATTGCGGAACCGGCAAGTTCAAATGAGGAAGAAATGGCAATGGATACACCGCAGCCTGCAGAAAGTATTGTTCATCAGTTGAGGGATCCTGAAGTACTGAATGTGAAGAAGCTGAATTTTGTTGCATTTATTGCGCAGGTGATAAATTGTACAAGTAAAACTAAAAAGAAATTGAAGAAACTGGACATTATTGTGAATGCAGCAAAAATGTTTCTGGATCTCCAAGACTTTACTGCCGAAACATTGTGGGGAATATTGTCTGTACTTCCCTCAAGCCCCAAAGCCTGTAGGGATTGGAGCAGACACTTGAATCTGACTAAAGGGGTATTTTTCCCCCATTTCCCTGTGTTTTCTGGATTAAAATTCCCCAGTTTTCACCTCAAACAGTAGGTGGTAGCATGCACCTCTAACAAATGTTTTTTCGGACCACCATAATGCCATAGAAGACACTCGCCTGTCTTGATCAATGAGAGAAGATTTGAAATAGACAAGATGACGGTGTATACATTTTTTGATTATTTCATGGAGCATTTTTATTTAATAACAGAGCATTTTCTAAATGCAAACAAACCCCTTGAAACTAGACATGGATGTTTAGAATTGTCGGGAATTGAAGAAGTATCGTTAAAGTTGGTTGAAAAATTTCTCTGCTATACCAAACCGTACCTAGCCTGTAACGTCTAATGGAGCATCTCATTAGCCCATTAAAATCTGCTAGCTAAGGTAAGTGCTGCTGAGAACCTAGAAATAGAATGGACAAAACATACACAACTGGATTCGATCAAACTTGCTTACTATGTCTTATAGGTACAGGAGTTTACCTGACCGTGTGAGGCTGTAACCCAAATTTAGACACATTTTATGAATGATTTAATTTATTAATAAAAAAGGGTCTAAGGGTCCATTGTGAAAGCTTACGAGGAGTCATGGTCAATGACTGCATTGATTTTGATTTTATTTGGATCTCTTAAGTCCCCATTTGGACTAATCTTCCAAGAGTCCTTAAACATTAAAATACAATTTATATAATACAATCACATTTTCACATATTTCACACTATTACAAACATGCATAATGACCCAATAAATACTCAAACTAAAAAATATTGATTCTTCATCTGCTATAGTCCCACAACATTTCTATATACTATATTTAAATTGTTTTAAAATAATGTTTACATTTATATATTCAAAGATTTCTAGTTTACTCAGTTAATTTATTCCATTTCTGTATTGCTCTAAATTGAAATGTTATTTTGCCTATTTCTCTTTTCTGTCTGGATAACGCATAGATGGTGGACAATCTATTCCTAGTATTTACGGAATGTGTGTCTCTTACCAACTGAAACCCGTTGTGAATAGAACTTGGGCTTTTTAAATGATTTATATTATAAAATAAAATAAGCATGTTTTTTTCAATTACCTTGTCGATTGATGACCAACCAAGAACACTGCGCATGACTGCAACAGAAGAACTATATCTCCACCTTAAAACAACCCATGACTGCAACAGAAGAACTATATCTCCACCTTAAAACAACCCATGACTGCAACAGAAGAACTATATCTCCACCTTAAAACAACCCATGACTGCAACAGAAGAACCATATCTCCACCTTAAAACAACCCATGACTGCAACAGAAGAACTATATCTCCACCTTAAAACAACCCATGACTGCAACAGAAGAACTATATCTCCACCTTAAAACAACCCATGACTGCAACAGAAGAACTATATCTCCACCTTAAAACAACCCATGACTGCAACAGAAGAACCATATCTCCACCTTAAAACAACCCATGACTGCAACAGAAGAACTATATCTCCACCTTAAAACAACCCATGACTGCAACAGAAGAACTATATCTCCACCTTAAAACAACCCATGACTGCAACAGAATAACCATATCTCCACCTTAAAACAATCCTTGCTGCTTTATTCTGTGCATTCTGCAGCCTCCTAACTTCACTTGATGATGCATTTCCCCAGACCACCGAACAGTAGTTCACCTGACTCTCAATTAATGCTTGTGTTATTTGCTGAATAATTTTTCCTGGTAAATATTTAGCTATCCTTCTGATTATGCATGCTGTTTTAATATATATATATTTAATATTAATATATAAATATATATATATATATATTTTTGTTTTTGTTTTACATAGATTAGTTATTTGAGACGATCATGATAAACAGTTGTCTAGCTGCACTTCCAATAATTTGGTTTTTGCAACTTCCTCAATTTGTACTCCTCCCGTACTTAATTGTATCTCATGCTGTTTTGGCCTTTTCCTAGTTGAACAGACTAACATAACTTTGGTTTTCTTGGTGTTTAAAACAAGTTTGTTTTGGCAAACCCACTTCCTGATATTCTTCAAATCTCCTTGTTAAGTCTGCTGTACCTGTTGAACCGATTGTCTTGCTGCATAAATTGTAGTATCATCTGCAAATTTCGTAGGGGCGGCAGCGTAGCCTAGTGGTTAGAGCGTTGGACTAGTAACCGGAAGGTTGTGAGTTCAAACCCCCGAGCTGGCAAGGTACAAATCTGTCGTTCTGCCTCTGAACAGGCAGTTAACCCACTGTTCCCAGGCTGTCATTGAAAATAAGAATATGTTCTTAACTGACTTGCCTGGTTAAATAAAGGTAAAAAATAAAAGATTGAGTTTCAACAAAGGCATAATGAAGGTCGTTGGTATATATTAAATAAAGAAGTGGCCCAAGGCAGTTGCCCTGCGGTAATTCCACAGTTTAACACATTAGGGGAAGAAAATGAACCATTGATATAAGTGGACTGTTTCCTGTCAGTTAGATAGGACTGTACCCAATTCAATGCTACCTCCTTAAAACCACAATGCATTAATTTAGTCAATTATTTCATGATCCACTAAATCAAATGCTGCACTGAAATCTAAAAACAGTACACCTACAAATTTGCCATTATCCATAGCATTGAGCCACTGGTCAGTCATGTCAACCAATGCAGTGGTAGTGGAATGGTTTTTGTGATAAGCATGCTGATTGGCTGTAATCAGATCATTCTTTCCCATGTACTCCCACATTTTTCTATTCACAATTACCCTCCAATATCTTACTGAGTGTAAGCTGTAAACGGTTCTGAATGAAGAAGTGCTGTTTGCATTGCTATGAAATCCAGTTTTAAGATGCTAACCCCATACCCAAATCAAACATTAATATGAATGGAAATGTTTTGTTCTGGCTTTGCACGCAAGCACATGTTTCCTCTACTTCCCATCTGGGGAAGCATGGTGCCAATAATGCGAGGCTGATTAGCTAGACAAACTGGTGTGAACAAACAGGTGTACAAGGGTGTGAAACAAACGGGTGTGCACGTGAAGTGAGAAGACAGCATGCAATCCATGTTTGGTTTTGATTTCAGTAGGCTGAGGTAGCATCTAAAAACCGGATTTCATAATTTCCTGTTCACTGCTCGGCAATGCAAATGGCTCCTCACCAATCAGAACCGTCTACAAATTATGGCTGTAGTTTCGGACGTGGGACATATGCTTCAAGCAAGTACAGTCATTGGACCATGACTTACAGTATCTTGCAAGTTGTCACAATGGAATGCCCTTAGACCACATCTTTTTAATAAATTAAATAAATCATAAAAGTGTCTAAATTTGGGCTACTGCGGCTATAACTAGGACCTGGTCAGGTCATGTGATCAGAAAAATATCCTGGCCCTATCTATACATAGTCTGGTCCTACATCTGTAGGTGATTTTGCAACTACGGATACTTTCGGCTTGTCTTATTCTTTAAAAAAATGTTTTAAGTATTTATTTGTATTATAATCATTGTATAATCCCAGCCAATATCAGTTTTTGGTTCCAGATTAAATTAACAAAGTATTTCTGTTGCTGAAAGTATGATATTTAACAAACAAAACCCCCTTCTGTCATTACCATCAGATCATACAACCATCAATTTTTGTTTAAAACTGAATCAAAACCACAATGGGTTGTGATTTTATTATTTATTTAACTAGGCAAGTCAGTTAAAACAAATTCTTATTTACAATGAAGGCCTACACCGGCCAAACATGGACGGTGCTGGGCCAATTGTGCGCTGCCCTATGGGACTCCAAATCATGGCCGGTTGTCACACAACCAGGGTGTTTGTAGTGATGCCTCTAGCACTGAGATGCAGTGCCTTAGACTGCTGCGCTACATGTACATTTTACCTCAATCAATCACCCCAACTACCTCGTACCTGTCACGCCTTGGTCATTGTATTTTGTGTTTTTGTTATATGTTTGGATAGGCCAGGGTGTGACATGGGTTTATATGTTGTGTTTCGTATTGGGGTTTTATTAGCATTGGGATTGTGTATGATTAGGGGTGTTGTTAGGCTTGGCTGCCTGAGGCGATTCTTAAGTGCTTATCGTTGTCTCTGATTGGGAACCGTATTTAGGTAGCCTGAGTTCGCTTAGTATTTTGTGGGTGTTTGTTCCTGTCTCTGTGTAGTGTCACCAGATAGGCTGTAATTAGTTTCACGTTCCGTTCTGTTGTTTTTGTATTTCAGTTCTGTTCATTAAAGTCATGAGTAACCTACACGCTGCATTTCGGTCTGACTCTCTTCATTCAACAGACGAACGGCGTTACAGTACCCCAGTACAGTACACTGACTCGTTACCGGTACTCCTTGTATATAACATGTATATAGCCTCATTATTGTTATTTTGTTTTACTTTTTTCTTAACTTGTTAATTTTCTTTATTTTTATCTGCATTGTTGGGAAGGGGCTCGTAAGTAAGCATTTCATGGTAAATTCTATACTTGTTGTATTCGGCGCATGTGACAAATAACATTTCGATTATTTGGTTTATCGATCTATAGGATTTGGCACTAACGGAAACATTTTTAAATTTTTATATCCATATTGCATAACTATGTCCGTTTGCTGCCTGTGCTTGAATAACTACATTGAGGCTACCATAACCATTACAACAAGTTACTGCATTGTTTATGTATTTATCATTTTTAACTAGTTATATTGAGGACATGTAAGTGCTTTACACTTGAAGAAGACAGGAGTGTGATATTTAATGTGTAAATATCTATTTTAAAAAAAAAGTGTAGATTGTGGTGGTAATAACAGGATAATGATAAATTGCCATAAATGTTAAAAATAACTTTGGAAATAAGTTTTTACAATATACCATAAAGACGGTAAAATATTATGTGTTGGGCAGTATTAAGGCAAAAATTTGTATGGTTGGGAATTGACCGGGACCTCATGATATGATATTACCACACAGGTGCGAATGCGATATGTATGGTGATTCGATACTGTGATTTTGTTGCGATTCTATGTTCCAAACATATTACCCATATGTCTGCTGCAGAGGGACAAGAGAGGCATGAGAAAATGAGTTTTGGTCAATTATGGAAGTGCAGAAAACAAATTGGCTCAATATTTAAAAAGGAGGATAGAGAACAAGCTATGAAGGAAAAATACTGGATTTTTGGTTCAGTCAACTAGCGTAAAATAATATTTTCAATATTGTCTAAAATAATATTGCGAATGTCAAATAATATCCCAATATGTAACTGTATTGATTTCCCCCATCACTACTACTTCTCATATCCTTGTTCTCCACGGTCACTTCCCAGATCTTATGTGACTTGATGTGTAAAATGTTGAAAAAGCACTATAATGGATCACTTTGTTCAGTGTGATGGTAATGAAGCAAAACTGTGAAAACTGTAGAAAATAATATATTTAGTGCTTATGCACATATATTTGCCTCTTTTTTTCTCATTAGCTACATTAAATATGTAAGAATTATCAAAATGTTTAATACATAGCTGAAGTTCAAAAGTCAGGGTGTGAGACAACTGCCTTGTCAAAGTAAAACAGTCCAATCCAGAAATGAAATGCTCTTGGAAATAAAATGTAAAAAACATATATTTGGAGAAAAAAAACAGACTTAAAAAAGCCGGTAGTTGCCCCTGTATATTTCAGAAACTTTTCGGACTGTAGTTCTTAAAACGGTACCAGACGAACGGCGGTCTTGAGGTCAGACCAGGCAGGGGTTCAGCAACCAAATCCGAGTTCAAACAGTACAAGGGGATAGGCAGACTTGAAGACAGAACAGGCAGAGTGGGTTCGGAGTCAGGACAGGCAAGGGTTGAAACCAGGAGGACTAGAAACAAGAGAGACAGGGAAAAAATGTGAGCAAGGGAATTTTTTGGGTGGGGACACCGTGTGTGTGTGACGCCTGTTTGACCGAGTGTATTAGGACCCCCCCCCCCCCCACACACACACACACACACAATCGACCTCTCTACCTACAGTGCATCCGGAAAGTATTCAGACCCCTTCACTTTTTCCACATTTTGTTATGTTTACAGCCTTATTCTAGAATGGATTAAATACATGATTTTCCTCATCAATCTACACCACAATACCCCATAATGACAAAGCAAAAACAGGTTTTTAGAATTGTTTGCAAATTTATTAAAGATAAAAACGGATACATAAGTATTCAGACCCTTTGCTATAAGACTCAAAATTGAGCTCGGGTGCATGCTGTTTCCATTGATCATCATTTGAGTCCACCTGTGGTAAATTCAAGATTCTCTGGTAACGATGAAACCAATATTGAACTCTTTGGCCTGAATGCCAAGCGTCCCGTCTGGGGGAAACCTGGCACCCTCCCTACGGTGAAGCATGGTGGTGGCAGCATCATGCCGTGGGGATGTTTTTTAGCAGCAGGTATTTTGGTATTTTATTAGGATCCCCATTAGCTGTTGCAAAATCAGCAACTACTCTTCCTGGGGTCCACACAAAACATAATACAGAATGACATTATGCAGAACATCATTAGACAAGAACAGCTCAAGGAGAGAACTACATACTTTAAAAAAAAGGCATATGTAGCCTACATATCAATTCATACACACAAACTATAGGTCAAATAGGGGAGAGGCGTTGTGCCATGAGGTGTTGCTTTATCTGTTTTTTGAAACCAGGTTACACCATACTTTACATGTTTGACTTTAGAGACGCAACTATAAAAAAAAAATCAATGACTTCTATTAGATGGCTCTGAATCCACAATATGGCAGAGGTTGAAAAGCCATAGCGCTTAAGTTTTTTCAACATCTGGTTATGGTGAATAATATCAACGGCTGCACTGAAATTCAACAGTACAGCTCCCACAATCTGCTTCTTATCAATTTATTTAAACTAATCATCAGTCATTTCTGTCAGTGCAGTACATGTTGAGTGCCCTTCTTTATAAGCATGCTGAAAGTCTGTTGTTAATTTAATTACAGAGAAATAGCATTGTATTTGGTCAAACACCATTGTTTCCAACAGTTCGCTAAGAGCTGGCAGCAAGCTTATTGGTCTGCTGTTAGAACCAGTAAAGGCCACTTTTACCACCCTTGGGTAGCGGAATTACTTTGGCTTCCCTCCAGGCCTGAGGACAAAGACTTTCCTCTAGGCTCAGATTAAAAATATGACAGATAGGAGTGGCTATGGAGTCAGCCACCATTCTCAGTAGCTTTCCATCTAAGTTGTCAATGCCAGAAGGTTTGTCGTTATTGATTGTTAACAATAATATTTCTACCTCTCCCACACTAACTTTACAAAATTCAAACTTGCACTGCTTTTCTTTCATTATTTGTTTTTTGTTTTATGCATGAATATATTTACCCCGTTTGTTGTGGGCATTTCCTGCCTAAGTTGGTCTACTTTGTCAATTAAATTATCATTAAATTATTGGCAACATCAAATAGTTTTGATGAATAAGCCATCTGATTCGATGAAAGATGGAGTTAATAATAATAATAATAATATATGCCATTTAGCAGACGCTTTTATCCAAAGCGACTTACAGTCATGTGTGCATACATTCTACGTATGGGTGGTCCCGGGGATCGAACCCACTACCCTGGCGTTACAATCGCCATGCTCTGCCAACTGAGCTGTCATGCAGGTGAAAGAGGACCCAAAAGCGACTTAACAGAAACAGAGTTTATTTAAGTCCAAACAGGGAATAACAGAAATCCTCTAGTCTGTAGAGGGGAATAACTGGAGAAGCGGCCACAGACTGCAGGTCGCTTCGGGTAGGCGCAGGCCGTAGTTGACAGAGACACCTGCTCACACGCAGCATCTGATGAAGGCAAAAAACACGACAGGACAGGGCGATACACAATCACAGCAAAAACACGACAGGACAGGGCGAAACGCAATCACAGCATGGTGAATACTAAACAAGGAACCGACGGGACAGGAACGGAACACAAAGGAATAAATAGGGACTCTAATCAGGGGAAAGGATCGGGAACAGGTGTGGGAAGACTAAATGATGATTAGGGGAATAGGAACAGCTGGGAGCAGGAACGGAACGATAGAGAGAAGAGAGAGCGAGAGAGTGAGAGAGGGAGGGGGAGAGAGAGGGATAGAAGGAGGGAAAGAACCAAATAAGACCAGCAGAGGGAAACGAATAGAATGGGGAGCACAGGGACAAGACATGATAATAAATGACAAACATGACATGAGCTACAGAAGGACCAGTTGAATTTCTCTACCCATAATTTCATTTAAAGTACTCAAGTTTTTCCATCATTCTTAATGTCATTGTTATTGGCTTCATAATAAAGTTTCTTATTTTTGTATAGTCACATAATTTCTCAATTTGCAGTAAGCCAGTCAGACATACAGCCAGACTTATTAGCCACTCCTTTTGCTCTTTCAACCATCGTTTTTCAATTCCTCATCAAACCATGGAGCCTTAACAGTTCTAACATTGAGTTTCTTAACAGGTGCATGTTTATCAATAATTGGAAGAAGCAATTTCATAAATTCATCAGTGTTTGGATGCTCCTCATTAATCACATCAGACCAACAAATATGTTTAACATCATCCACATCAGAGTCACAGCAAAATATTTGGTATGATCCCTTATACACTATTTTAGACCCAGCTGTTGGAACTTTGGCTTTCCTGGATATAGCCACTATATTGTAATCACTGCATCCATTGGGTACGGATATAGCTTTAGATCAAAGTTGTACAGCATTAGTAAAAATGTGATCGAAACATGTGGATGATCTTGTTCCTGTAGTGTTAACACTCTGGTAGGTTGATTTTAATAACCTACAGGTGCTGGTTACAGTAAGGAGCTGACATCTTGATGAAAACCAGTCAATATTCAGGTCTCCAAGAAAGTAGACCTCTTTACATCACATAGACTATCAAGCATGTCAAACATAAAATCAGCATAAAATGAAACGATCCTGTCTTTCAAAGATAATTTGTAAAAATCCAAATAACTTCACAGATCTTAATTGTAAAGGGCTTAAACACTGTTTCCCATGCTTGTTCAATGAACAATTAATCAACATGCACCTGTGGAACGATCGTTAAGACACGAACAGCTTACTGACGGTAGGCAATTAAGGTCACAGTTATGAAAACTTAGAGGACACTAAAGAGGCATTTCTACTGACTGGAAAACCCCCAAAAGAAAGATGCCCATGGTCCCTGCTCATCTGCATGAACGTGCCTTAGGCATGCTGCAAGGAGGCATGAGGACTGCAGATGTGGACAGGACAATAAATTGCAATGTCTGTACTGTGAGACGCCTAAGACCGGCTACATGGAGACAGGATGGACAGCTTATCATCCTCGCAGTGGAGACCACGTGTAACAACACCTGCACAGGATCGGTACATCCGAACATCACACCTGCCGGACAGGTACAGGATGGCAACAACTGCCCGAGTTACACCAGGAACGCACAATCCCTCCATCAGTGCTCAGACTGTCCGCAATAGGCTGAGAGAGGCTGGACTGAGGGCTTGTAGGCCTGTTGTATGGCAGGTCCTCACCAGGCATCACCGGCAACAACGTCGCCTATGGGCACAAACCCACCGTCGCTGGACCAAACAGGACTGGCAAAAAGTGCTCTTCACTGACGAGTCGCGGTTTTGTCTCACCACGGGTGATGTTTGGATTTGCTTTTATAGTCGAAAGAATGAGCGTTACACCGAGGCCTGTACTCTGGAGTGGGATCAATTTGGAGGTGGAGGGTCCGTCATTGTCTGGGGCGGTGTATCACAGCATCATCGGACTGAGCTTGTTGTCATATGTACACACACAGCAACTCCTCCCCCATAAGCATTTCTGTCTCTTCTATAAATGCTATAATCCTTGTATTGCTACTGATGTATCATCAAATTAATTATCTTAGTGAGTCTCAGAAATTGCTAATATATGAATGTTATCTGATGTTAGCAAGTTATTGATTTCATTTACCTTCTTTATCAGGCTACATATATTAATATGGGCTATTTTCAGCCCTTTCCAGGGTAGCTTATCAGAGAGAGACATAATATTGAGAAGATCAGACAAAGCAAGAGAAGAAAAAAAATATATTCAGCAGTCCATTAATAAATTGGTGTGTGTGTGCTGCGGGGTTGAGGCTACGAATCCATAGGCTTGGCTCTTTCATCCCTTCCAGGCTTCTGGGGGAAGGGTGGACAATGAGCCTGTCGTAGCGGATGTTCGCAATTTCCCCATGCGCTCTGGCAGCTTTCATGGCTGGGATCAGTTTTTCCTCTTCTGGCACACAGCTTCAGGAAAGTCCTCGTTTAGGAAGATATATGTTCCTCTCAAGTTCTTGGTTCTTTCCAGAACAGCTACCTTGTCCTTGAACCTCAGGAACTTGATAACTATGGGCCTGGGCAGATCACCTGGGCCGGTGGTTGGTTTTCCAGTCCTGTGGGCGCGCTCCACCTCAATGTTCCTGTTGTCCATCTTCAATTTCTCAGATCATTTCCCTCACTTTGTCCTCAGACTCCATCCAGGTCTCGTGGAGATTCTGCAATTCCGTCCACGGCCATGTTGTTTTTGCCTTGATTGTCCCTCGAGAGAGTCTGATTTATATGTCATTGTTATCATGGGTTCACACACAGAACTGATGTCCTCTCTCAGTGACTTACAGATTGCTGTCATCTTGCCGTTCTCCTGTTTTAACTCGTCGAGCTGACCCTGGGAGAACTGCACACTGTTCTTCAGGACCTGGACCTCTCTGGTCAGGTCGTCCATTCTTTTATTAGTAGAATCCACAAGTATTTGGACAAAACACTTGGTACTCTTTTCTTGTTGTTGTAACAACTGCTTTATAGGTCTCTTTTTGTTTATAAGATCCTTCACGTGTGATGGAGAGACACCACTAGCACTGTCCTCAACGGTACTCCCACTGGCTTTGGTCTTTGTCATGGTAGCTAGCAATGTATTTTAGGCTGTTACTCCTCATGGTTCCAGATGGGCAGGTCATGTGGAAAATTAAAAACAACAAACAGCAGGGATCTAGACCGCCACAAACCTTGGACAATCCGTGGTCCCAGCCACAATAGCTAACATCGTCACGGGCTGTGTTCAAGAACACCTCGCTAGCTTTATGTCCAGCTATGTCTAGGCAGCTAGGCTAGCTGCAACGCCAAATAGCTCCTCAGAACCGTCCGTGGTCGGCAGGATCACTGGAAAGCAGGATCCAACATAAGAAGCTAGGTAGCTACCAAGAACTTTCCAATATACTTTTAAACGCCAATACTTTCCAAACAAACAAAACCGAGCTCTTCCTCGTTCCAGTCACTAGTCAGGATTGAGGGAAAGATGAACGGAGCGAAGTACAGAGAGATCCTTGATTAAAACCTGCTCCAGAGCTCTCAGGGCGTCAGACTGGGGTGAAGGTTCACCTTCCAACAGGACAACGACCCTAAGCACACAGCCAAGACAGCACAGGAGTGGCAATCGGGACAAGTCTCTGAATGTCCTTGAGTGGCCCAGCCAGAGCCCGGACTTGAACCCGATCTAACATCTCTGGAGAGCCCTGAAAATAGCTGTGCAGCGACGCTGCCTCTTGTAGCGTCATACCCAAGAATACTTGAGGCTCTAATCGGTGCCAAAGTTTCTTCAACAAAGTACTCAGTAAAGGATCTGAATACTTATGTAAATGTGACATTTCAGTTTTTTATTTTATAAATGTGCACAAATTTCTATAACCCTATTTTTGCTTTGTCATAACGGGGTATTGTCTGTAGATTGAGGGGGGAAATTGTAATACATTTTTGAATAAGGCTGGAACGTAACAAAATGTGGAAAAAGTCAAGGGGTCTGAATACTTTCCAAATGCACTGTATGTAACCACATACACTTGGATGACTCACCTCATCCGAGTCTGTGTGGTTCCTCCTTCTGAAAATAATATGTGGTACATTTTTCTTGTCCTAATAGGGCTACATATAATATTATGTGCTAAAAAAGAGAAAGTATTTCCTTGTTACTAAAGACAATTCAAAATTCTAGTTTCACCAGGTCAACGGTCAATGGCACAGACAGCAACAGGGAGCTAGGGCGACATGCAGTTAAACATATCCACTACTTTAATCTTGAAATATAACAGACTTTATTCTCAATGTTTACTTTGTTCTCTAAACTACATTTCTAGTTTATTCTCGAAATATTGCCACTTTATTTTCAAAATATTACCACTTATTCACAGAATTTAATTTAGACTTTATTATCAAAATACTGCCACTTTATTATCAAAATATTGCCACTTATTCACAATGTATTTTCGACTTTATTCTCAAAATATTGCCACATTATTCTCAAAATATTGCCACGTTTTAAAAGTACTATCATGTCCCAAAAAATTATCCAAGTACCACCACCTGTCAGTTTTATTCGTTTTTTTTGTCTTCACTTCAGTAGTGTGTGTAGATAAAAAAAATAAAAAATAATAATAATACAAATATATATATCCAATGGGATAGCCTTTGATGAGAGAGGGGTCCCCCCCTTCAGGGAGGTGCCCAAGAAACAAATACAGTTTCTTTAGAAAGTATTCATACCCCTTGACTTATTCCAAAAATGTTTGCCTCAATTCAAAATGCATTAAATATATATATATATATATATATATATATATATATATATATAGTGGAGGCTATTATATTGTCTTATAGTAGCAATGGTTTGTAGGGCCTGTGGGCTCATTCCACCAGAGGTATGGCTACCTCTCGTGTTTAAAGAGATTTGCGATACTGCATGTTGGGCCACTCCTCATACATTTGAGGTTTTACAGACTATACATCACTGCACTTCTTTGGTGCATTTTGTCCTCAGTGTCGGAGCCTCTGATGGGTGATGCTGTTGGGACGACCCTGGCTTTGAAGAGCGTCTGCAATATGGGAGTTGGCCATTTCCCCATATCTGATATATCGGGGGGGGGGGGGAGTATTTGAAAGAGAACTTAAGGTTACTTTTGTAAGCACGGTTCTCTGATAATATGAGTGCGATATATCACCGCATTTCCCTGCTCGCAAGAGCACAAGGAATACTCACTCTCCTTCTTGGTCAAATAGCCATTACACAGCCTGGAGGTGTGTTGGGTCACTTTTAAAATAACAAATTATAATCCCATTAAGCGCAAACCAGATGGGATGGCGTATCGCTGCAGAATGCTGTGGTAGCCATGCTGGTTAAGTGTGCCTTGCATTCTAAACAAATCACAGACAGTGTCACCAGCAAAGCACCATCACACCTCCTCCTCCTTGCTTCATGGTGGGAACCACACATGCAGAGATCATCTGTCCACCTACTCTGCGTCTCACAAAGACACAGCGGTTGGAACCAAAAATATCACATTTTGACTGATCAGACCAAAGGCTAGATTTCTACCAGTCTAATGTCCATTGCTCGTGTTCCTTGGCCCAAGCAAATCTTTTCCTTTTAGTCATGTTTTTTCCCCAGCAATTCCACCATGAAGGCCTGATTCACGCAGTCTCTTCTGAACAGTTGATGTTGAGATGTGTCAGTTACTTAAACTCTGAAGCATTTATTTGGGATGCAATTTCTGAGGCTGGTAACTCTCTAATGAACGTATCCTCTGCATCAGAGGTAAGTCTGGGTCCTTTCCTGTGGCATTCGTCGTGAGAGCCAGTTTCATCACAGTGCTTTATGTTTTTGCGACTGCACTTGAAGAAACTGTAAAAGTTCTTAGCCCTATTTGGTAAAAGACCATATTTTGTATACCGCCCCTACCTTGTCACAACACAACTAATTGGTTCAAACGCATTAAGAAGTCAAGAAATTCCACAAATTAACTTTTAACAAGGCACACCTGTTAATTGAAATGCATTCCATTCCACCTCATGAAGCTGGTTGAGAGAATTCCAAGAGTGCAAAGCTGTCATCAAGGCAAAGGGTGGCTACTTTGAAGAGTCTCATATAAAAAATATGAAATAAAATAGAATATATTTTTGTTTACTACATGATTCCATATGTGTTATTTCATAGTTTTGATGTCTTCACTATTATTATACAATGTAGAAAATAGTAAAACATTTAGAAAATGAGTAGGTGGGTTCAAGCTTTTGACTGGAACTGTACATTTCACTCATATTATCAGAGAACCGGAGTTGTGAAAGTAACTTTGTTTTTTTCTTTCTCCCTCACATAAGAAGTTCAGTTCTTTCTCTCTCTCTCCTCACAGAGAAGTTCAACACGTACTTGATCCTGAAGGTGCAGAATGTGAAGAGCACCACCATCGCTGTCCGGGGCAGCATGCCCAGTTGGGAGCAGGACTTCATGTTGTGAGTCCTCTCCTTCTCTATCACTCCGTCACCCTCTTGTCACCAATCTGTCTCTCCTTTTATTTGTCACTCCTTCACCCATCTGAGTACATTTCCTCTTTCATCTCATCTCTCTTTATCCTCCATCTACCTCCTTTTCCCTTCTATTGCTCCCTCATCCATCCTTTCTCCCTTGGTGCCTCGATCACTCCCTCCCTCTCCACATTGGCTTCCTCCCAGCCTCTCTCCACTCCTCCTTGTCCTCTTCCTTCCAAAGTGCACCTTGATCTCTTACTTACTTCCTTTTACTTTCTTCTCCTACCGTTCCCTCATCTTTCTCTTCCTCTGCTTTCATATAACCTTCTCTTTGGGGACGTTTCCATTTTCAGACTTGAACGGGGCACTTAGTAACAGCCTGTGTGCTAATCAGTGAGTGTGGATGGTGTGTAGTGCAAGCCAGAGGGTCTGCACTAGTTTGACTGGTGTGTAGTCGACTAATGAGTGTATACTAGCTTGACCGGTGTGTATTATGCAAGTAAAGGTGTACTACATTAGTTTGACTAATGTGAAGTATGCCAGTGAGTAGGGCTGGGAATTGTCAGGGAACTCTCGATACGATATTATCACGGTACTTAGGTGCTGATACGATATGGGTTTACGGTTCTTACAATTCCTTGAATTCTATATGTATTAATTATTGATACTGCGATTTGATGTTCCAAACATATTGCTCACGATATGTCTGCCGCAGAGAGACGAGTGAGAGTATGAGAAAATGGTTTTTGATTAGTCTCAGGTTAAATAAAGGGGCTGAAACATGTTGGCTCACTATTTAAAAATGGAGAACAAGCTATAGGATGAAAAATATTGGACTTTTCGTGCATGTACAGCCAGGTAGCGCTAACTTACGCTTTCTACAGTAGCAAATATTTTACAAAACAAAACTTGGAGTCTAATGTCGATATAATATCGGCCCAAAATAATATTGCGATATGCAACCGTATACACATTTCCCCCCCCATCACTACCAATGAGTAGTAGTTTGTCTGGTGTGTAGTGTGCCAGTAAGTGTATTTTTTTATTTAACTAGGCAAGTCAGTTAAGAACAAATTCTTATTTTCAATGACTGCCTAGGAACAGTGGGTTAACTTCCTGTTCAGGGGCAGAACAACAGATTTGTACCTTGTCAGCTCGGGGATTTGAACTTGCAACCTTCCGGTTCTAGCTCTAGTGGTTAGAGCCCAACGCTCTAACCACTAGGGTACCCTGCCACCCCATTGTGCTCACTGGTGGGTTATGAAACATGTAGCATGCAGCAGCAGGCAGGCTGGCTGACTGCAGATTAGTGTCCGTTGTGGTGTGGTTGCACCACGGAAAGTGTTATGTAAGACTCATATCCCTTTGTCATGGCTCCCAGTCCCTACCCTCAGTTACGGACACTAATCAAAGTGGCACTTAAAAGTCACTACCCAGACTGGAAATCCCGCCAAACTCTTTAAAAAAAAAAAAAAAAAAAAGTTCCCGCTCTTTCCCTCCAGGCGCTGAATACAATCTCCATCTCCCTCCCTTTACTCTCTAGATGGCACTTCTCTCTCTTACATACACCCACACATATATACAGTTACACACACTTTCATGCTTTGTCTTCCGTTCCCTGCTTTCCTCTCTTGTTCTCGCTCGCTTTTTTGTCCCCCCATATTTCTCTGTTTAATAACTCCCTGTCGTCTTGTAAAGGCTGTTTGTTAGATTCCTCCCAGGCTCTCTCGTATAGAGACATGTTTTATTTTTGTTACCATCAGACCCATAAGTAAATAGTGTGAACAAAGCTGTGTACCAGCTGTGTCTGTCTGTCTGGCCCAGCTCCACGAGGGGGCAAAAAGGGGCTCAGTTTTTGTTTTGTGTCCCTATTACAACATTTGCCAAAAAGTTCAAATGATTGAGTAACAGATTAGCGCAAAATCTGTATCTCCGCTGCACTGTGTCAGTACAATGGACGGAGCGCACCATGGTGTGTGTAGGGGAACTATGGTAAGCCACTGAGGTTGTTAGGTATGACTCCTTTGGGTTTCCTTAAAAAGCGGGAAAAAACGCTCATCTGAAAATAATGTGATACGCCTTTGCCTGTAATATTTATGAGAGTGAGGTCAAGTTTACCTTTGAAGCTGCTTCTATCAACTCTGCCCCACCACTCCAGAGTAGCTTCTTAGCTAGCTGTAAAATGAGTTAGTTATTAGCCTTAGCCTATTTAGCTAATTTAAACCAGCAAATCTGCCACGATGGATATTAGAAATGGAGAGCGATGAGCAGCAGCATCAAATCAAATCAAATCAAATGTATTTATATAGCCCTTCGTACATCAGCTGATATCTCAAAGTGCTGTACAGAAACCCAGCCTAAAACCCCAAACAGCAAGCAATGCAGGTGTAGAAGCACGGTGGCTAGGAAAAACTCCCTAGAAAGGCCAAAACCTAGGAAGAAACCTAGAGAGGAACCAGGCTATGTGGGGTGGCCAGTCCTCTTCTGGCTGTGCCGGGTGGAGATTATAACAGAACATGGCCAAGATGTTCAAATGTTCATAAATGACCAGCATGGTTGAATAATAATAAGGCAGAACAGTTGAAACTGGAGCAGCAGCACGGCCAGGTGGACTGGGGACAGCAAGGAGTCAGGTCAGGTAGTCCTGAGGCATGGTCCTATGGTCCTCCGAGAGAGAGAAAGAAAGAGAGAAAGAAAGAGAGAATTAGAGACAGCACACTTAAATTCACACAGGACACCGGATAGGACAGTAGATGTACTCCAGATATAACAAACTGACCCTAGCCCCCCCGACACATAAACTATTGCAGCATAAATACTGAAGGCTGAGACAGGAGGGGTCAGGAGACACTGTGGCCCCATCCGATGACCCCCAACCCCCCGGACAGGGCCAAACAGGAAGGATATAACCCCACCCACTTTGCCAAAGCACAGTCCCCACACCACTAGAGGGATATCTTCAACCACCAACTTACCATCCTGAGACAAGGCAGACTATAGCCCACAAAGATCTCTGCCATGGCACAACCCAAGGGGGGGCACCAACCCAGACAGGATGACCACATCAGTGACTCAACCCACTCAAGTGACGCACCCCTCCCAGGGACGGTATGAGAGAGCCCCAGTAAGCCAGTGACTCAGCCCCTGTAATAGGGTTAGAGGCAGAGAATCCCAGTGGAAAGAGGGTAACCGGCCAGGCAGAGACAGCAAGGGCGGTTCGTTGCTCCAGAGCCTTTCCGTTCACCTTCCCACTCCTGTGCCAGACTACACTCAATCATATGACCCACTGAAGAGATGAGTCTTCAGTAAAGACTTAAAGGTTGAGACCGAGTTTGCGTCTGTGACATGGGTAGGCAGAGACCGTTCCATAAAAATGGAGCTCTATAGGAGAAAGCCCTGCCTCCAGCTGTTTGCTTAGAAATTCTAGGGACAATTAGGAGGCCTGCGTCTTGTGACTGTAGCGTACGTGTAGGTATGTACGGCAGGACCAAATCAGAGAGATAGGTAGGAACAAGCCCATGTAATGCTTTGTAGGTTAGCAGTAAAACCTTGAAATCAGCCCTTGCTTTGACAGGAAGCCAGTGTAGGGAGGCTAGCACTGGAGTAATATGATCACATTGTTGGGTTCTAGTCAGGATTCTAGCAGCCGTATTTAGCACTAACTGAAGTTTATTTAGTGCTTTATCCGGGTAGCCGGAAAGTAGAGCATTGCAGTAGTCTAACCTAGAAGTGACAAAAGCATGGATTCATTTTACTGCATCATTTTTGGACAGAAAGTTTCTGATTTTTGCAATGTTACGTAGATGGAAAAATGCTGTCCTTGAAATGGTCTTGATATGTTCTTCAAAAGAGAGATCAGGATCCAGAGTAACGCCGAGGTCCTTCACAGTTTTATTTGAGACAACTGTACAACCATTAAGATTAATTGTCAGATTCAACAGAAGATCTCTTTGTTTCTTGGGACCTAGAACAAGCATCTCTGTTTTGTCCGAGTTTAAAAGTAGAAAGTTTGCAGCCATCCTTATGTCTGAAACACATGCTTTCAGCATCAAACTGCTGAGCTCCAGCTAGCACCGCATGTAGAGGCTACCCACCCTTCCACAAGCGCCGCTTGGATAATGGCTCCACAACCCCTCCACCTCCGACTGTTGCTGGCAATCTTGGAACAGGTTAGCATAGAATCATACCCTAGCTGCAGGTTTTCTGTCCAAAACCTTTAATTTAATAGCAACTGGTTTGTAGGAAGAGAGTGGCTGGAATACTCGATTACTGCAGATCTGTCATTTTTTTCCCCCATGTAGAAAGTTCTGTGTTGGGTCCAATGCTAACGCAGACAAGGCCTTCACCCAAGCTGGGTATTCTAACTTGAAGCATGCTATTGATCGTACCAAAGGATTCGGTTGGCACGCATCAAGTAAAGAGCATTTGAAATGCACTGCACTGTGGGGGAAAAAACAAGTTCGAAGTGCTATGGGAACATCAGTTTTAACACTTGTTAATGATGGGCAGCTGGAGAGAAATCACATGTTTGTTGGCAATTGTAGACATCATTGAGTTCCTTGTTTCAAACCAGTAACCACTGACGGGGATATTGGACTCGATAGAGTCGAGGGGAGGGTGGGCAGTGGACTTTTTCTGTCTATAATGGATTATACTCTCCGAAAAGACAAGGAAATTGCCATGGTGTTTAGCACCGTACCCCACAATGCCACACGATATTCAACATGAGATTGTAGGGCTCATGAGGGGGTCGTCCACAGCTACATGCAAAAACAATTTTGTTCACTTTGACAAACGTGTTCAGTCAGCACAGAAGAAGCATGCTACACCAAAGTCAATCTCAACTAATCCAAGTGGTATTTGAGTTGGAGAATGGAATGATTGATTTTGGGGAGAATGGAATGATTGATTACTTAGAAAGTTCCTCAGAGCATCAAGGAGGCTGCAACTCTTCTGAAAAGGTAAGAAACAATCTAGCTGGTTGGTTTTGATCAGAATCTTGGTGGTATAGCCTGTGGTGTCATTTCCTCCAAAAAATATAGGGTATGGAATGGCAAAATGTACTTTCTTAGCTAACATAGGTTTTCAACGGCCTTGCTTTAATATGTAGGGTGCTGTCCATGGTGCTGATAGAGTGCAGGGGAGATTTCGTGCCAACCTGTTACTTGGTCAAAAGCACTCAGTGGTGTTGGCATTTGAAATGTTATGTTTCTTGTGGTATAGCATGATACTGTATAAGCATAATTCAATACAATTCCAATACAGGAACCCATTCAAGAACACAAACGCCCCTGGGTATAAATACATAGGTATGTTTCATCATATGTTTCCACAATGGTTTTCTTGGTAGCCTATTGGTTTTCATGGTTGTAGATGGAACTGTTTGTTTTGGAAACGTGTTTATGGTATGCTGGCATTGCATAATTGATTACGTGGGTCGAATTTATTCCACAGAAGTGTATTGTGCCATATCACAACCTGTTGCGGTATTCATTAGCGGCTTGGATTTCCATGTTTGAAGTGGGCCTTTTAGGCCTATTTGTTTGGCAAGACAGCTGTGCATG